>NW_028072664.1:0-321668 GCF_014824575.4 Sturnira hondurensis | reverse complement strand
TGGCCTGTAGTTTTCTTCCTTTGTTGTGTGTCTCTCTGGCTTTGGAATTAGGGTGATACTGGCTTCATAAAAAGAGTTGGGGAGTTTTCTCTCCTTTTGCATATTTTGGAATATTTTCTGAAGAATAGGGGTTAGTTCTTCCTTAAAAGCTTTGTAGAATTCTCCTGTGAAACCATCTGGTCCAGGGCTTTTGTGTGATGGGAGTTTTTTTTTATTACTTCTTCAATTTCATTTGCTGTTATTGGCTTCTTCAGGTTTTCTGCTTCTTTTTCTTTGAGTTTTGGAAGATTATATTTTTCTAGAACTTTGTCCATTTCACCTAGGTTTTCAAATTTCTTGGCATACAGTTCCATATAGTAATTTCTTACAATCCTTTCTATTTCTGTGGTATCCGTTGTAATCTCTCCTCTTTCATTTCTGATTGTGTTTATTTGGGTCCTCTCTCTTCTTCACGAGCCTACTTAAAGGTTTATCTATTTTGTTTATCTTTTCAAAAAACGAACTCGTAGATTCGTTGATCCTTAGAATTGTGCTTTTAGTCTCTATGTCATTTAATTCTGCTCTGATCTTGGTTATTTCCTTCCTTGTACTTTCTCTGGGCTGTCTTTCTTGTTGCTCCTCAAGTTCTTGCAGGCGTCGTGTTAGGTTGTTTGTTTGAAAGGTTTTTATCCTCTTTAGGTGAGCCCGTATTGCTATGAACTTCCCTCTCAGGACTGCCTTGGCCGTGTCCCGTAAGTTTTGGGTTGTTGTGAGTTAATTTTCATTTGTTTCCAGAAGCTTTTTGATTTCTTCCCTAATTTCAATCTTGATCCATTCGTTGTTTAATAGCATACCATTCAGTCTCCATGCTTTTGGGTGTTTTGGTTTTTTCCTGTGGGGTTGGTTTCCAATTTCAGTCCCTTGTGATCAGAGAAGATTCTTTGTAGGATTTCTATTTTCCTGAAGTTGTTGAGACTGGTTTTGTCTCCTATCATGTGATCTATCTTTGAAAATATTCCATGTGCACTTGAAAAGAATGTGTACTTAGCTTTTTTGGGATGGATGGCTCTATATATATCAATTAGGTCCTTTTCTTACAGAGTGTTATTTAATGCTGCTATATCTTTGTTCATATTTTGTTTGGAAGATCTGTCCATTTTTGACAGTGGGGTGTTAAAATCCCCTACAATAATTGTGTTGCTGTCAAAATCTTTCTTGAGGTCTTCTAGGATTTTCTTTATATATTTGGGTGCCCCTTTGTTGGGTGCATATATATTTATGATGTTAATGTCTTCTTGGTGGATTCTTCTTTTGAGTCTTATGAAGTGACCTTCTGGGTCTCTCTTTATAAACCTTTTTTTTTTTTGAAGTCTATTTTGTCTGATATGAGAATTGCTACCCCAGCTTTTTTTTCTTGTCCATTTGCTTGGAAATTTTGTTTCCATCCTTTCACTTTTTGTCTGTGATGATCTTTTGACCTGAGGTGGATCTCTTGTAGGCAGCATATGTGTGGATCATGCTTTCTTAACCTCTCAGCTATTCTATGTTTCTTAAGTGGTGCATTTAATCCATTTATGTTTAAGGTTATTATTGAAAGGTACTTATTCATTGCCATTTATGTACCTGTGTTCCTCTCTGTCTCTTTCTTTTTCTTCCTTTCCTTAAAGCAACCTTTTTAGTAATTCTTGTAGAGCTGATTTTGTGGAGGCGTATTCTTTTAGACTTCTTTTCTCTTGGAAGCTCTTCATTTGGCCTTCTATCTTGATTGAGAGCCTTGCTGGGTAAAGTAGCCTTGCTTGTAGGCCTTTGTTTCCATTACTTGGAATATTTCCTGCTATTCTTTTCTTGCTTGGAATGTTTTCGTTGAAAAGTCATTAGCCAACCTTATTGGGACCCCCTTGTATGTTACTTCCTTTTTCTCCCTTGCTGCCTTTAGGATTTTCTCTTTGTCTTGGAGGTTTGCCATTTTAATGATGATGTGTCTTGCAGTAGGCCTCTTTGGGTTCCACCTGCCTGGGACTCTCTGTGATTCCTGGATTCGTGTTACTTTTTCTCTCCTCATTTTAGGAAAATTTTCCGTTATTACTCTTTCAAGTAGGTTTTCTATCCCTTGTTCTTCTTCTTCCCCTTTTGGTATTCTTATTATTCGGATATTATTACGTTTCATATTGCCTGCATTTGTCTTAGACTCTCCTCATTTTTTCTGATTCTCTTTTCCATTACCTCATAGGTCTGGGAGATTCTTTCACACCCTGTCTTCGAGCTCGCTTATACCATCCTCCGCCTCATCAATCCTACTCTTCATAACTTCTACTTTGTTCTTCAGTTCAGAAATTGTATTCTTTATTTCCTCTTGGCCTTTGCTGATGGTTTCTATTTCCTTTTTCATGCTGGTATAGTTTGCGGAGAGTTCATTGTAGCTCCCCTGTAGTTCTGGTAGCTCATTGTAAGCCTTTTGAATTTCCTGATAACCAGTGCTTTGAATTCCACATCTGATAGTTGACTTGCCTTTATTTCATCTAACATTCTTTCTGAGGCTACCTCCTTTTCTTTCATTTGGGGATTGTTTCTTTGTCTCCCCATTGTTCGTGCTGCTCTTCTTGTTGTCCTCAGCTCCTTAGATTGATCTGTTCTTGTTCCCTGAGTTTATGGTGTGAACTTCTGTGGAGGATACTCATGGAATTCAGTGGTGCAGTCTTCTGTAGGTATCTTGGTCTTGTCTGTTCTCACTACTCTTCCAGTTGGTGTCCAGCGAGTCAAACCGTCTGGTCTCACTAGCTGCAGCAGCCTGAGGGGCTGTTATTGTGGCTCTTCTTGCACCTTGGTACACTCAACTTGTCTTGCCAGTACCCCCCAAGATCCAGACTGGCACCTCTCACCCGCACCCTACTGAGAGCGCATTTTCTCCCAGGCTTCCCAGCCCTAGTCTGACATTAGAGTGAGTGCTCCCAGCCAGGATTTCTTGTTCTCTTAGGCTTGGGTGTGGACCTTTCCCTGTGTTGTGGCTGAATACACAGGGCAACTTACAATTCTCCCAAACCAACAGCAACAGCCTGACTCTCTGTTTCCCTGTCTGTGCTGGCTGAGTAGGGGTGATGCTGGCGACTGGCTCTCTTCCAGGCGCCCAGCCAGCAGTCAGAGACTCCCCGAAATTGTTCACCTGCCAGTGCAGGTCCCATGCCACAGGGATCACCTGGGCGACTCTCAATTCCCCAAGCTGAGGGTTGGCACAGACCCCGCCCCAACGGAAAATCACAGGCGACTGGTAGTTCCCCAAGTCGACGGCCTGCGCACGGCCCCTCGGGGCCAGGAAGGCACTCTTGACCTGAGGTTGGCGGAGTCCGGAGCCAGGATGGCATGCGCGGTTAAAGGACCAGGTGACCTGGCGGGCCTCCCAGGGGCTGGGAAGGTGCGCCGGACTGGCAGCCTACGGAGCTGCGGCTGAAAGAGCAGGTGCTGGCGATGGCAAGGGTCTCTCAGGGGCTGGGAAGGTGAGCGCGACCAGCGGTTGACGAAACCCGGGGCCCAGAAGGCGCGGGAGACCGGTGGTCAAGGAGGCCGGGGGCCAGGAAGGCATGCGCAACTTGCAGCCGGTCAATCCGAAGATCAATGCTTGACTCAGTGTCTCCTAGTCTGTGCCAGCTGAGCAGGGATGGAGTTGGTCTGTGCCAGCTGAGTAGGGATGAAGTTCGCAACTGACCCACTTCTGGAGGCCTTGCCAGCAGCCCAAGACCCCCAGGACTGCTTGCGGGCAGGCAAGGGCCCCTCAAAGCAGGGAATGCTCTGGCAACTCTCAGTTCTCCCAAGCCAGCAACCTGACTCCACGGGTTATCAGAGCTTTCTGGTTTGTTTCAGAATGCTCACTCCTCTCTCTGCCACTACTGGCAGACAGATCTCTTATGGTGTTTTCCAACCTGCACCCTGCCAGACAGGGGTGGTGCTGGTGACCAGTTCTCTCCCAGACACGGTGTTGCCCACCCTTGGCTCTCAGAGACCTGGGTGGCCAGCCAGGCCCCTGGCTCAGCCTGGCAGGGGGCCCGCCACCACCTCTGTGCTGCTCTCTCCTACCTTGTTGATCTGCGGTTGTCTCCTCTCCTCAACCTCTGGTCATTCAGTGTCTGCTACACTCTCTGGAGTCCTGCCTTCTTATATGCTGGGTCCCAATTTGGCATCTGCTGTGCTCTTCCGCAGATCAGCCAGGTCCTTCTCGTGTGTGTGGAGAGATGCGAAATCCTTTGTCCTACTCGGTCACCATCTTCCAAGATCGCTAATGAGAGGGTAAAAGTATCGATAGGTAAAACAATAATGAAGTTAAAAAATAAAAGATTATTTAAAAACAAACAAACAAAAAAGCCCCCCCCCCAAAAAAAGACACCCAAACAAAAACAAAAACAAATCCCTCTTGTTGGTTTCCAGCTGGCCAAACATTTTCTTCTGGTCACACTAGCTGCAGCAGTCTGAGGGGCAATTGGTGTGGCCTTTCTCCCTTCTCCGTAAACTCAGCTGGTCTCAGGAGTGCTCTCCCTAGATCGAGACCAGCGCATCTCCCCAGCATCCCACTGAAAGCAGACTTTCCCAAAGATTCACAGGCCTGGTCTGGGGTGTGGGCACACACTCCCAACCAGGCTTCCCTGGTCCCTCAGGCTTGGGCGTGAAACTTTTCCAGTGCTATGGGGGAATGCAGGGGCAACTCTCAATTCTCTTCAGCGGTGACCACAGATTCCACGGTGATCAAAACTCTCTGGTTTGCTTCCTCATTCCCACTCCTCTCTCTGACACTACAAGCAAACAGATCTCTCCCGTCATTTTTCAAATTGCACCTGGCTGAGTATGGAGGGAGCTGATGACTGGCTCTCTCCCAAGAACCTTGCTGCCAACCCTTGGCTCCCAGAGACTGAGGCAGACCTGCCCAGAGACCCTGGTGCAGCCCCATGGAAGGCCTTCAGCCTCTGAGCTGTTCCCTGGGACCTTAATGACCTGCAGCCCTCTCCTCTCCTCACTGTCTGGTCATTCAGAGTCCACTCCAATTTCTGCAGTCCTACCTTCCTATATGATGGGTCCTGTTGGCTCCCTGCTGTGCTCCTCCGCAGATCAACCCAGTTTTTGTCTGGTGTGTGTCTGTGTGGGGGGGTGAAATCCTTTGTCCTACTCTGCTACCATCTTACCCAAAACTCAAATACAGAGATTATTTTTAATAGATCTGTGGGTCCAAATCAGTTAGAGTCAGTGGAACTACTAATGTCTTGAGCAACATGAATGGAATCTCTGTGGTCAAGGATACTGTTAACCATCCTCGGGCCCCATCCATCCCAAATAAAGAGCAAGGCTGCACCCAGCTCTTAGTCTATTGCCTTGAAAAAAACCAAAACCATATTTAAAAAATATATATTTCCCCCAATTTTTTTATTTAATTATTTTTCAAGTACAGTTTTCTGTCTATTCATTTTTACACAGAGGGGAAGGGAGAAAGAGAAAGAGGGGAACATCAATGTGTGGTTGCCTGTTGCACACCCCCACTGGGGACCTGGCCCACAACCCAGGCATGTGCCCTGAAGAGAATTGAATCAGCAGCCATGTGGTTTGCAGGCCAGTGCTCAACCAACTGAGCCACAACAGTCAGGGCGTTTTCATTTATTTATTTAAGTTCCTCGTGCAGGTTCCATTAAAAAAATTGTCATGAAGATTGTCAATTTTCTTGTTATATTTATTTCTAAGCATGTGATGGGTTTTGTTGCTATTGGTTTATTTATTTGATTGCAGTTTAAATTCACTTTTTATATACAAATGATAGTTATTTCTGAATGCTAGTTAACTTGACTTTACTAAAATGTATTATAGTTCACTGTTAGTGGGATTGCAGACTGGTACAACCACTATGGAAAACAGTACGAAATTGTCTCAGAAAACTAAAAATGAACATGCCTTTTGACCCAGCAATTCCACTATTAGGAGTATATCCTAAGAACACATAAACACCAATCCAAAAGAACCTATGCACCAATGAACCAATCCAAATGAACCAATGTTCATTGCAACACAATTGACAATAGCCAAGAGTTGGAAGCAACCTAGATGCCCATCAGTAAATGAATGGATCAAAAACTATGGTACATTTACACAATGGAATTCTATGCTGCAGAAAGAAAGAAGGAGCTCCTACCCTTTGTAACATAATGGATGGAACTGGAAAGCATTATGCTGAGTGAAATAAGCCATGCAGTGAAAGACAAATAGCATATGATCTCATCTTTAACAGGAATCTAAACAGCAAAACAAACAAGCAAGCAAAATATGACCAAAGACATTGAAATACAGAACAGGCTGACAGGGACCACAGGGGAGAGTGGAAAGAATCACAGGGGAAAAGGGGAAGTATTCACAGGAACAAGTATAAAGTACACATGGACAATAAGTAAGGTTGGGGGTGGAAATGGGAGGGAAGTGGAGAGCACTGTGGGGGGGAAGGGCCGGGAATATAAGACAGAAAACTGTACTTGAACAAGAATTAAATTTTAAAATATATATTATTTGAAATAATTTTAAGTTGATACTTATGGGTTGTCATGGTAAAAGTATCGTGCAGTAACAAAAATAAAATTATGTTACTTTTTCTGTATAAAGGATGAAATATAGTTAAGGTTTGGAAGAAGTTATGATGAAATGAAAAAATGTGAGCAGCTGGAAAATTATTTTGTTGGTTGTGTGTTCATTAATGATCAAATAAAACAGCAACAGAAGTCTTAGCACTATAAATGAGTTAATGTCAGAAGTATTTTGTAAGTGATAATGTGTCTGGTGTGGGTAATCTGAGAAGCTTTCAATACTCTAAACATCCATGTTTTTAAAGAAGGAAATGCTAGATGGTAATTTTTGGAATCTAAAAGAATAAGATAATTGGTTCTAAGTGACATTATGGAAGTTACTAAAGAATGATTTGTGATCAGTGCAAAGAAGTAGTGATCCTCAGGTGCCAAATGTGGTTCATCAAAGTGCTATTCAGTCTCCTAAGGTGTCAGATATGCTTTGTCTCCTGACCTTTTCTCAAGTGTCCTCTCAGCCAAGGTCACCTACCCAATCTCTGAGAGATGCTCATCTTTCCCCCAGTTCTTTAGGTTTTAGCTTCCCTGCTGCTTGTTCAAAAAGAGACTTTTCCTGATCATTCATTTTTCTGCCATTGCATTCTGAATTTACCTTCATTGCATTGCTCTATCTCATATTAAAATGTATTTATCTTCTTAGTGTCTGTCCACCCATGTAAACAGTGAGCTCTGTGAAGTCACATCAGTTTTGTTTGCTAACATGTATCCTAAAATATGTGCCTATTCCTGTACCTGATATTAGTAAATAATTAATCTTTACTTATTAAATGAATTACCTTCATCACATAGGCCCTGAAAGCATCCTCCTTGAAGATACCCTTGCCTTTTCTACAGCTAGCAGTACTCCAAAGAAGCACAGCCATTAGTCCACCTTGTCCCAGCCCAAGTAAACCTATCCACACCCCATGCAATGCCTCTGCCAGGGTGCCCTCACTTGACACAGCTACTCAACTCACACCTCACAGTGATCCTGAAGCCACCATCAACTGGAAATATTTCAGGGCCCTGCTTAGGCACAGCTTCTCCCCACCTTTTATCCACCCTCCCCTCTCCTTCCTTTCCTTATTCCTTGCCCTGAGTCAGAAGACCTGTCATACCTTGCAAACAAATTCATCGTGGTGGAGCTAGAGCAGCAGGACTGAATGAGAAAGTTAGATGGGGACTTATGGGGACCACAGAAGACTTGGGAAATTAAACAAAACCTGGTGATGGTATTGGGGATAAGTTATCATATTTAGCTTTGAGGATATAATTTCAATCAAGACGATTTTGGACTTGGAGTTCCAAATGAAACTGACTAACAACTTGGGCCTTTGTGAGTTCAAAATAAAGCTTGAAAACTGACTTTTTTCCCTTTAATTTAATTATTTATTTTTGCTTCTGGCTTTCAACCTGGGATTAGAAAGAGATCTTGGAAATAAATTTCCATCAAAGAAAAGTTTGTGACTTTCTTATTATTTTCAAATGATACAAAAAATAAATAAAATGGCCTGAAAAATGTATCAGGGTTTAACCCTGTAATGGGATAGGAGCAAGACAAAATGACTACCCCCTACAAACTGAGTTCATACACTTTGTTGAATAGAGAGCAGCAATTATGTGTTCTGGGGCAAATTACCATTTTGCTTTATTATCTATACCTCTCAATCAGCTGAGGCACTCTTTTCCTTCAATCTTTCTCATAACTCATTGTCCCTGGGACATCCCTATATTTGGTGACATTTTCCTCATTCCATCAGCAAGGAAGTTCTCTATGTACTTTTAGCCATCTTCAAGGTTTTCCATGTTGTTATTTAAAGTTTCAAGGCATTACTTTGTTTTAGTTCTTCCATATAAAGGTTGCTCCTCAGAAGCCTCCGAGAAAGTCAAAGACCTCTGCTTCTCTGAAAATACAGATAGAGTCCCTGCTGGAACTCAGACTATATTTTGCTTGGAAGTAAAAGCCTAATAGAGAATAGGCTTTTAGGAGGAATTTTTGCTTTTAAACATTAGAGGTGATATTTTATTTTAAACTTTATGCATCAGAATTGTTCTGGTAAACACAGTTCACCTATGTAGCAGAAATCATGGGTGACAGGCAAAATGGCTTTTTACATTCTACAATAACTTAAAATAAGGACATAGCGGTTCCAAATGCTATAGCCTCCTCATGGCCATTCCACACACACAGAATCTACTAAAAGTTGTCACAGCTGGGTGGCACAATTTGTTTTGATTACCCAACAACATTTTCTTGAAGAGTATTTGTTCAGGAAACTTAAAATAATATAAATGTAAACAATGAGTTTTTCCTCAAAATTAAAAAAAAAAGAAAAGTCTGAACAATAGCAAAAATTTTAAGTACAAATGAAAGGCGAAGACATTGATTCATTTAAATTAAACACATCAAAGAGTCTTAAGGACCAAGTTCAAAATATCAGGGATGATCTAAAATTAATGTGGGTGACTAAAGGAGAGAGAGAATGGTAGGAAAGGCAATGTACAAAGTTTCAAATAAAAATGAAATATTTGTAATTGACATACTACAAAACAAAGTTATTTAGCACCAGTAAGTGTTCATGGGAAAGTGTTGAATGAGAGCATAGTATTCCTTAAAGGAAACATAGGAATAAAACATTTTTCAAATATTTAATTGGATCATGAAAAAATTAAGACAAGCGTATAAACTTTTTGCAACTTTGGCAAAAGAAAATTTAAATGTATGACAATTTTTTATTTATGATTTTTAAATATTTTTTACAGTTTTCTGTCTTATATTTCCAAAACTATGACAATTTTGTAAACACATGCAAAACACAGTAGGGAAGAAGGATCCATAAGTCAAAAGGATTATTTCTAATACAAGGAACATTAACCTCAGGGTGTCCTTAGAATGGAGTCACATTGAGGACTACAAAATATATCACTGAGTAGTACTACAAACTTTAGCAATGAGAGAATATTTTAACCAACAGATGAGAGGTCTATTTCCCTCTGTCAATATTCTTGTTGAAGGCCAGATAATTAAATTCAAAGTTATGCTATTTAGCTACAAAAGAGTTAAAAGTTCCATTTCATTTAGATGAAGGTAATCAATTAAAAAATCCTATCTTCCCTACTAGCCCCCACAAATTCTAATCCTATATGTATTCTCTCTTCTGGTTCTATGGTCCCAGCCTTTTTGGCTCCATTGTTTGCCAGGAAAAAGCATTTCACTTTATAGAGATACATAACCTTTGGGAACATCAGGATTTTTTCACTGAAATGTTTGGAGGCATTTTACATCTGTGTTTCATGCAAAGCAACATGGAGCATATCCACAAAGTTTTTTTACAATACCTTGGAAGTATCAGTCAGAGCAAACACAAAGTCAGAAACTTTATATAAAATATGCATCCCTTTGTTTTTCCTATTCTTTAGGAAATATGAAAAAAAGATCAGTGAAAAAAGTAGGATTGTTCATGACCAAGTGGGCTGTTTTGTTCTTAATAGTTGAATAAAATCTTGAAACAAAGTGTTCTGTTTGACAGAACAAGGTGTTCATTTTGACAGCTGCCAACATATTTGAAGATACTGCCTCCACCAACAAGTCTCAATATAATGAACATGCCATGTCCCATAGGTTCACCTTTGGCTGCTGGGTGGAATGGCAGATAAACAAAGGTCTCTCACATGGGCAGGACTGCCAGGCCAGATGTAGCTTGGAGTTTATTTCTCTTGGAAATGATGGAGGTGGAAGGCAGAGAAGAGCCTCTGGTCACCTGTGTTGTAGACAAAAGGCCAGAAGCACCTTGTCAGACCTGTCTGGACTTGTAGGACAGAAGGGAGTCTTCTATGACACCAGGAATGTGCCTCAGTAGGGTCTGAAGTCAGATGGCCGTGGAATTACCAGCTCACTCTATGCCAGCATCAACCCAAAAGAGCTTGTAGATGATTAAAGAGGTTGTCTCCAAATTATGGTCACATTTACTGTCCCTGTGGTCCAGCTTTCACTGGGACTGAGGCCTTCATGGATTCCTTCTGATGGGTGTGAGCATTGTGCTATATCACCTGGGTTTGAAGTCATGCACAAGCATATTGTGAGACAGGACAAGCAGGTGGTCATCCACATTTGCTGATATTGACACAGCAACCTGCAATCTCTGCATATTTCTAGAGTTGCCTACATTCTTCCAACACTTCTGATGGCACTCGAGGAAAACCTTTAGAAAGAATCTGTCAATAACTAGAGGGTTTTGGAGTGTCTCATTTCTATTGCTACAACTTATCCTTGCAGAGTCCTGGCTGCACATAATATCTTGTGTCCACTACTCTGATCCTCTCTTTTTATGTGCTTCATAGACAATTACCCACTTATTCATTGAATCTCTGAGGTGAACATACAGATCCTACAGTTCTGACTACATGGCTGTCCAATTTCTGAACTTTACATTGAATGTCATTGCTCTTTTTCTCATTGTTGGGCTCTTTCACTTTCTCTACAAAGTCCACTAAAGTGGTCCTTTAAATGTCCATGGGAGCTCCTGCCTGTTGTAGAGTGCCAGCACAAAGTTGTCTGGGGGTTAACATCATATATACATGTATATATCCTTTATATGTTACAAACACTGAGATGAAGACATAATTAATGAAAGAAAACAATAACAAAAATCATATAATGCGTAATAATAACTTTAACAAAAATGTGCACAATCTTGCATAAGTTACACTTTATGTTATCCACCTACAGAGATATATCAACATATGGAAAATTAAAATGTGATCCTTGATATATATAGTGTGTGATCCTAACACACACACATATATGATACATGATATATCATGTATATATGTATACATGATATATAGATATATATAGATATAGATAGATAGATATATCCCTTGCTGGTTATCTCTACTGGTTCTGTCACACAGGAACACTGGGCTAGGAAGCCACAAGGGACATGCAATGCCATTATATTTGGCCCTCCCCAGCTTTACCTGTCTTTTTAAACCTTTCCCTTGGCTTTCCTGGCATCTTGATACTTGTACACACAAAATCAGAACCTTCAACTAGTCTGTGAAGCTCGTGGGAGGATTTCCATAAGTTGTTGATTTTTAAGAGTACACACCCCAGCAAAGAATGAGAGGCAGGCACAGCCTCCCATATCCCTCTGGAGCTTGGCCTCAGCTCACCCTCTATGGACTCCAAGCCCCAATGCCTTATTCTTGACAATGGTGAAGATAATTCCCTTAGAAGATTTTGCCCTCAGTCAAGGCCTGCAACCAGCATTTCTCAGGCATTTCCTCCTCCAATTCATACAGCCTCCTGATGGAATTCACCATTAAAACAATCAATTTTTCAGATTAGAAACAGAAACTAAATCCGTGGAATGAGCAGCACCCTTGCCCAGACATTCACTCTTCTGAGATGGATAGGGGCCACCTGCACTTCCATCAGGCTCCTCTGTGGTTTCCAGCTCCTCCCACTCTCCACAGAGCCAAGTATCCTGAGTGAGGGTCAGTCTTGACATTGCAGTTGTCCATGGGTGAGCACTGTTGTGGCCCTGATCTGCAGACCTTCCTCCATCCCAACAGGCCCACAACAACCTTCTGCACACTAACTTCCAGCCTTAAGGCTGCCCAAGGACATTGTGGTCTTTGAGACCTGTGATGGAGCAGACCCTGGCTCAGGGACCCATGGGACTCATAGCTATTATGAGGTAGCCCAGGACTTCTACATGTATCATACCCCCTTTACACTCCACGGGCAGCAGATGTGTTTTGGATTTGTCATGTCAGCAAACAAAGGCTTTTCACTTTTGCTGTGTGTCCTATTGAATAGCATAACAGCTCCAGGACCTTGGGGTGACTGTCAATCAAAGGCCTCCTCCATGGTCCCAGCCACACCATGTCTCTCTCTTCCATATGGGTATAAGCTGTCCTGCCCATTTTTGTTCTAGTGGTCCTTGATGTAAAGGTCCCCTTTTAGGTGCCCACCTCTGTCTGGCCTGGCAACAGGAATCCAGGGCAATAGTCATTGTCACTGAAACTGGACAGGGCATAAGGGGGGTAAGGTGCGCCTCTGTTGATCTCTCTGGTTCTCTACCCTACACAGGCACAGCCACCCTTGCAGTCTGATTCAGAATGAACTCCAGGGACTAGGGTGCTGAAGAAGACATTTCACTAAACAGAGGAGCAGGAAGAGAAACCAACAATCTACCCCAGGAGCAATAATCACTATAGGTATTCTTTCCCAGGTTTTTTCGTATTCATAAATATGTTTATATAGACACTTGGAAAAGCATAACATGGATTTTAGTATTCATATTTTTTTGTAACCCAGACGTCTGTTAAAATATACCATGTGTGGCTTTTTGGTGACTCCCTCCTCTCAATGAACTGACCACCTCACTGAAGTTAGGCTCATACCACCTGGTTCCACCAGCTGTGCCTGCAAGTGTGTTTGTACTGTAGTCACAGCAAATATGAAATACCAGTATTTGGGGGCTGAGAAATGGATCCATGTAACCCTCAGGTGACTCTAAGTGATCTTCTAAGACAAGACTGACCCTGAGATGACACCTGGGCTTCAACTTTTTGGAGGAGCAGAATGCAGGGAGGGAGAAGCTCCATACCACAAGTCCTGTAGGACATGAAACTTTAGGAAACAGCTCCCTACTTCTAGCAGATTCTGACTCCCTCAAGATAGAACACCTGTGACCTGCTCACAGGGCAAACCCAGTGCCACTGGCAGCCTCAGAAGGTCCTCCCTGCCTCATCACATCAGGTGAGCATACTATAGGAGTTAGGCCTGTGAGAAGCTTGGCAAAACCAAGTCGGATGTGAACTGTCCTTTGCCTCTTGGTGCCCCAGCTCCTCATCTGTAAAAGGGGTCACTAGGGTTTCATGAGGAAAAGAACAGAAACAAAGAGCTAATCATGCTTCCTGATGACAGCAAAGCCTTTCAGGTACCTCCTCAGGTCTTAGACCACCCAGCCCTCAGGGTTTAAATCTACCCTGGTAGGGATGTGACAACATAGACCATGAATCAGGAGTCAGAAGGGACTGTGGGGACTCTCTTGTCAGCTCTCAGGCCACAGTCCTTGGCTGAGAGCCCTCTCCTGCTCCTGTCACAGGACAGACCTCAGGCAGGCCCTGTGCTCCGGGCAGGTGGTCTGGACTCTAGTCCTGTCCCAGACCCCTCAGAGATCCTATCTTTTCCTTACTCCAGCCCACCAAGTCCTGTGGTCCTGGTCTGGACAGATGATGGCAGAGGCCCTGAGCCAGGAGCCCTAGGTCAATGTCCAGCAACTGTGGTAAGTTGTGGTCAGCTGGCTGCCTACTGGCTCCCTGACTCTACCCTCGGAATGGAGAGCAGGCAGGGGTGAGCCATGTGTCCACACCAGCTGCAGCCAGGCTGCAGCTGAGTAAACAGCCTCAGGAAAAGAGAATCCTAAAGTGCCCCTTCCTCAGGTAGATTACTGATAAGCCCTATGATGTTGTGGTGTGGACACACTGACATATAGTTGATAAACCACCCTGACTAGCCCCCACTCTTGTCCCTGACCCTTCACCTAGCCACTGAGGGGCACCTCTGTCACACAGCTGGTCAGTGCCGGCATAAATTGTTGGGCCAGTTTCACTGTTCTCCCAAAATTTAGCTCTGTGTCTCCTGGATCAGAGGACCTCTGCCCCAGGCAGGAGGAACAGAAACACCAGTTTCTACCTCCAGGGATTCCGGGAGTTGCTAGAATATGCCCCACCCCGGGATGCCCCCAAGTTCATGGTAGATAATTAGGAATGGCGTGAGATGCTGGAGGTCATTCAACACCCACCACCAATAAAGGGCATCTCCCAGACTGCTCTGACCAGTTTCTGTCACCTCCCAAGACTCAGATTCACCTGTCCCACCAAACTGGAGGGAGGTCCAACTTGATGTTGCCAGTAGTGCCACTGGGGAACTTTGCTCTGAGCAGGCTCAGGTTGGTGATCTGGGAGCAGAGACTTCCTGAAGAACTCAGGAGCCCCTGCCAAGTCCAAAACACACATTAGACTATATTGGCTTTTATTTGACTCACGTACATAGTAAATCATTACTTTAGCATATGTTGATTGATTTTAGAGGAAAGGAGTGGGAGGAGATAGAGAAAGAGATATGGATGTGAGAAAAACATCAGTGCGTTGTCTTGTTAATGCACACACAACTTAGGTCTGTGACCTAACCAGGGATCAAACTTGAAACCTTGGAAGGTCCTGTCATTAGGAATCAAATCTGCACACTTTCTGTGTCCAAGAAGAGGCTCCAACCAACTGAGCCACTTACCAAGATCTGCCTCTGTCTCATTTAAACAACAGGAAAAAAAGGAAAAAAGAAAAACAAAACTCTCCTTTTGTTATTTGATCTATCTTCTATTGCCATGCTTTCAGTTATTATTTCTGTTCAACTAATTCCTACATTATATTACCTGTTCATATGTCTTCATTTATGTCCACAGTACATATGGTTCTTTGCTATTTTGAATGGACCGCAAAAACCTGAAGTGCAAATGTCCCAACTGAGCTAATTTCCTTTTGTTTAAGTATCCACCCCTTCACACTGACTGTAATTTGGGGCAGTTTCATTGTCCCAGTCCCAGATTAGAATTTGCCAAGCTCTTTTCTTCCCTTGCCAAGGAATTCTCAGCCTCTGGAAATTTTCTCATCCCAGTCTATTTTCCATCTAATTTCCCATTTCCTAACCTATTAAATGGGTAGCATCCTCCAGAAAAATAGAACCAATAGGATCAAAGGTATAGAGAAAGTAATTTTCTCCAAAGAGTTTACTTATGTGATTATGGAGGTTGACATGTCCAAAACCTTCAGAGTGAATTGGCAAATGAGCAATCTAAGAAGAACCAATGCTTTAGTTCAAAACCGACATCCTTTCAGCTATTAAGTATTAATAGCAATGGAACTACCCTTCAATAGGATGATTTCATGAAATGTACCTGAAGGAAAGTATCACTTTGTGGAGAGTTTGTACTTTCCTTATTCTCTCAACTTATTCTCAGAATAGAATGAATAAAATGTTTATTCCTTTTCTAAGCAATTTTTTTTTAGATGTTTGGGAGAAGCACAGATCTGTCACTTGTCCTGACCAGGGATCAAACCAATAACCTATGAATATGCCCTGACCAGGAATGGAAACTGTGACCTTTTTATCTATGAGATAATGCTCCAACCAAATGAGACACAACAGCCAGGACAACTAATGATTTTTTAAAATTAAGTGTTGATAAGCCAGTGAACCCTTATAATTAAGCATAACAGAAAATAAAGTACTGTGATAAAAATGTATATTTATCCCTGTTTCTCAAGTTTAGCAAACCTAATTATAAGAGCATGAATTTGCAAAGGAGGGCCTCAGGATGTTTGGAGACTGATTTATGAACATTTGTAACATTCTTTCATTTTTCTACCAATTAGTTTTAAATAATTTAATTAGCTATTCAAAAATCATTGAGAAATCTAGGTTAAACTATGTACAAAACTCAACTATGTTTTCTACAATAAAATCCTATCTTTAAAGAACTCCCCCTGTTCCTTCAAGTCTTTTCTTCATATTCTACTTAATTTGATTTTTGATTAATGATTAGATATCTTTATTAGTTATAGGTCTAGTCTGATTTTTCTATTTCTTTGCGATTTAACCTTAGTAGGAATTGTGTTTCTAGAAAATTTATCCAAGACTGTTACTACACTTTTGCTATTTTTAAAATCCAGGTACATAATGATTATTTCCCACCACATAAATATTTTAGGTAAACATGATTGTAAAATGTTGTATTATGCATAAGCCTAAGAGTACTTCATACACTATCTTCTTTCTGTTACTAAACCTAGGTTGACTATGTTTCTATTCTCTTTCTGCAGTAAATATTCTAAAACTTTGCACACACAAACCTGGGATCCCCAGCCCAGAATACTATAGCCAAAAAAGTACACAGATAATATCCAGCTGCAAAAGCTTCAGGGTTTCTCTATATCAGAGATGGATTGCTGGAGATGCAAACAATCATTCCAAGAGTGAACACAACTCTGTTTCTTGAAAATTTAGGGTTAGGTTGTGTATTTAAATGTTTCTATCTTTTTCAGGTTGTTATGTATTGCTCTGAACTTCTCCATCAAGACGGCCCTCACTCTGTGCCATTAGTTTTGGATTGGTGTGTGTTTATTCTCATTTCCAGAAACACTTTTTATTTTTCTCTTGATCTCAGTATTAACCCACTCATTGTTTAATAACATGCTATTCAATCTCCATGAATTTGAGTGTTTCTGAGATTTTTTTTCTTTAGGTTACAAGAAACATTAAAATAATTGACAGTAACCAGAGGGGAAGGGGAAAGGACATTAAGGAAAAAAAGGGAAGGGTCATTAAGGAACATGTATAAAGGATATGTTAAGGAGGGTATAGTGAGGGTAAGATTGAGGGTAAGAGGGGGATGGATGTGGTGACAGCAGTGTTGGTGGTGGGGAAATGGAGACAACTGTACTTGAAAAATAATAAAAAAAATAAAATAAATATTTACCTGGAAGTTTGGACCAAAAATGTGGGCACTGGTTATATATGGCAAAACACATAATTTATGCATCAAAAAACCTTAAAATAATATGGCAAATTTTGTATACTCTCTTCATAATTTAAGAAATAAATCTTATTGAACAATTTCAAACTCTGCCATATGCCATATAGACACTATCATAGTGTCCATACACAATCCCAATAATAATCACTATACTAAATTATAATTTTTAATGTCAACACAGTTATTGTTGAGCAGTATTGTACATAATTTAATTTTCCGTGCTTTTGAACTCCAAAAAGATTGTATTACACTAATAGAAGGGTGCATGAATAACTTTTTTTATTTGCAGCCACTTATTCTAATCTTTGCCAAAGGGTGAGGAGACAGAAGGAATAGAGATACTGGGGAGACCTGTGGGATCCTTGTCCTGAGTTGCAGCAGCCATCACGCTCAGGCAACAACTCCCCTCCAACTGGCAGAAGGATGAGGGGTAGCAATAGCCCCACCCCAGGAGAGATTCTTTTCTGCCCTGTGGTGCTGAAGTGCAGCTAAGTGCAGCATGACTAGATTAACAACTGAAGGAGTCAGCCGCAGTCTGTGTCTCCCTGGAAGTTTAGAACAGGTTGCTTAAATTCAGACAGGGTCACCATCTGACCTAACTGGAGGTGAATCAAAAAAGAAAAAAAAAAAAACAGTACTAAATACTAGAAGCTACTGAGACAAAATTTACAGTGTTCTTCTCCATGATTTGTGATATTTCCTTTCCTGCATAGCTTTTTAACAGTCACTTCTTGTCCTTCAAGCTTATGCACAGTGTCACTAGGTTTTATACTATAGTTTATTTCAATTCATATGTTTTGCCTCTTTCTTCTCTTACCCCATTTTACCTTCTACTTCCCTTTGATTATTTTTATTTTAAATTTGGTTTTCTTTGTTGCTACTATGTGTTTCCATTCCACACTCTTACTGTTTCTCCTCCATCTAGCTTCTTTTTTAAAAAATTTCTTTAAATATTCAATTATTTATTTGTCCTGACATGAACTAATGGGTATTTGTTGTTTTTTTTTGTTTTTACTAAATCATTCTTTTAATTTAACTTTTGTTCAAGTACAGTTTTCTTTCTTGTATTTCCAGCCCTGCACCGCCCCCAGTGCTCCCCACCCCCCTCCCATCTCCGCCCCCCATCATAGTTATTGTCCATGTGTCCTTCATACTTATTCATGTGAGTCCATCCCCTTTTACTCTGTGCTTCTCTCTCCTCTACACTCTGGACCCTGTCAGCACATTCTGTATTGCAGTGTCTTTGGTTACATTTTGCTTGCTTCTTTGTTTTGTAGTTTACATTCCTGTTAAAGGTGATATCATATGGTATTTGTCTTTCACCGCCTGGCTTATTTCACTCAGCATAATGCTTTACAGCTCCATCCATGATGTTGCAAAGGGTAGGAGCTCCTTCTTCCTTTCTGCAGCAAAGAATTCCATTGTGTAAATGTACCATAGTTTTTGATCCATTCATTTACTGATAGGCATTTAGGTTGCTTCCAGCTCTTGGCTATTATAAATTGTGTTGCTCTGAACATCGGAGTGCTTAGGTTCTTTTGGATTGGTGTTTCAGGGTTCTTAGGATATACTCCTAGCAGTGGAATTGCTGGGTCAAAAGGCACGTCCATTTTTACTTTTCTTAGAAAATTCCATACTGCTTTCCATAGTGGATGTACCAGTCTGCAATCCCACCAACAGTGAACTAGGGTCCCCTTTTCCCCACAACCTCTCCAACACTTGTTGTTTGTTTCTATGTTTCTGATAGCCATTCTGACTGGTGTTAAGTGGTATCTCATTGTAGTTTTGATTTGCATCTCTCTGATAGCTAGCGATATCGAGCATCTTTTCATGTGTCTCTGGATCCTCTGTATGTCCTCCTTGGAGAAATATCTGTTCAAGTCCTCTGCCCATTTTTTGATCAGGTTGCTTGTCTTCTTTGAGTGGAGTCGAGTGAGTTCTTTGTATGTTTTGGAGATTAAAAACCTTTGTCTGAAGTATCATTGGCGAATATGTTTTCCCAAACAGTTGCTTCTCTTTGTATCTTGATACTGCTTTCTTTAGCCATGCAGAAGCTTTTAATTTTGATGAGATCCCATTTGTGTATTCTTTCCTTTATATCCCTTGCTCTAGGGATGTATCAGTAAAAATATTGCTGTATGGAATGTCTGAGATTTCCCTGCCAATGCTCTCCTCTAGGACTTTAATGGTTTCCTGGCTTGTATTTAAGTCTTTTATCCACCTTGAATTCGTTTTGGTTTATGGTGTAAGTTGGTGCTCGAGTTTCATTTTTTTGCATGTAGCTGTCCAGTTTTCCCAACACCATTTGTTGAAGAGGCTATCTTTACTCCATTTCATGTTACTGCCCCCTTTGTCGAATATTAATTGACTGTAGAGGTTTGGGTTTATTTCTGGGTTCTCTGTTCTATTCCATTGGTCTATGTGCCTGTTTTTATGCCAGTACCAGGCTGTTTTGATTACAGTGGCTTTGTAGTACAGTTTGATATCAGGTATTGTAATCCCTCCTACTTTGCTCTTCTTTCTCAAAATTGCAGCAGCTATTCGTGGTCTTTTGTAGTTCCATATAAATTTTTGAAGTGTTTGTTCTATGTCTGTGAAATATGCCATCGGCACTTTAATAGGTATTGCATTAAATCTGTAAATTGCTTTGGGTAGTATGGACATTTTGATGATGTCAATTCTTCCAATCCATGAACACGGTATATGTTTCCATTTGTTTGTGTCTTCCTTGATTTCTTTCTTCAGTGTTGTGTAATTTTCTGCATACAAGTCTTTAACCTCCTTGGTTAGGTTTATTCCCAGATATTTTATTTTTGTTTTGCTATATCAAATGGGATTTTTTTCTTGATTTTTGCTTCTGCTGTTTCATTGTTAGTACACAAAAATGCCTTTGATTTCTGGATATTGACTTTGTAACCCGCTGTTTTGCCAAATTCATTTATTAGTTCAAGCAGTTTATTTGGTAGAGTCTATAGGATTTTCCATGTACACTATCATGTCATCTGCAAACAATGCCAGTTTTGTTTCCTTCTTTCAGATTTGGATGCCTTTTATTTCCTTTTATTGTCTTATTGCTGTAGCTAGAACTTCTAATACTATATTGAATAGAAGCGCTGAAAATGGACAACCTTGTGTTGATCTCAATCTTAGTGGAAAAGCTTTTAGTTTTTGTCCATTGAGTATGATGCTGGCTGTAGGTTTTTCATATATGGCCTTTTTTATATTGAGGAATGCTCCCTCTATTTCCACTTTGCTGAGTACCTTTATCATAAATGGGTGTTGTACCTTATCAAAAGCTTTTTCCGCATCTTTTGATATGATCATGTGGTTTATGTGATTGCTTTTGTTTATGTGGTGTATTACATTTACTGATTTACGAATATTGAACCATCCTTGCATCCTTGGGTTGGATCCCACTTGGTCATGGTGTATGATCTTTTTGACTTATTGTTGGATGCGATATGCCAATATTTTATTGAGGATTTTATCGTCTATGTTCATCAGCGATATTGGCCTGAAGTTTTCTTTCTTTGTTGTGTCTCTGTCTGGTTTTGGAATTAGGATGATGCTGGCTTCCTAAAAAGAGTTGGGGAGTTTTCCCTCCTTTTGGATTTTTTGAAATAGTCTCTGAAGAATCGGGGTTAGTTCTTCCTTAAAAGCTTTGTAGAATTCTCCTGTGAAACCATCTCGTCCAGGGCTTTTGTGCAATGGGAGTTTTTTTATTACTTCTTCAATTTCCGCTGCTGTTATTGACCTGTTCAGGTTTTCTGCTTCTTTTCCATTGAGTTTTGGAAAATTATATTTTTCTAGAAATTTATCCATTTCACCTAGGTTTTCAAAACTATTGGCCTAGGGTTCTTCATAGTAATTCCTTACAATCCCTTCTATTTCAGTGGTATCAGATGTAATCTCTTCTCTTTCATTTCTGATTGTGTTTATTTGGGTCTTCTGTCTTCTTTTCTTGATGAGCCTACTTAAAGGGTTGTCTATTTTGTTTAGCTTTTCAAAAAACCAACCCTTGGAACCATTGATCCTTAGAATTGTGTTTTTAGTCTCTATGTTATTTAATTCTGCTCTGACCATGGTTGTTTCCTTCCTTCTACTTGCTCTGGGCTGTCTTTGTTGTTGTTCCTCCAGTTCTTGGAGGCGTCGGGTTAGGTTGTTTGTTTGAAATGTTTCTATTTTCTTTAGGTAAGCCTGTATTGCTATGAACTTCCCTCTCAGGACTGCCTTTACCGTGTCCCATAAGTTTTGGGTTGTGGTGAGTTCATTTTCATTTGTTTCCAGAAATTTTTTTTCTTTCTTCCCTAATTTCTATCTTGACCCATTCGTTGTTTAATAGCATATCATTCAGTCTCCATGATTTTGTGTGTTTTTGTTTTTTTCCTGTGGGGTTAATTTCCAATTTCAGTCCCTTGTGATTAGAGAAGATGCTTGGTAGGATTTCTATTTTCCTAAATTTGTTGAGTCTCGTTTTGTCTCCTATCATGTGATCTGTCTTTGAAAATGTTCCATGTGCATTTCAAAAGAATGTGTATTTAGCTTCTTTAGGGTGAAGGGCTCTATATATATATCAGTGAGTTCCATTTCATCTAGAGTGTCATTTAATGCTACAATATCTTTTTTTGATATTTTGTTTGGAAGATCTGTCCATTTTTGACAGTGGGGTGTTAAAATCCCCTACTATAATTGTGTTGCTGTCAATATCATTTTCGAGGTCCTCTAGGATTATTTTATATATTTGGGTGCTCCTATGATGGGTGCATATATATTTATGATGTTAATGTCTTCTTGGTAGATTCTTCCCTTGAGTCTTACGAAGTGACCTTCTGGGTCTCTCTTTATGGCCCTGTTTTTGAAGTCTATTTTGTCTGAAATGAGAATTGCTACCCCGGTTTTTTTGTTTGTTTGTTTTCTTGTCCATTTGCTTGGAAAATTTGTTTCCATCGTTTCACCTTTAGTCTGTGATGGTCTTTTGACCTGAGGTGGGTCTCTTGTAGGTAGCATATGTGTGGATAATGCTTTCTTATCCATTCAGCTGTTCTGTGTCTTTTAGTTGGTGCATTTAATCCATTTACTTTTAAGGTTGTTATTGAAATGCACTTATTCATTGTCATTTATGTACCTGTGTTCCTCTCTGTCTCTTTCTTTTACTTCCTTTCCTTAAAGCAGCCCTTTTAGTAATTCTTGTAGAGCTGGTTTAGTGGAAGCGTATTCTTTTAGACTTGTTTTGTCTTGGAAGCTCTTTATTTGGCCGTCTATCTTGATTGAGAGCCTTGCTGGGTAAAGTAGCCTTGGTTGTAGGCCTCTGTTTCTCATTACTTGGAATATTTCTTGTCATTCTCTTCTTGCTTGGAATGTTTCCATTGAGAAGTCAGTAGCCAGCCTTATTGGGACCCCCTTGTATGTCACTTCTTTTTTCTCCCTTGCTGCCTTTAGGATTTTCTCTTTGTCTTGGAGGTTTGTCATTTTAATGATGATGTGTCTTGCAGTAGGCCTCTTTGGGTTCAACCTGCTGGGGACTCTCTGTGATTCCTGGATCCGTGCGACTTTATCTCTTCTCAACTTAGGAAAATTTTCCGTTATTACTCTTTCAAGTAGATTTTCTATCCCTTGTTCCTTTTCCTCTCCTTCTGGAATTCCTATTATTCGGATATTATTACGTTTCATGTTGTCTTGCATTTCTCTTAAATTCTCTTCATTTTTTCTGATTCTCTTTTCCCTTACTTGTTCCGTCTGGGAGATTTTTTCTAACCTGTCTTCAATCTCACTTATGCGATCTTCCGCCATATCGATTCTATTCTTCATACCTTTTACTGTGTTCTTTAATTTAGAAATTGTATTCTTCATTTCCTCTTGGCCTTTACTGATGGTTTCTATTTCCTTTTTCATGTTGGTATAGTTTGCAGAGAGTTCATTGTAGCTNTTTTCTCTTTGTCTTGGAGGTTTGTCATTTTAATGATGATGTGTCTTGCAGTAGGCCTCTTTGGGTTCAACCTGCTGGGGACTCTCTGTGATTCCTGGATCCGTGCGACTTTATCTCTTCTCAACTTAGGAAAATTTTCCGTTATTACTCTTTCAAGTAGATTTTCTATCCCTTGTTCCTTTTCCTCTCCTTCTGGAATTCCTATTATTCGGATATTATTACGTTTCATGTTGTCTTGCATTTCTCTTAAATTCTCTTCATTTTTTCTGATTCTCTTTTCCCTTACTTGTTCCGTCTGGGAGATTTTTTCTAACCTGTCTTCAATCTCACTTATGCGATCTTCCGCCATATCGATTCTATTCTTCATACCTTTTACTGTGTTCTTTAATTTAGAAATTGTATTCTTCATTTCCTCTTGGCCTTTACTGATGGTTTCTATTTCCTTTTTCATGTTGGTGTAGTTTGCAGAGAGTTCATTGTAGCTCCCCTGTAGTTCCTGGTAGCTCGTTGTAAGCTCTTTGAATTTCCTGATAACCAGTGCTTTGAATTCCACATCTGATAGTTGACTTGCCTCTATTTGTCTTCCCATTGTTTGTGATACTCTTCTCGTTGTCCTCTGCTTCTTAAATTGATCTGTTCTGGTTCGCTGAATTTATGGTGTGAACTTCTGTGGTAGGATACCTGTGAAAGTGACCGGTGCAGTCTTCTGCAGGTATCTTGTTGTTCTCTGCTTTCACCAACTCCTTTCTTTATTGTGCGTGTGTGATCAGTTGTGGGGGAGGCAAAATGGTTTATGATAGCTGAGGATTCTTTTATGTTATTTACATACACAGTGGGCAGAGAAGAAATAGACAATCTCTTGGCTATGTATAGAGTTAACCGTGCTCTTCAACCCAGCTTGCCACTTTTAGGAAAGGGCGGGCATAATTTAAGTGTCTTGTTAAGAAGGGGGGCTTGTGAGTTGTATCTAGAAAGCAATGTAGTTGCGGGTGGTCAGATTTGAGGTAAGGTGACAGTACAGGTTAGTAACTGGGTGTACCACGTCAGTAAATAGAGTAATAGAAGTGAGGCACCTGTAAGGTGGTCTAAGGTCCGAGATATGTGTTATGAAATATTACTGTTGTACAGAACAGCCCTTATTTACCCTAATATTAGAGGAACACTCAAGTGATAAATTCTGTGTGATTTGTCTAAATGAGGGTTATAGAGCTTGCGTAGTATAGCAAAGGAAAGCACGTGAAGTATAGAAAATCAGCAAAACACTGTGGAGGAAGGAGCAGTGGGAACCTGTCAGATAGTACAGTATACCCAGCCAGGATTTAAAAACCTGTACAGAAAGAGGTGGGATACAAAGATATTCTTGAAATGAAAAAAGGAGTAAGAATAATACAAAAATAATAATAATACATCTCAAAAGACAACTACGCAACGCACAAACAAACAATCTGACACACACACACACACACACACACACGCAAAAGTGAGGAGAAAAGGGGAATAAGTGGAAAATTTGGGAAGAACAGAAGGACTAAAACCGGACAAAAAGGAAAAGAAATGAGGGACAGAGTATTGAAAGATAGAGCAACAATACAGTTTACAATATATAAGATTAATTACAAAAGAGGTCGCGAGAGAAAAAGAAAAAATAAAAATAAATAAAATAAAAATTAAAAATTAAAAAATAAAAAATTAAAAAAGAGAGAGAGAAAGGGGGGGGGGATGGAAAACACACACACACACACACTAGAGAAGGAGGCAAAAGGGAAAAAAAAAGGAAGCACCCTTCCTTTGTTGGTTTCATACTGTCCAAACCTTTTTTTCTGGTTGCCCTGTCTCTGAGGGCAGGTTTGCAGGCCCCCGCCAGCAGGCTGCTGATTGGTCTGTGGTCACACACAGCCCCGTGAGGCTGCCTGTGTCCCGCGGTATCCGGCCTCATCCTTCTCTGCGGGACCCAGACTTTCCCAGGCTTTCCCAATAGAGACTTCTCCACAAAGCCTGTCTCTCAGCCCAGCCCAATCCCAAAAGACCAGCAATGACAGTGACCTCCTTAAATCCCTCGGGCTGGCGGGCTGGCGGGCTGGCGGACTGGCGACCGCAGTGTCCGAAGTTGCCACCCTCTACCTTAACCCAAGCCCACGGGTCTCTTTCTGGCACCAATCTGCCCGCCTAGATGGGGAGGGGAGAGTCAGTTCTCTCCAGATGAGTGTGCTGCTGGTACACCGGATGCTGGCCCTCCAGCGTTCACCCCGTTACGGGTGCCCTGGCCCTGGATTCAGAAGGGGCTCCTGTTTCCCCCTGATGGTGCCAGCCCCCTTTGCGCGCAATTCTCGTTGGTACTCAGGCTCCACCAGAGTTCGTCTGCCCTGGGAACGCCCCGGCCAGGGCACAGCCCGTGGCCTCCCACAGGCGCACAGCCACTTTTGTCTTCACTGGCCTTCTGGATTCCTTGCCAACCTGCCACTGTTTGGTTCCTCCGTTACACTCTCTGGTCTCCTATTTTCATAAATGTTGGGGAACTGTTGGTTGATTATGCTATTCTTCGGTAGATCTGCCCGGATTTTCCACCAGATGCACGAGAGCTGGGTTCCGTAGGTGCTACTCTGTCGCCATCTTAACCCTCCCCTTAGCTTCTCAATACAAGTTGTTTTGTCAATGGTCCTCTCACATTTTCTTTCCTGCTCTTAAAATACCTACAGTTTTTCTTCACTTTTAGCATTTTTTTCTCATTGGTTATGGGTAGGGAGATGTTTCACTTTTTAAATTTTATTTCTACATTTTCACTAATTTTTGTATTTCAAATCTCAAATTACCTTTCTCCATTTCTATTCTTTTCATCATCTCACATTTTAATTTCATCTTCTCTTATCCTGTTTTTTCTCTTTCGTCCTGCCCTCTTTATTCCTTATTTTTATATTTACCTCAAAATTTAATTATTACCTGGCATTTGTTCCTTCCTCTCCAATTATCATATGAAAATCACTCCCCTTTCCTCTATACCTCTTAAGCTGTTCTTTCTTTCTATTTTTCCCTTATTTCTACTCTTTCTGTATTAATTTTAGTTCTTTTGTTTTTGATAACGCTGAGGTGGAACTCTCTTTCCAGTTTGCTTTTTATTTTTAATTATTTATTTACATTTTTACATTTATTTCTCTATTTTTTACTTTTTATTTTTGTTTTATCGTGATTCTGCATGCTTCCCCAATCTTATTCATTCCACCTTCATTCCCTTCTTGTATATGATGTAAGTTTTAATTTCACTCTTCAGATTCCTCTGATTCCCTATTCTTATTATAGTCCCTTCATCTAAGAACTAAAATCATTTTCCTTTATATTGGCCATCTTATATTCACTCTCATTTTTTATAATAATCTTAATCTCTTTGCACCATTATTAATACTTATTTATTTGCTTTTGATAGTAGACTGCATGTGAGAGTCATTTTCATGGGTGTGTTTGTTTTCTGGGCATTGTGGTTTTATTTTGGCAGTACCTGAACAACAGCGTACAAAAAGTGGAGTGACTCTTAGTCAACCAGGTGGAAGGAAGTACCCACTGAATCACAATCTGAATCAATAAAAATCCAGTTACACCCAGAAAGCCAATATAAATGCCATCCCAAGCGCAACAAGTACAGGTGATCAAGAAAACTGCACCACTGAATCACAAAGGCGTCCTACCATAAAACTTTACACCACAAAGACAAGAATACAGAGCTCATCGATTTAAGAAGCAGAAGTAGACAAGAAGATACCCCCTAAAATAGGGGGGCCAAAGAAACAAGCCCCAGTTGAAAAGAAGGAATCCCCAGAAAGAGTGCTAAATAAAATAGAGGGAAGACAACTACCAGATACTGAGTTCAAAACAATGGTTTTAAGAAAGCTCAATAAGCTCAGTGAAAATTACTAAAAAGCTACAGGTACCCAAAGCTTAGGATCTTACTGTGAACTACAGCAGCATGAACAAGGACATAAAATCTGTCAACAACAGGCAGGAGAAAATAAAAAAAATGTAATTTTTGAGTGAAGAACAAGTATAAAGAATTAAAAGCAGGCTAGATTAAGCAAAGGATTGAATCAGTGACTTGGAGAAGAAGGTATAAAAAATTTCCAGAAAAAGGGAAAAAAGACTAAAAAAAAAGTGGGCTAAGAGAACTGCAGAACAATATAAAACAAAATAATATCTGTGTAATTGGGGTACCTGAAGGTCAAAACTAGGGGCAGGTGATAAAAAACTTGTTTGAAAAGTAATGATGGAAAACTTTCCTAATTTAATGAGAGAAGAAGTCACCTGAGTTGAAGAAGCTTAGCAGATCCTAAACAAGATGAACACAAAGAGTCTTACTTCAAGACTCACCAAAATGGCTAAATTCCAAGACCATGAGAAAATCTTAAAGGCAGCAAGGGAGAAACAGGAAGTAACATGCAAGACAGTTCTAATAAGGCTAGCAGCTGACTTCTCAACAGAAACACTACAAGCCAGAAGGAAATGGCAAGAGTATTCCAAGCAATGAAGACCAAAGATCCTCAACCAAGACCTTTTAAAGTTCCCATTTAAAATGAAACATAAAATAAGGAGTTTTCCAGACAGAAGAAGGCTAAAATAATATACTTCCATTACATCAGTACTTCAAAATATTCTAAAAGGAATGCTTTGAGAAGACGAAAAACAGCAAGAAAGAGAGAAACAGAAGTACAAAGGGGGAAAAAGAGCAATGGATCAATAATAACCTTAAGTGGCAATGAATTAAATTATCTAATCCAAAGTCATATGATAGGTATGTGTGTAAAAACATGACCTGCATGTAAGCTGACAACAAGAGACCCACATATATTTTTATGGGATGCGGCAGAGACAATCCTCAGAAGGCAGTGCATAGCAACACAGGGATACCAAAAACAAACAAACAAACAAACCATAATACTTTCAAATAAGCAACCTACTCTACAAAGACTGGAGGAACAACAACAAACAAACCCTTGAGTAGAAAGAAGGAAGTATTGAAGATCAGAGCAGAATTGAATAACAGAGATAAAAACAGTTGAAAGGATTATTAAATCCAGGAGCTGGTTCTTTGAAGAAATAAATAAAGTTAACAAGACTTTAAAGAGAAGCATCAAGAAAAAAGTGAGATTACTCAAATTAATAAAATCAGAAATAAAAGTGGAGAAATTATAGTTGATACCACAGAAATACAGAGGATTATAAGAAACAACTGAGAACAACTAGATGGCAAGATATTTGAAAACCTTAGTTAAAGGTCTAGAAACATAATCTTCCAAAATTGAATCAATATGAAACAGAAAGCCTGAACAGACCGATAACAGCAAGTGAAATTGAAGCAGTAATTAAAAAACTCCTGGCATTCAAAATCCCTGAAAGACAGTTTCACAGAATTTTACAAAATATTAAAGAAAGACCTCACACCTATACTTCTCAAACTGTTCCCCCAATTCAAGAAAAGATAAGGCTCCCAAACACTTATCAGGACATAATCATTCTGATCCCCAAATCAGATAAAGACACAAGAGGGAAAGAAAACTACAGACCAATATCGCTGATGAATGTAGAAGATAAAATACTCAGCAAAACAATGGCAAACATCATTCAGCAATACATAAAAAGTTTATATAACATGATCAAGTGGGATTAATAACAGGGATGCAAAGATGGTATAACATTCTCAAATCAATAAACAAAAGAGACAACATAGACAAAAGGAAAGAAATAATTACCTGATCATATCTATAGTTGTGAAAAAGCCTTTGATAAAGTACAGCACCCATTTATGGTAAAATACTTGTGAAAGTATGAGCAGAGGAAGACTTAATCAACAAATAAAGGCCATGTATTTAAAACCTGCAGCCGACATCAAACTCAAAAGGCTAAGACTAAAAGCTCTCCAACTAAGGTGAACAAGACAAGTGTGTCCACATTAATCACTCCAATTCAACAGAGTTTCAGTAGTCCTAGCCACAACATCAGACAAGAAACATAAATAACAGGCATCCAAGTTGAAAGGGAGGATATAAAATGGTGACTATTTGCAGAAGACATGATAGTATGTGTAGAAAACCCTATAGATTACACACACACACACACACACACACACACACACACACTACTCAAATTCATACATGAATTTGGCAAAGCAACCAGATACAAAGTCTATATTCAGAAACTGAAGATATTTTTGCACACCAACACTAAAATATCAGAAACAGAGATAAGAAAAGAATTCCATTTACTATAGCAACTAGAAAAATAGAATACCTAGGAATAAATCTAACCAAGGAGGTAAAAGACCTGTATTCAGTAAACTTCCCAACAATGAAAAAAGACGTTAAAGAAGGCACAAATAAATGGAAGCATATAACGTATTCATGGGTTGGAAGCGTTAAAATCATCAACATTTTCATTCTGTCTATAAGAAAATGTAGATTTAATGCAATCCCTATTAAAATAACAATGATAGATTCCACAGCTATAGGTCAAATATTTCAAAAATTTATCTGATCCATAAATGTACCTCAGTAGACTTAGCAATTTTGAGAAAGCAAACAAAGTAGGAAGGATCAACAATTCCTAATATCAAATTATATTACAAGTCTACTTTAATCAAAACTGTTTGGTAGTAGCATAAGAACAGACACATAGATCAATGGGACAGAAGAGAGAACGCAGAAATAAATGTTTGTCTCTACGGTCATTGAATATTCAACAAAGGTAGTAGAAGCACCTCTCACCTCTCCATAAATGGAGTTAAAGTAGACTGTTCAACAAATGGTGTTATAAGACCTGGTCAGCTATATGAAATTTTTAAAAAAATTAAAAACAAGCAAAAACACCCCCAAAACTCAACTACCAATTTAACCATACACAAAATAAGCTCAAGACAGATAAAAGGCATAAATATAAGTAACCACCTTGTAAAAGCCCTAGAGGAGAACATAGGGGAAAAATCTGATATTTCATGTAGTAATATTTTTACAAATGTGTCCCCTAGAGCGAAGGACATAAAGGGACAAATAAAGAGGTGGAACATATTGATAAAAAGCTTCTGCTCAGCTAAAGAAAACATCCGTAAAAGGAAAAGGGAACCGACCATAGGGGAAGATATGTCTGGCAGTGATACCTCAGACAAGGGTTTGATCTTGAAATACAGAAAGAATTTACATTTTCAATAAGAGGAAGACAAACAATCCAATTAAATAATGGGCAAAGGAGTTGGCCAGACATTTCTCAAAAAAATGTACAGAGGGGATCAAAACACATGAATAAGTCTCAATATCACTAGTCATCAGAGAGAGAGAGCAACTAAAACCACATTGAGATACCACTTTCCACTAGTAAGAATGCCATCATTGATAAATGAACAACAAAAGAAGTGCTAGCAAGGTTGTAGAGGAAAAGGAAAGCTAGTACACTGTTGGTGCTAATGCAGGCTTCTGAAAACATTGTGGAAAATAGTACAGAATTTCCTGGGAAAAAAAAGAAAAAATGAAACTGCCTTTTGACTGAGAAAATTATATTGCTGGGAGAAACTGGAAACATCAATTCAGATGAACCTATGCACTGTAATACTTATAGTAACATTATTTACAACAGGAAAGTGCAAGAAACAATCTGTCATTAATAAATGATCAGATGAGAAAACTGTAATATTTTAAACAAGGGAATACTACACAGTAGAAAAAAGAAAAATTCTACAATTCATAATAACATAAAGGGACCTGAAGATCATTATGCTAAGTGAAATTAGCTAGACAGTACAAGATAACCACCATAGGCAGCATATATATGTGGAAACTAATCAATAAAATGAGCATGCAAAATACAACCAGAAACATGGAAATAAATGCAAACTGAGAGGTGCCTGACAGAAAGGATCATGAAAATAAATGGGGAAGGAAGTGGATGGGCCACATCAGAAAACATATATCAAGGAACATCAGAAAACATGTATCAGGGACTCATGGACAAGGAGAAAGAGTGGCAATCTAAATGTGGAGGAGGACAGATGAACAGAACAAGGGATGGTAATGGGAGACAAATGGGGACAATCGTAACTAAACAACTATGAAAATATTAAAAAAATAAGTGCTACTCAGATGCCTAGGGAAAGAAATCATTGATCAATGCTATGAATAACCAAAGTCAGAACAAATAATTAAAAATAAAGGGCATGGAAATATATGGCATAAATAGAATAATTTAAACCTGCAGTCCTGAAATTTTCAAAAAGATGAACTACAAAAGCAGTTTAATGAACTCAGAAGCAAAATTAGTGAATAAAATTATTACTTCAAAATAGATACATTTAAAATAGAACACACAAACTTAGAGATGAAGAACACAATAAAAATCTAGACAATGATCTAGCAAGTAGTAAGAAATAGAGGTAGTCCAAAATATATAAAGAACTCACATGATTCAATACCAGGACAACAAATAACTCAATTAAAAAATGGGCAAATTACTTTAAGACTCTTCTCCAAAGAGGGGCCAGACACATATGAATAGATGTTCAGCATCACTAGCTATCAGAGAGATGCAAACTAAAGTCACAATGAGATGCCACTTCACATTGGTCAGAATGGCCATCATAAACAAATCAACAAATAACAAGTATTGGAGAAGGTGTGGAGAAAAGGAAGCCCAAGTGCACTATTGGTGGCAATGCAGATGGGTGTAGCTACTGTGAAAAACACTTAGAATTTCCTCAGAAAACAAAAATGGATCTGTTTTTTGACCCAGCAATTCCACTGTTAGTATTATATGCTATGAACATTGAAACACGGGTCCAAAATAATCTATGCACACCTATGTTCATAGCAGCACAATTTATAGTAGCTAAGAGCTGGAAACAATCTAAGTGCCCATCAGTAAATGAATGAATCAGAAAATTATGTTACATTTACAGGACCAAATACTACACAGCAGAAAGAGAGAAAGAGCGCTTACCATTTGCAACAGCATAGATGTAACTGAAAAGCATTATGCTAAATAAAATAAACTAGGTGATGAAAGACAAATACCATATAATCTCATCTTTAACTGGCACCTAATAAAAAACAAACAAACAAGCAAACAAAATATAACCATAGTCATTGGAATTAAGAACAATCTGACAGTAACCAGAGGGGATAATGAGGGGAAAGAGAGGAAGGGTTTTCAGGAGCAACTATAAAGGACACATGAACAAATTCAAGAGGGTGTGGAATCAGGGGAGGGAGGTGGGGATGGGTGAGGGCATGGTTGGGGGTATATGAAGACAACTGTACTTGAACAACAATAAAATACTTAAAAGTAAAGAATATAGAAAAAGTAAAGAACATATAAAAAACAAAAATGGAGATGGCATGTGAAAAAGGGAATTTGGTAACATCAAAGATATTCTAGAAATGTCACAAAAGAATGAAAATGTGTTTTGAATTAACAACAATGTTTTGAAACCAATAACAAAATAAACTGCAGAGAATTCAGAGACACATGAAAAGATGCTCTGTATCACTAGGTATCACAGAGATGCAGATTAAAACTACTATGAGATACCACTTCACACCAGTCAGAATGACCATCTTAAACAAAACAACAAATAACAAGTGTTGTAGAGATTGTGGAGAAAAGGGAACCCTTGTACATTGTTGGTGGAATTGCAGACTGGTACAACCACTATGGAAACAGTATGAAACTTTCTCAGAAAACTAAAAATGAATTTGCCTTTTGACCCAGCAATTCCACTGTTGGGATTATACCCTAAAAACCTAGAATATTAATTCAAAAGAACATATGCACCCTAATGTTCATAGCACCACAGTTTGCAATAGCCATGGGCTGGAAGCAACCTAGGTGCCCATCAGTAAATTAATGGATGCAAAACTTGATAATAACATATACTACACTTGATCTTAGTCAAAAGGCCAAGAAGCGATGCACCCCAATATTCATAGCAGCACAAGTTACAATAGCCAAGAGTTGGAAGCAACCTAGGTGCTCGTCAGTAAATGAATGGATAAAAAAACTATGGCACATATACACAATGGAACTCTATGCTGCAGAATGAAAGAAGGAGCTCCTACCTTTTGCAACAGCAGAGATGGAACTGGAAAGCATTATGCTGAGTGAAATAAGCAAGGTGTTGAAGGACAAATACCATATGATCTCACCTTTAACAAGAAGCGAAACAACAAAACAAACAAGCAAGCAAAATATAACCAAAGACACTGAATAGAGAACAGTGACCAGATGGGAGAGGGGAGGGAATTTCGGGGGAAATAGGGGAGGGATTTAGAGGAACATATATAAAGGATACATGGTCAATGACTGAGAAGGGTGGAAATGGGAGGGAGGAGGGGACTACGGGGGTGGGATGGGATGGGAGTAATAGACAGAAAACTGTACTTGAAAAATAATTAAATAAATTTAAAAAAGAAAAAAAAACCAAAACTCTGGTACATTTACACAGTGGAATTCTATGCAGCAGAAAGAGAGGAGCTACTACCATTTGCAACAGCATGGATGGAACTGGAAAGCATTTTGCTAAGCAAAATAAGCCAGGTAGTGAAAGACAAATACCACATGATCTCACCTTCAACAGGAATCTAAACAACAAAACAATCAAACAAGCAAAATATAACCATAGGCACTGAGATAGAGATCAGGTTGAGAGCGTCCATAGGGGTGAGGGGAGGGAATTTCAGGGGAAAAGGGAAAGGATTTACAGCAACAAGTGTAAAAGACACATGGACAAAAACTATGGGAAGTGAAAGTGGGAAAGAGAGGGGAGAGCTGGTGGGTGGGTGGGCTGGGATGGGAGTAAAAGACAGACAACTGTAATTGAATAATTTTTAAAAGTTTAAAAAATAAAAAAATAAACTAAAAATGAAAATCTAATTTTTATTTATTTATATTTAATTATTGTTCAAGTACAGTTTTCAGTCTTTTAGTCTTCTCCCAGCCCACCCACCCCCATTCTCCCCACCTCCCTCCCATTTCCATCCACCTTAGTTTTTATCCATGTGTCCTTTATGCTTGACTTGTTCCTGTGAATCCTTCTTCTTTTCCCCTGAAATCCTCTCCCCTCTTCCCTCTGGTCCCTATCTACCTGTTCTGTCCTTCAGTGTCTTTGGTAATATTTTGCTTGCTTGTTTGTTTTGTGGTTTGGCTTCCTGTTAAAGGTAAGATCATATGGTACTTGTCTTTCACCGCCTGGCTTATTTCACTCAGCAGAATGCTTTCCAGTTCCATCCATGATGTTGCAAAGGGTAGTAGTTCCTTCTTCCTTTCTGCAGCATAGAATTCCATTGTGTAAATGTACCATAGTTTTTTGATCCAGTCATTTACTGATGGGCATTTAGGTTGCTTCTAACTCTTGGCTATCATGAATTGTGCTGCTATGAACATTGGGGTGCATAGGTTCTTTTGGATTGGTGTTTCAGGATTCTTAGGATATACTCCTAAGAGTGGAATTGCTGCATCAAAAGGCACGTCCCTTTTTAGTTTTCTTATAAAATTCCATACTGTTTTCCATAGTGGTTGCACCAGTCTGCAATCCCACCAACAGTGAACTACGGTCCCCGTTTCCCCACAGCCTCTCCAACACTTGTTGTTTGTTTCTTTGTTTCTGATAGCCATTCTGACTGGTGGTAAATGGTATCTCATTGTGGTTTTAATTTGCATCTCTCTGATAGCTAGCGATATCGAGCATCTTTTCATGTGTCTCTGGATCCTCTGTATGTCCTCCTTGGAGAAATGTCTGTTCAAGTCCTCTGCCCATTTTTTGTTCAGGTTGCTTGTCTTCTTTGAGTGGAGTTGAGTGAGTTCTTTGTATATTTTGGAGATTAAACCCTTATCTGAGGTATCATTGGCAAATATGTTTTCCCAAACTGTTGCTTCTCTTTGTATCTGGAAACTGTTTTCCTTAGCCATGCAGAAGCTTTTAATTTTGATGAGATCCCACTTGTTTATTCTTTCCTTTATCAAAAAACTGCTCAAACTAATAAATGAATTTGGCAAAAGAGCGGGATACAAAGTCAATATGCAGAAATCAAAGGCATTTTTGTATACCAGCAATGAAGCAGCAGAAGCAGAAATCAAGAAAAAAATCCCCTTCGATATAGCAAAAACAAAAATAAAATATCTGGGAATAAACCTAACCAAGGAGGCAAAAGACCTGTATGCAGAAAACTACACAACACTGATGGTTTTTCTATGTCTGTGAAATATTGCATTGGTACTTTAATAGGTATTGCATTGAATTTGTAAATTGCTTTAGGTAGTATGGATATTTTGATGATGTTAATTCTTCCATTCCCTGAGAGCAGTATATATTTCTATTTGTTTGAGTGTTTCTTGATTTCTTACTTCAGTGTTGTGTAGTTTCCTGAGTACAGATCTTTTACCTCTTCGGTAAGGTTTATTCCTAAGTGTTTTATTTTTCTTTCTGCTACACCAAATGAAATATGTTCTTGATTTGTGCTTCTATTGTTTCATTGATCGTATACAAAAATTCCTTTGATTTCTGGATATTGACTTTGTATCCCACTGTTTTTCCAAATTTATTTATTACATCGAGCAGTTTTTGGGTGGACTCTTTAGGATTTATTATTACACTATTATGTCATCTTCAAAGAGTGACAGTTTTGTTTCCTTCTTTCTAATTTAAATGCCTTTTATCTTCTTTGTTATTTGATTGTCATGGCTAAGACTACCAATGCTATATGGAATAGAAGTGGTGAAAGTGGACACCATTGTGTGTTCCTGATCTGAGTGAAAAACTTTTAGTTTTTCCCACTGAGTATGATGTTGTCTGTAGGTCTCTCATATATGTCCTTTATTATGTTGATGAAAGCTCCCTCTATTCCCATTTTGCTAAGTGTTTTTACCATAACTGGGTTCTGTACCTTATCAAATGCTTGTTCTGTTTCCATTAATATGATGTTGTGATTATTGTCTTTGTTTTTGTTTATGTGATGTATTACATTTACTGAATTGTGAATATTGAAACATCCTTGCCTCCCTGGGATGAATCTCACTTTGTCATGTTGTATGATCTTTGTAATGTATTGTTGGATGCGGTTTGCCAATATTTTGTGGAGTATTTTAGCATTTATTGTTATCAGCGATGTTGGCCTGAAGTTTTCTTTCTTTGTTGTATCTTTATCTGGCTTTGGCATTAGAATGATGTTGGGTTTATATAAAAAGTTTGGGAGTCTTCCATCATTTTGAATTTTTTGGAATAATCTTTGAAGAACAGTGGTTAGCTTTTCTTTAAATGCTTTGTAGAATTTTCCTGTGACATCATGTAGTCCAGGGCTTTTGTGTGTTAGGAGCTTTTTATTAGTCCTTGAATTTTATCTGCTGTTATTGGTCTATTCAGATTTTCTGCTTCTTCTTCCTTGAGTATTGGAAAATTACATTTTTGTGGAAATTTATCAATTTCACCTAGGTTTTCAAATTTCTTGGCACATAGTTTTTCATAGTAATTCCTTACAATCTTTGTATTTCTGTGGTATTAGTTGTAATCTCTCTTCTTTCATATCTGATTGTGTTTAATTGGGCCTTCTCTTTTTTTTTTTTCTTCATAGCCTGCTTAAGGCATGGTTGATTTTGTTTATAATTTCAGAGAACTGACTCCTGGATTCATTGATCCTTAGAATTGTGCCTTTAGTCTCTGTTTCATTTAGTTCTGCTCTGATTTTTTTTTATTTGCTACCTTCTACTTGCTCTGGGCTTTTTTGTTGTTGTTTCTTGAGTTCTTGTAGGTGTAGGTTTAGGTGATTTATTAGAAATATTTCTATCATGTTTTGGTAGAAAACCTAAAAAAATGATACAGTTCCCAGACCTGCATCACTTTGAACTTCCCTCTCAGGACTGCCTTCAGTGTGTCTCATAAACTTTGTTTTTTTGTGAGTTCATTTTTATTTGTTTTCAGCCACTTTTTAATGTCTTCTCTAATTTTATTCTTGACCCATTCATTGTTTAATTTAATGCTACTCAATGTCCATGACTTTGAGTATTTTTCTCCTCCTGGGATTTATTTCTCACTTAATTTTTTTGTGGTCAGAGAAAATGCTTTATATGATTTCATTTTCTTGAATTTGTTGAGGCTTGTTTTGTGTCCTGTCATGGGCTCTCAACAAACCTGTTGAGCCTTGTTTTGTGTCTTATCATCTTTGAAAATGTTCTATTTGCATTTGAAAAGAACGTGTATTTAGCTCCGAAGAAGGTTTTCTTTCATTATGCTCAGACTTGTTTAGATGATTGCTTTCTATAAATAACAAAGTAATGGATGTTACTGCTGACTTCATACCAATTAACAGGGAAAAATACAAATGCAAGGGAATGATAAGAATGATTATTCTGGTTACACTCCAGCCTTTGGAGAATTAGCTCAGATTTCACAAAGTTACTACAAATATATAAAGTAGTTATTTTCTGCATGAACTCAGGCTGAATGAGTTCTAGCAAAAGCAACCCTCAAAGCAGCCTGGGTACAATGTAGGCCTTGTATCTCATGGATATCTGTTAGGGGTCTGGCTTCTGGTGTGCCAACTAGCATCTATTATTTTCAAAAAAGCCCTGGACTACACTTTGTATTCCACAAAGACAGGATTTCTGTACAGTTCAGTACCTTTGTGAATGAAAATCAGTCTATTGGGATCTTCGATAGCCTAACAGTGGGGGAAAGGAATGTTCTCTAATTGAAGAGTGATTTAACAAGTAGAATTATGTCAGTTTTGAAGTAAATGTTCTCCGGTACTGTTTTTTTACAATGTGTTTTTCCAAGCCCAAGAAAACCATAGAAAGCAGAGAAATATAGAGGCCACTACCAAATTGGTTCTAACCACATGTATACCTTTACATTTACTTATACCTTTATACCTTCAAAGAATACATTGTAGAAGAGGTCATTTACTTCAAAACTGATGTAATCCCACTCATTAAATCAATCTTCAATCAGAGAAATTTTCTTTCCTTCACTGTTAGTCTACAGAAGTACAAATCTACTGACTATAATTAATGAAAGTACTAAACTCTATGGGGAACCTATCTGCATGTAATGGCCTGTGTAGTTCAGCCCTTTTGAAAAAAAACACAGGTGAGATTCAGCACACCAGAAGTCAAACCCCTCACTTCTCTTTCCTATAAGAAACCAGGCCTGCATTATACCTAGGCTGTTCTGAGACTAGCTCTTGCTAAAACTTTCTCACCCAGAGTTCCTGCACTAAATACCTACTGCATATCTTTAGAGCAACTTTCTAAAGTCTGTGCCAATTCTCCCAAGGCTGGAGTGTAACCAGACCAATCATTCATACTGTTCCCATGCATTTGCAACATTTTTTCTTGTTAATCTGTATTAAGTCATTAGTAACACTTTTCCCTTTGTTATGTGTAGAAAACTTTAATCTAAAGCAATGTAAGAATAATGAATGAAAACCTTTGATGTATGCTGTCATACAGTGATAAAGACTGTCTAGGAGGGGACAGGGTCTTCTCTCTCAGATACAGTAACCATGATTTCTTTTTTTTTCTCCACAGGACTTTGGTAGGTAGTGTGTGTTAATTATCTCCACAATATTTGAACAATGCTGGATCAGGTCCACTTAATAAGTGGACCTGCTGAAATCAACACATATTTCCTGAGAAACCACATGATTCCACATGGATGAAATTAGTACATTTATGCTTTATAAACACTATAAATGATTAAGATCAACACCATGTGTCATAGAAATAATTCTCCTTCTAGGGGGTCTTGAGGTGATCAAACACCTCGCAGAGATGACTCTATGTCATACTTCACTAGCATTCTTCTAGATAACAAGTGAGTTCATTTACAAGGCATGACATTGGGAAGATAAGAGTTTTCCCAAAAAAGTAGCTCTGTTTAAACTTTCTCAGGGTTGAGAAATACAAAGCAGGTCACTTTGTCTACAGACGAGTTGCCTTGCAAAGTAGGCCTATATAAATACTCTCATGGCCAAGGAATATGGAGAAGGTCAAAACTTCACTTACGTGTTACTGGAAATAAATGCTCTGGAAGCATGGCCTGTGGACTACATGATGATTTTCACCTTTAATTCCCAGACCAGTAGGTTCAAATGAACCTACTAGACTTCCAGAACTGCCTACAGGGGTGGGTTTGTGCTAGAAGAAATACATTTCCCAAAGCTGATCCTGAATTCTGATTCTTATAAACAGTACAGGCTGTTGTGGTTCCAATGATTTTACACAATAAGAAGAGTGACATCAGCAGTTGTATTATCATTGGCTACCACACTGATGTGATTATATTTTACAAAGATAGTGTGAATAGCCGCCTGTAACCATTCACAACACCCATGAAAAAAGTAGTGGTCATGATAAATACAATGAATGCAATAGAAAACGATAAATATTGTAGATGAATTATGTCCACAACTGGGTTCTTTAAAAATGCCCCTATGAAAGACTGTCTTGTGCTGTTTAAACTGCTCACCCAATTTTTGGATTCCATTCACAAATAACGTGCACATCACTGTGCAGTTACTACATACAGATGTCTGTGAATCCTGGAGAAATGCTTTGGCACAAGCGGGTTTAGTACAGTGTATATGTAGCTCTGAGTGTTGTAGAGGAGTTGATCATTCAGCATTCAATTTCTGAGATACCACAAGCTTTCATGTCCTTCAAAAAGAGGGCAATGCATATGGCCTTATTAGCCCTGTTCATATGTTGACCCTAAACCACCTACGTAGGGCATATTCTTATTATCAAGATAGTGTTCAATAACTTTACATCCATACTGTCAGAGAGATAGAATTTAGAAGGGCATGGATAGGCTGTATATTTCTTTCACTTATACCTTTATACATTGTAGAAGAGGTATAATGTAAATGTACATTGTACATTTCTTGAAGCCCAAGAAAACCACATATAGCACAGCAATGTAGAATCCACTAAGAGATTGGTTCTAAACATGTGTGTGTTTGTGTGTGTGTGTGTGTGTGTGTGTGTGTGTGTGTGTAAAATAATACATATTGTCAACCTGTCCTACTCCTAAATTCTATCCCCTGGACAGTATAAGTGTGAAGTTATTGAGAACTTGCAAATATCTTGATAAAAAGGATGTTTCCTATCTAGATGGTGGAACTCCATACCAAGAGGACAATGATATAGATATCAGAATCCACATAATATGGAGATGTAATGTGATACCCATACAACCAGTAGAAAGAAATTGTGAATCTCAAGAATAGAGATATTGTTCAGAACCATGAGAAGGGGATAAAAATGGTTCCCCAAGAAGGGAAAGTCACATGGAGTCCTAAGAATGATGCATGAAGTTCAGAACTCTAGAAACTGTCAATGGAGATTGATAAACTTAGAATAGTTGGAAGGAACATGAAATATTGAGAAAAGGGCAATGGCTCTCATACCTGTGAGTAAGCAGGTATAAATAAAATGCAACAACAAGTGGGTGAAACTCAGAACCCAGAGATGATTGGGATGGAACTTGGAACAGCAAGAACAAGTGGATGTAAACAGATAACCCAATGGCAAGGCAAAGTTGCTCAAAATCTCAAGAACGAGGTGTTGTGAATGGAAACAGAAATATCAGGTGACTAAACCTGAATAACCTAGAAGGGAATGGAACTCAGAGTGTTAAGAAAAATGTGTCTGAACTCACAATTCCAGAACAAGGTGACTGAACTCAAAATCCCTCCCATGAGAGGAAAAATTTGTAAACCTGTGACAAGTTATAGTTAGAAAAAACACCAAGAAATACTCTATGAAAGTCAGAAACCAACAGTAAAAGGATAGATCTCAGAACCACGAGGACATGAGAATGGAACAAGGAACCCCAATTGCCAGGAGATGGAACTTACAACCATAGGACAATGGATGGAGCTCAGAATTTCAGGTGCAATGGGATGGACCTAGAAGCCCCAAGAAAATGGGACAGTATTTTACAATCTCAAGAACAAGGCGACTGATTCAGATCTCTGAGAAGAGGGTCATAGAACTTAAATCATGAAGAAGGAGCAAGAACTCAGAAGTCCAAGAACAACGGTTAGACCTCAGGGCCATTAGAAACTGTGAATTTATCTTGATACCCCAAATACAGGAGATGAAACTCAGACTCCCATGAAGAAAGTAATGAAGATGTTAATACAAACACCAGGGCATGAAACTAAGTGTCCAGATGCCATTTGGTTGGAACCCAGATCCTCAAGAACAAGGGGGTATAACTGTATAACCCCAGAAGAAAAGGAAATAACTCGGAATCCCCCAGAAAATGGTGATGCGGATGAGAACAGCGGGAATAATGCGATTAAACTGGAATGCCCAACAATGGAATAAATCTCAGAGATTTGAGGAAAATGACATGAAACTCATAATCCCAGAAAAAGGGGTCTGAGTTCAAAATCCCTACAAAAAGAGGATAAAACTCAGAAGTATGATACCAAAGGGAAGAAACTAAGAATTCCAATTAAAGGGACATTGTTCAGAACGCTGAGAACAAGATCAAACTTAGACCTACACAACACAGGGATAAAACTCAGAATCTAGAGAAAATTGGGACTGAACTTGAAAAAGGAAAACAAAGGTATAGTTCTTGGTACCCCAAGAAACATTGAAAGTAACTCAGACAACTTAATACAAGGCGATAAGACCCAGAATTCTGAAAACAACGTAACGGATATTGAACTCCTAGACAAAACCAGAACCCTGAAAAGAAATGACGAAAGGTTGAATCTCGCTGCCATGAGCACAATGTTATGATGATCAGAAGTCATAGAACATGGGGATGAAATTAAATACCAATTGAACAAGGGGGTGCAACTAGAAAATGAGAGGACAATGAAATGAGAATGACACCAGCAGAGACAAGGTATTTAAACGCAAATGCCCAACAAGGAAATGGAACTTGGAGACTTAAGAAAAGTAGGATGGCACCCACAATCTCAGAATAAGGAGTCTGAACTCAAAATACCTGCAACAGAGGAATGAAAATCAGAAGGTAAACACCAAGAAGAAGAAAGTAGAATATCAAGAATAAAGACATTGTTCAGATTCATGAGAACAAGGGGATGGAAGTCAAATTCCCAAGAAGAAAAATGAACTCAGAATCCAAAGAAAAAAGATGGAACCCAAAAGCTGTGTGAGCAACTTTGCCACGAGTCCACCCATCCACAATGAATAAAAATAAAACTACCAAGACGATCTGCTTGGGGAGGGAGGTGGTCAATTTCACACAGGATAAGAACCAAAACCCTCTTCTTCAACAAATTTTATTATGTTCGTAACACACAGGAATACAGATAAAGCTCACCAACCAATGTCAGGCAGCAAGGATCAAACAATAGATAACATTTCAAAGAAATATTAGGGCTTAATCTGAGTCAGTATCTGTCAGTTAAGGGGGTTGCAAAAACTTTGGGAGACACACTCATTTCCTGCTTGGATCCTTATCTTATGAATGAAAGCACTCTTAGCAAAGCAGTCTTCACAGGACTTTAGAAACTCTGTCTTATGCCCAATCACCCCAGAACCTGCTCTAGCCAGCAAAGGGCTGCATCGCCTTCCCAGTCATAGGTTTTTAGGCTTAAATTGACTAGAGCCATGAAGTGCTTCTCCCAGATGAAAATGGGACTCAGTCTATGTCAGAATAGACAGGGGTGAGTGTCCATCACCCCCTCTTTGCTGCAGCCCCCCGAGTCCTTCTTTGAGGGCCTCCCAAGTGATTGTGTCTGGCTTAGGTTGCCCCTCCTCTGAGGGGTTGTACCCATCGTTTACTAACTGACCTAGCACTGGGGGCTAGAGATGGATGAAGCAGAAGCAGCGCCCCTGCCAGAGAAATAAGCTTTGTCTTTGTAGTGGCTCACAGTCCAAAGGTCGCTTACTCAGCCTTATCCGTCAGGGGCAGCTACAAATCCTGAAACCAGGCAGAGCAGTAACCAGTAAAAACCCTAGATACTGTGGATAGAACTTGATAACCCAAGAATAACAGGAAATATATGCCAAGAACAAGATGATGGATCTCAGACAACAATGATCAAGGAAATGCAAATGAAAACCTAAAACAAGGGGATAGAACTCAAAACTGAGAGGTCACTGGGACAGAGGTTGGAACGACAAAAACAAAGAGATACAACTAGATAACCTAAGAAAAAGGTGAAGAAACTTGGAATCCCTATAATAAGGTGATTTGAATGACAACAGCAGAAGCAAGGGGATTGAAGTCAAATCTGCAACAAGGGGATTGGACTCAGAGTTTTGTGAAAACTTCCATCAAACCCACAATCCAAGAATAAGAACTCCGAGCTCAAACTGGCTACAGTAAAGAGATGTTAGTCAAAAGCTTGACACTGAAAAAATGGAACTCAGAACCCCAGGAATATGGCCATTGTTCAGAACCCCGAGTACAAGGACTTGAATTGGACCCCTAGAGCAGAGTGATAAGTGCGTATATGCAAGGAACTCAGAACCCTAAAAACAAGGAGATAGTACTTGATACCTCAACAATAGGAAGTAAATTAGACAACCAACAAAAGCCATGAAATGCAGAACTCTGAAAATAAGGTGATGAATACCAGAACCCCTGAAACAAGGGGAAAGAACTTTGAAAACGATCATCAAAAAGATGGAACTTGCCAGAATGAGGGAAATCTTAAGAATATAAGAGGACAGAAATGTGAAGTTGAAGTTTGAAACCTAATCAACCAGGGGAAGGAACATGGAATCCCAAGAATAAAAAGAATTTTTGGAACAAAGAGATCAAGTGGCTGGACAATGATTCCCTAAGAAGGAGAAGGAACTTGGAATCCCAAGAAAAAGGTAGTAGCTTAGATTCCTAGAAAGTGGATAGAACTGAAGATGAAGGAGCATGAAATGCTAAGAACAAGGAAATAGACCTAAAAACCCCATGAATGAGAGCATGAAATTAAGATTTTGAGAACAAGATAGTGGATCTGGAAAACCCTCTGGAAACCAGAGTGAGGCAGACCACAGATGACATCTCTGTAACTGGGGCTCAACTTCATCAGACACTGCTTCTACGCATGCATGCATCATCACACAAAACATTTTATGTAAGTGGAGCCAACAGTGTCTTCCAAAAGAATCCTTAAGATTTTAAGTCACCTTGACAACCCCCCAAAAGAAAAAAGAATTTAGAATCCCCAAAAAGGGAAATGGAATTCAAAACCTCAGCAAAAACATCATGGAACTCAAAAGCCCATGAAAAATAACACTTAAAAACCCCCTGAAGAACAAGAGGATAAAACTCTAAATTTTAAGAAAACAGGGATGGTATTTGATACCCTAAGAAGTCGCAGAAGGACTTCCACATGCCAAGAATACAGAAAGCAAATGAAGAACTCCACTAAGGGTATGAAACTGGGAGCCCCAGCAAAGAGATGATGATGTCAAAAGTCTGAGAACAAGTGTATGGTACTCAAAACCTCAGACAAAAAAGAAATTTCAAAATCCCAAGAATAGTTGGGCAGGAACTCAGATTCTGCAGGACATGGAGATCAATCTCAGAATCAACAGAAAATTAAGGAACTCAGAATTCCAAAGAAAAGGGCAACTTGAAACCCAGCAAAATTTTCATGGAAATCAAAACCTCAAGAACAACAACATGCATCCCCCAACTTCAATCACTATGGGAAAGGAAAACTGAGAAATAGGGATAGTTATAAAAACCACAGAAGGAAGAGGATGAAAAGCAGAATTTGAAAACAAGGGGATGGATTTCAGAATCACAAGAAAAACAAGATGGACCAGGAAGCCCCAAGAATATGGGAAAGTATTTCCAAATCACAAGAATAGGCTAATAGAATTGATAGCTCTGAGAAAAATTGTATGTATGTGGAATCCCAAAGAATGAGAATGATCTTGGAATGTCAAGAACAAGGAATGACCCTAAGGACCCTTAGGGAATGTTGATGGCAGTCGATGCCCAAAGAACAAGGTGAAGAAACATGAAATTTCAAAAATGAGGCAACAGACACCAGTGAACAAGGGAAATGGAAGTGGAACTCCAACAAGAGAATGAAACTCCAGACCCAAAATCCATGGAATAAAACTAAGATCTCATGGTGAAGGGGATGTAGTTTGATAACCCCACGAACAATGGGCAGAAACTCAGACAACCTAGAAGAAGGGGATTGAACACAGTACTCTGAAACCAAGTTGATGGAAATTAGAACACCTAGATCAAGGGGGTGGAATTTGGAAAAGCAACAACAAAGGATGAAACTCGGGACCACGAGGACAATGTCATGCTAATCAGAATCCAGAGAACAAAAGAAAGAAATTTTATACTCGAAGATCAAAAGTAAGGGATACAGATTTTAACATTAGGAGTGTTGTTCAGAAACTACAGAATAAAGGGATGGAACACCTCACCTGGAGCTGTAATTTTAAATCCACAGAATGCAGAGAAAGAAACCAGAACCCTAAAACAAGAGGGTTGAACGTGACACACAAGGAACAATAGGAACTAACTCAGGCAGCCATGATTAAGGAAATAGAACTCAGAACCCCAAGGAAAAGGGGATGTAACTACATAGCCAAGAACAAGATGAAGAAACTTGGAATACCAAGCACAAGATGATGCTTGTGAGAACAACTGGAACAAGGCCATTGACATCGAATCCCTAACAAGGGATGGGACCTGGAGTCTTGGGAAAAATGGGTGGGACCCAGAAATCCAGAACAATGGGTCTGAGCTCAAAATGCCTACAACAAAGGTATAATTTTTGGAAACCTGACACCAAGGGAAGAAACTAGCAATCCAAAGAATAGTGCTGTTGTACAAAACCCTGTACATAAGGGGATGAAACTAGATACATGACAACAAATAGATCAGACTGTGGGTCAAGTGATTATCAGGATGGAACTCAAACCATGAATACAGGGAGATGGTGCTTGATAACCCAAGAAGAATGGGAAGGAACTCAGGCAACCGAGAACAACGGAATGGAAATGAGAACTCTGAAACAAGGTGACAGAAGTCAGAGCTCCTCAAACAAATGGAGAAAAGTTGACATAGGAACAACAATAGTATGGATCTCCAAACCATGAGCCCAACAATACCCACATCAGAAGTGAGAGAACATGGGATTGAAACTCGATGCCTGAAGTATAAGGGAAAGGAGCTCAGAATTCCAAGAGGAAAGGATGGAAATGGAAACCCCAAAAGCAGAGTAACAAACAGCACTTTCACATGGCCCACTTCCCTGGTTTCAGTTGGTGAAGGGAAGAGTAATCCCTCTAGGGTCTTACTTACACATGCTAACTTTTAAAATTACAGAAATCTCAGATGAATATGCTAAGATGCCACAAACAGTTTCTCTGGTAACTGTGTGAGGAAGGTACAAATAGATATCCTTAGATCTGGGGTTAACACTTCCCCAACAATGCCACTAGAGTCCTGGGTGAGGCACCCCACAGAGGACTTCCAGGTAGCTGGGGCTAGGCTTTCCACAAATGATGTGTCAGGAAAAATATGCAGTCAGCCAAATGAGTATATCCAGCTGCTGGGATATACTAATTTTCCTCAAACAATTTATCTGGATACAAGGATGGGCTAAACCAAAGAAGACATCCAGGTCTCTGGAGCACATTTTTTCCCCACAATGCATGTGGAAAACCTGGTGATCCAGCCCACAGATGACAATCAGGTAGCTGCGTCTAACCTTTCCCTATACAATGCCTCTGGACACCCATGTGAGCCAATTTACACAAGATATCTGGAAACCTGTCCCTGTGCTGGGTACCTAGAGCACTCTCAAGAAAGGAAGCTGGCAGACACACTTGTTTTTGTATTCCAAAACAAGTGAACAATGAATAGACATCAGAAGCCCAAGAACAAAAGAATCTAACTCTAGCCTGGGAAGTCTTTCCTTCCTGGGAAGGAACTCAAATGCCAAAAAGAAAGGGATGGCACTCAAAGCTCCAAGAAAAAAGAGATGGAACTAGGATCCCCTACAACAAAGGGATGGAATTTTGAAATATGAGAACATGGACATTAAACCATGAACCCTGAGAACATGAGAAAGGAATCCCATGCCCCAGTAAAAGGGGGATGGAACTCATGTCCCCCAGAACACTGGGCTGGAACACTGAATCCTGACAACAGGGGAATTGAACTCCAAATCCCAAGAAAATGACAATGTAACTCAACACCATAACGACAATGACATATGTCAGAACACAACAACAATTAGTGTACCTGAAAACCCTCAGAAAACATTGATGGAACTCAATACTTCAAGAACAAGATGAAGGAATATGAAATTCAAGGATGAAAGGGATGGAACTCAAAACCCCCAGAACAAGGACATGGAATTGAGATTCTGGGAATAAGAAGATGGAACTCAGAAAACCTCTGGAAAGCTGGGTGAGGTAGGCCACAGATGACATCTCTAAACTGAGGCCCAACTTCACCAAAACAATGCTTCTGGACTCCTGCATGAACCATCACACAGAAAACTTTCTGTAAATGGGGCCCACGGTGTCTTCCAGAATTATGATCCAGATTTTAAGTTGCCAAAGACAGTTTTAGTATTTGACACCCACCCCCAAAAGGGAAAGAATTCAGAATCCCAAGAACAAGGGGATGGAACTCAAAAGCCCACAAACAAGGAGATGAGAAACAAAATCCAGGGAACCATGGAGTGAAACCCTAAATTCCAAGAAAAGAGGGGTAGAACTCAACACCCTGCGAAGATGCAGAAGGAATTCCAAATACCAAGCCTAAGGAAATGAAACTCAGAACACCCATAAAGATATGTAACTGGAAGCCCCAACAAAAAGATGATGGAAATCGAAACTCTGAGAACAAGGATATGGAACTCAGTACCCTAGAACAGTCATAAAATCTCAGATTTACAAGAAAATTCGGCAAGAAATCAGATTCCTCAGAACACAAAGATTGAACTCACAACGCACAGAAAATGAAACAATCTGGTATTCCAAGGAAAAGAGCAACTCAAAAGCCCAGCAAAAATGTTACGGAAATCAAAACCTCTAGAAAAAGAACATGTAACTCCAAACCCCAATCACAGGGGAAGAAAGCAGGAACACTGAAATAAAGAGAGATATTATACCCTCAGAAACAAGAGAATGAAACCTGAATCTGAATAACAAGGGAAAGGAACTTGAAATCCCAAGAACTAGACTGGACTCAGAACCCTTAGAAAATATTGATGGGGACTTCCGCCAAGATGGAGGCATAGGTGGAAACACTGTGCCTTCTCTCACAACCAATTTTGAATACAACAAAAGTTTATTAAACAAAGACGCAGCTAAAGAACAGAAAATTGAACTATATGGAAGTCCAACAACAACGAACCTTTCAACTAGAACTGGTAAGAGGAGCGAAGCCAGCAGCAGGAAAGATCCCCCAACCTAGGCGCACAGGCAGCTGGGGTAGCATTGCGGATCCAGTGAGGATGCAGGGAAGGCTGAACTCGCTCACACATTTGCACACAGATAAACCAGCAGAGGAGTGAGCAGTGAGATGGATGCGCAGGCCCCAGCGGGTGAACCCAGTGAGTGCGCAAGGTCGCATATTCGCGTGCAGTGGGACTTGAGGACCCGGTGGCGGGAGATGGCAGAGGGGACCGCCATTGCTTTCCTTTGACCCCTGCCCCCACATACAGCATCACAACCCAGCAACTGAGTTGCCCCACCCTGGTGAATGCCAGGGCTCTGCCCCTCATATGTACCAGGCACAAACAGTCCAAAATATGCTTCAAGAAGAACTCAAAGCCCCAGAGCCGATAACTCTAAGTGAAAAAGAAATAGTGAACCTCTCAGATGCACAGTTCAAAACTATGGTGATCAGGATGCTCACAGAACTGGTTTATTATAGCCACAAATTAGAGGAACATATGAAGGCTAAACTAATTAAAATGAAGGGAAATGCACAGGAAACCAATAGTGATGGAAAGGAAACTGGGACTCAAATCATTGGAGTGGACCAGAAGGAAGAATGAAACATCCAACTAGAAAAGAATGAAGAAACAATAATTTTTTTAAAAAAATGAGCAGAGGCTTAGGAACCCCCAGGACATCTTTCAATGTTCCAACATTGAATCAAAGGGGTACCAGGGGGGAGGGAAAGAAACAGCCATGGGTGGAAAACATATTTGAACAAATAATAAAGAAGAACTTCCCAGTCTGGCAAAGGAAATAGACTTCCAGGAAATACAGGAAGCTCAGAGAGTCCCAGAGAAGTTGGACCCAAGAAGGAACGCACCAAGGCACATCATAATTACATTAGCCAAGATTAAAATGAAGGAGAGAATCCTAAAGGCAGCAAGATATAAGGGAACAGTCACCTGCAAAGGAGTTCCCATCAGACTGTCAGAGGATTTCTCAAGAGACCTCACAGGCAAAAAGGGGCTGGAAAGAAGTATTCCAAGTCATGAAATCCAAAGACATACATCCAAGATTGCTTTATCCAGCAAAGCTTTTGTTCAGAATGGAAGGACAGATAAAGTGCTTCTCAGATAAGATCAAATTCAAGGAGGTTAGCATCACCAAGCCCTTATTATATGAAATGTTAAAGGGACTTATATAAGAATAAGAAGATGAAAAATATGAGCAGTGAAAGGACAGCAAACTCACTGTTATTAACAACCACACCTAAAACAAAAGAAAACCAAGAGGACAGCTAGATCAGGAGTGAAACCATAGAAATGAAGGCCACATGGAGGGTTAGCAACAGGGGAGTGAGAGGAGGACAAGGGGGGAGAAGATACAGAAAATAGCATAGACAGTAGGTAGGAAATAGATAGTGGGTAGGGCAAGAATAGTAGGGGAAATATAGAATCTAAATAACTTGAGACACGTGGTCATAAACTAAAGGGGGTGAATGGTGGGGGAGGGGAAGTGCAGGGTGGAGGGGAATGAAGGGGGGAATAGAACAACTGTAATAGTATAATCAATAAAATAGATTTAAAAAAAAAGAAAATGGTGATGGAATTCAATGTGCTTTGAAAAAGTGAAAGGCACCTGAAATCCCTAGAAAGAGAATGTAAGTCAGACATCTGTGAAAAAGTGAATGGAACTCAAAATAAACAAGAGCATATAACAAGACTAGGAACCCACGGATCATTGCAATGGAACTTAGAACACTGAGAAGAAGAAGATGTAAATAGATACCTAAAGAAAAAGGGGAAGAATATCTGAATCTGGAGAACAAGGTGATGGGAATAAGAACACCAGGAACAAGGCCATGAAAATTAAATCAACAGTAAAGGGATGGAACTCAGAGACTTGAAAAAAATTTAGATGGAACTCAGAATTCCAGAACAAGGGGGCTGAGCTTGAAATCCCTAAAACCAATTCTATAAAATTTGAAGCCTGAGACTCTGTAAAGAATGCAGAATCCCAAGAGCAAGAGAATGGTTCTAACACATGGAGAACACGGGGATGGAACTCGATTCCTGAATAAGACTAGAATGAATATCAGAAACATGGAATCAAGGAGATGAATCTTAAAACCTCCAAAACTGTGGGGATGGATCTCAGAATCACAATGAAAATGGGATATCCCAGGAAGCACCCAAAACATAGGGAAGTATCTCCAAATCACAAGAACAAGCCACAAGAATTGACTACTCTGAGAAAAATGGGATGTAGGTGAAATTTCAAAGAATGAGAATGATCTTGGAATGCCAAGAACAATAAATGGCCCTCAGGACGCTTAGTAAATGTTTATGGAACTCGACATCCCTAGAACAATGTGAAGAGACTTGAAATATCAAGAAGGAGAACTATAATCATGAAAAAGGGGATGTAACTAAGAATACCAACAACAGGGTAGAACTCAGAACCCAGAGATCACTGGGGTGGAACAAGAACCCTGTGAATAAGGGGGTGTAAGAGGAGAAGATACACTGACACTGAGAAGTGTAAGTAATGTTGATTCTCAATGACAAGGTAATGGTTGTAACACATCCAGAAGAAGGGGATCCAACTCAGATGGGTAAAAATAGAGGAATGAATCTTGGAACTACAGGGACTGTGGTTTAATTTGAAGATGAAACTACAAATCTCAATAGCAAGGGCATGATACTTACAACCCTAGAACATTGGATGAAAATCAGAATCACAAGAGCAATAGGATTGACCATGAAGCACCAATAACATGGGGGAATATTCCACAATCATAAGAACAAGGTGATGGAATTGAGAACCTTAAGAGCAAGAGGATGGAAGTTGAATCCTCAAGATGGCAAAGAAATGCAGAATCCCAGGAAGTGATGGGATTAATCTCATCTCACAAGGACCCTAAGGACCCTAAGAAAATGTGGGTGAAACATAATATCCTAGAATAAAGGGTAGAGAACATGAAATTACAGGAACAAGGAGAGTGAACCAAGACTACCAGATAAAAAGAGATGAAAATTGAAACCCAACTATAAAGGCATGGAACTGGGAGTGTGAGATCACAGGGATTCAACTCAGGACCCTGGTAACAAGGGGCTAAAATTACACTCTCCAAGTCAATGGGTTGAAATTTGAAACCCCAAGAATGAGGTAATACAAATGGGATCAGCTAGATAATGCTTTGTTTGTGGAAGTCTAATTTGCATTCGCTTGTTTTTAGATCTCATGTTCTATCAACTACTTAGACTTATAGCAAATTCCATCAACATTTTCTAAAGATTATGAAATCCACCCCTTTTCTTCAGATTCTGGATTCCTTCCCCTTTTTGGTCTGAGTCCAAGTCCATCTTCTTGTTCTCCCTGCTTTGACATCTATCCCTTTCTCTCAGTGCTTCAGGTCTTTTCCCCTACTGACTGGAGTGTTGATTAGCCAGCTCTTGTTCTCGGGATTTAGATTTCCATAAAGTTTTTTTTTTTTTTGGCTGGGTTATCAAACTTCATATTTTCTTGGGACTCCAAGCTCCTTTTCCTTGCTCTTTGGACTTCAAGATTAATTCTCATGTTGTAAAAATCGATGTCTAGAACCCCTGTGTTTAAAATCTGAGTTATTTTTCTTTCTTCTTTCTTTCTTTCTTTCTTTCTTTCTTTCTTTCTTTCTTTCTTTCTTTCTTTGATGTCCCAACCCCTTTTCTTAGAATTTTGAATTCCATCCTCTTGTATTTCAGGTTCTGAGTTTCATCTCATTTTTCTTTTTGTTTTGAGTCCCATGCTGTTGTGCTCAGCTTGTGAGATTAATCTTTTTGTTTTTAGTGTTCCACATTCCATCCCCTTGTTCATGGCATCTGAGTCCCATCCCCTACTTCTTGGGATTTCAGGTTCCTTTATCTTTTTCTTGGGATATTGAGCTCAACAAACACCATTGCGGGTTGTGAAGTCTATCCTTGTTCTGGTGTTATGAATTCTATGCCATTGTTAGGATTTTGAGTTCCATTTCCATTTTGGGGAAATTTCAAAATTCACTTCCTTGTTGTTAGTATTCAGAGTTCAATCCCAGCATTCATGGCATTCCAAGATCCTTCCTCTTGTTTGTTGGGTACAGTTTTGTTTTATTTTCTATTTTTAAAATATATTTATTGATTATGCCACTGCAGTTTTTTCATTTCCCCCTCCTTCATTTCCATCCACCCTGCACACCCCTTCCCCCACATTCCCCCCTTTAGTTCATGTCTATCTGTCACAAATTATTTACCTTCTACATTTCTCATACCGTTCTTGCCCTCTCCCTGTCTATTTTCTACCTACCATCTATACTACTTATTTTATGTACTTTCTCCCCCTTCTCCTCCTCCCATTCCCCTGTTGCTAACCCTCCATGTGATTTCTATTTCTGTGGCTCTGCTCCTGATCTATCTGTCTGCTTAGTTTGTTTTTGTTTTAGGTGTGGTTGTTAATAACTGTGAGTTTGCTGTCCTTTCACTGTTCATAATTTTTACCTTCTTTTTCCTAGGTAAGTTCCTTTAACATTTCATGTAATAAGGGCTTGGTGATGATAAACTCTTTGAACTTGACCTTATCTGAGAAGCACTTTATCTGCCCTTCTATTCTAAATGAAAGCTTTGCCAAATAGAGCAATCTTGGATGTAGGTCTTTGGATTTCATGACTTGGAATACTTCTTTCCAGCCCCTTCTTGCCTGTGAGGTCTCTTTTGAGAAATCCACTGACAGTCTGATGGGAACTGCCTTGTAGGTGACTGTCCCATTATCTCTTGCTGCTTCTAGAATTCTCTCCTTCATTTTAATTTTGGATAATGCAATTATAATATGCCCTGGTGTGTTCCTCTTTGGGTCCAACTTCTATGGGACTTCTATGGAAATCCGAGCTTCTGGATTTCCTGGAAGTCTATTGCCTTTGCCAGATTGGGGAAGTTCTATATTATTAGTTCAAATAAGTTTTCCCTCATCAATCTTTCTCTTTCCCTTCTGTGTTGAAAAGTTTAAAGATGTTCTGGAAGCCTCTAAGCCAGTCCTCATTTTTTTTTTGAATTCTTGTTTCATCATTCTTTTCTGGTTGGATGTTTTGTTCTTGCTTCTGGTCCACTCCCTTGATTTGAGTCCCAGTTTTGTTTCCATAACTATTGGTTTTCTGTGCATTTTTCTTAATTTCACTTGGTATAGCCTTCATTTTTTTTCATCTAATTTGTGACTAAAATCAACCAATTCTGAGAGCATCTTGATCACCAGTATTTTGAACTGTGCATCTGATAGTTTGTCTATCTCTTTGTCGCTTAGAAGTATTGGCTCTGGGTCTTTGAGCTGTTTTTCTGCTTGAGCCGTAATGATTTGATCTGTTCTCATTTGTAACTTACAAGGGGCTGAAGCTTTTATATTCACCAGGGCAGGTTTACCCAGTCACTGGGTTGTGATGAGGATGTGGGGTTAGAGAGGGAGCAATGGAGTTTCTTGTGCTGTCTTTCAAATTTCAACCCCCTCTGCCACTTCCCACAAGCAAATTGGGCCCTCTGGTGCTGCTTCCCAGGTGTGTGGGCTTGTATACGTTGTAGGACCCTTTGGGTCTCCTCAAATAACTCTCCTGTGAGGCTGGGAACCCCTTCCGGTACCTCAACACCCAAAAGTTTTTTCAATTGGCGCTTTTAGGCTTTATTTTCTATCACTGGGGTTTGCAGGCTGTCTCACTGACCATTTTTAAACCTGCCTGGTTTATCTGTGCACTAATGTGTGTCCACGGTCAGCCAACTGCCTTGCATGCCTCACTGGGTTTGCTCATTTTATCCCTGTGACTGGTCCACTAACCACCACGTTTTCCTGTCAGGACCCCTCTCCACTGGTCGCTGACTTCACCCCTCATTCACCCTTCCACCCTTCACCTGTCTGGATGAATGGTTAGTTGTTGTCAGACTTTGGTGCAGTTCAATTTTCTGTCTGTTTTGGTTGTATCTTTGTTTCTAAATCTCTGTTGTCCTTAAATTTGATTGTGTGAGGAGGTACAGTATTTCCACCTATGCCTCTATCTTGGCTGGAAGTGTTGGAAACAAAATTTAATCTGCATCTTCCTTTGGTTTCTGATATCCATAACATTCTTTTCATGATAGTGAGTTTCATACTTTTGATGTTGCTTCTCCAACTTTTGTTTCCTTCTTTCATAGTTTCGATATCCCTCACCTTGTTTTCAAAGTTTTGATTTCTGTCTTCTTCCTGGTTGTCTGAGATCCTTCACATTGTTTTGGGGTATCAAGTATCATCCCATTATTTTCATGGTTTGAGTTCTCTGCATTCAGAATGTCATTTCCTTTTTGTAGTGTTTAGAGTTCAATATCTTTGTTTTCAGATTCAGAACAATGACCATATTCTTGAGATTGCACTTGATTTCAAGCTTCTGAGTTGTATTTATTTGTTGTAGAAATTTTAACCTCAGGCCTCTTGTTCTGGGATGTTGGGTTTCATCCCACTTTTCTCAAGTCTTGGAGTTTCATCTTGTTTTTTTGAGATAAGAGTTCAATAGCCTTATTCTTGCTCTTTCCGTTTTCATCACATTTTCTTTATGGTTTTGTGTTTCCACCATTGTCTTGCTTACCTATTTACATTCCCTTGTTCTCAGAATTCTGAGTTCCATCCCAATGATCTTTGGATTTCAAGTTCTATCCAGCTATTGTTGGAGATCCTAGTTCAATTTCTTCACTCGCAGATGTCTGAATTCCATCCCTCTGTTCTTTGAATTTTAGGTTTATACTTTTTTGGTATAACTAACTCCATCAACAGTTTCTAAGGATTATGAAATGCATCCCCTTTTTGGGGGGGATGCTGGGTTCTTTCCCCTATTTTGTCTGAGTCCCCTTCCATCTTCTTGTTTTCACATCTATCCATATTTGTCAGTGCAACAGGTCCCTTCCCCTACTGATTGGAGTTTCCAATTGCATGCTGTATTTCTCAGAATTTTGATTCCTGTACCCTTTTCTGCTGGGGTTACTGGTTTCCCTTTTTTCTTGGGACTTTGGGTTCCTTATTCTTGTTCTTGGAGGCCAAGGTTAATTTCATGTTGTAAGGGTCTATGTCTGGGGATTGTTTTGGGGATTCAGAGTTATCTCCCTTGTTGTGCTTTTCTGATATCCTTTCTTTTGTTCTTGGTATTTCAAATTTCATTCACTTGTTCTTTGGGTTCTGAGTTTCATCTTTTTGTTTGTTGGATTCTGAGGCCCCAAGTCACAGTTCTCAGCTTTCCAGATTCATTCCTTTGTTGTTAGTGTCCCAAGTTTCACCATCTCATTCATGGGTGTCTGTTCCAACCCCCTTTTTCTCGTGATTTCAGGTTTTTTAATATTGTTCTTTGAGCATTGAGTCCAACAAACACCACTGAGTGTTGTTAGGCTTATACCTTCTTCTTGTGTTCTGAGTTCTATGCCATTGTTGTTAGGGTTTTGAGTTCCATTCCCATTTGGGGGGTTTTGTAGTCCATTTCCTTATTTACAGTATTCAGCATTCAGTTCTCGGGTTCTTGGGAATCCAAGTTCTTTTTCTTTGTTTGTTGGATATCAGATTCCACCTGTGTTGCCTCTGTCTTCTGATATCCATAACATTGTTTTCATGGTAGCGAGTTGCATTGTTGTGTTGTTGCTTCTCCGAGTTCTGTCTCTTTGTTTTGTAGTTATAACGTCCATCACCTTATTTTCCAGAGTTTTGAGGTCCATCTCCTTGTTCCTGGTTTTCATTTCTTTCCCATTTTGGGGTGGGTCTCAAGTAATATCCCCCACTTTTCATAGTTTGAGTTATTACCTGATGTTTTCTGGATTCTGAGATTCTCAGTTTCCTCTACTTGCTGTAGTGGCCAGAGCTCTTACCCTTTGTTATCAGAGGTTCAATCAATGGTAGTAATTTGGGGATTCCAAGTCCCTTGCCCTTGGTACCAGTCTGCTGAGTTTCATCCCTTTTTTGTAGAGATTTTGAATCTCAAAACATTTGTTTTGTGATTGTGGGTTATCCCATTTTTGTCAAGTCTCCATGTTCTATCCCTTTCTTGTAGATTCCAGTTCAATAGCCTTGTTCTTGCTCTTCTCATTTCCATCACATTTTCTTTGGGATTCCGTGTTCTTTTCCTTTGTTCTTGCTTTGTCTATTTACATCCTTTTGTTCTTGAGTTCTGAGTTCCATTTCCAGTGATCTCTGAATTCTGAGTTCTATCCACCTATTCTTGGGTTTCAAGTCCCATTTATCTCTTCATGGATTTGAATTGCATCCCCTTGTTTTTTGGACTTCATGTTCTATGAAGATTTTTTTTTGTGATACAACAAATTCCACCAACACTATAAAAAATTATGAGGACCATCTCTTTTTTCTTGGGATTCCAGGTTACTTACAGTTTTTGTTAAGATTCAAAGTTCCATGCTCTTCTGCTCCCTGTTTGATATCTATTCTTTTCTCTCACTGTTCCTGGTTTCTACCTCCTACGGAATGAATTTTCCAATTGCTTGCTGTTGTTTTCATGGTTTTAATGTATACATACATACATACATATACACACACACACACACACACACACACACACACACACACACATATATATAGGATTTCATGTTCTTTTCTTGGGATTCTGAGTTCTTTCTTCTTGTTTTTTTGATTCCAAGGTTAATCCTCATGTTGTAAGAATCTATGTCCAGCACACCTCTACTTGACATTACAAGGTACCCCACTTGTTCTGGGGTTATGACGTCCGTTCCCTTGTTCCTGAAATTTTGAGTTTCATCCCATTATTTTTCAGGTTCTGAGTTTTAGCTCTTTGTTCTTTGGATTTTGAGTTCCTTGCCATTGTTGCTGAACTTTCAAGATTTGTACCATTGTTGTTATAGTTCTGAGTTCCATTACCTTGCTTACTGGTGTCTGAGTTCCACCCCTTTATTCATGAGACTTTTGGTATCTTAAACTCTTTCTTGTGGTATCAATTTCCTGAGCATCACTACTGATTATGAGGTCCATCACTTGTTCTTGTGTTCTGAGTTCTATGCCATTGTTAGAATTTGAATTGCATTTCCTTCTTTTTGGGGGATTTGTAGTCTTTTTCTCAGGATTCAGAGTTAAACCCCATGGTTCTTGGGATTCTGACTTCCTTCCACATGTTCGTTGTATATTATTTACATCTGTATCAGCCTCTGCCTTCTGATGTCCACATTTTTTGTGGTAGCGATTTCTATACTTTTATTTGTTTGTTCTCTAAGTTCTGTCTCCGTGTTTTGTACTTGCGATATCCATAACCTTGTGTCCAGGATTCTAATCTCCATCCCCTTGTTTCTGGTTGTCTGAGTTCTCCCTCATTCTTTTGGGTTGTCTAATACCATCCCCTTGTTTTCATGGTTTGAGTTTCATCTTAATGTTCTCTGCATTGAGAGTTTAATCTCTGTGTTGTAGTGGTCCGAGTTTGATTCTTTTGTCCTCGGAGTTGAGAACAATGGCCCTATTCTTGGGATTGCAAACTTTTTCTTTTGGCCTCATGTTTTTAAGTTTTATCCCTTTGTTGTAGGGAATTTGAGCTCAGAGCCCTCGTTCTCTGTTATTTTGTGTTCCATCCCATTTTTCTCAAGTCTCAGAGTTACAAACCCTTTTTGGGTATTCAAGTTCAATTGCCTTGCTTCTGATCTTATTTTGGCCATATTTTCCCAGGAAGTCCATGTTTCTTAACCTAGTTCTTGGGTTATTTATTTACATCCCTATTTCTTGGGTTCTGGGTTCCATCCCAGTGGTCTCTGGGTCTCTGAGTACTATCCACCCGTTCTTGGGGTTCTCAGTTTCATCCTTTTGCAGATGTCTGTGTTGCATCCCCTTGTTAGATTTCAGGATCTATTAACTGTTTTGTGGTATAATGAATTCCATCAACATTTTCAGCCCTGGCTGGTGTAGCTCAGTGGATTGAGCACAGGCCTGCTAACCAGAGGATCACAGTTCAATTCCCAGTCAGGGCACATGCCTAGGTTGCAGGCCAGTTCCCTGCAGGCCATCTCCCAGCAGAGGACGCACGAAAGGCAACCATACATTGATTTTTCTCTTCCTCTCTCCTTCTCCTCTAAAGATAAATAAATGAATAAAGTCTTAAAAACATTTTCTAAGGATTATGAGTTCCATAAATTTTTTTGAGCAACTATTTTTCTTTTTATTTCACATTTATGTTCAAATTCTGAGTTTCATCTCTTTCTCCTCTATGTTTTGACATTCATTTCTTTCTCTTCTTTGTCTGTCTTTCTTTCACTACTATTTGGATATTCCAGTTGTCTGCTGTTGTTCTCATGATTCTGATTTCCTTGGTGTTTTGATCCAAAGTTAATTCTTATGTTGTAAATATCTATGTCCATCCCACCTTTTGGGGGGATTCCAAGATTTCCCCCTTTTCCCATGGTTCTGATGTCTATTCCTTGCTCTTGAGATTTTGAGTTCCATCCCTTTGTTTTTTGGGTTCTGAGATTCATCTTCTTGTTCTTTAAACTTGAATTCCACGCACTTGTTGATTACTCAAAATTCATCACTTTCATTACTCAAAATTCATCACTAAAGGCCCTGTTTTTAAGGTTCCAAGTTCCAGAACCTTGTTCATAGGTGTCCATGTTCCATTCTCTCATTCTTGGGATTTCAGGTCCTTTATCTTGTTCTTGGGGTATCTAGTTCCACAAAAAACACTACAGTTTGGGAGGTCCATTTCTTGTTCTTCTGTTCTGAGTTCTATGCTATTCTTATTATGGTTTCGAGTTTCATTTGTTTTTGGGGGGTGTTTCAAGCTCTATTTCCTTGTTCTCAGGATTCAGAGTAAAATCACAAGGTTTTGGGGATTCAGAGTTTCCCTTTTTTTCTGGGGGAATAATAAATTTTATCTGTATCTTCCTCTGGCTTCTAATGTCCATAACACTGTTTTCATGGTAGTGATTTCCATCCTTTTCTGTTGCTTCTCTGAGTTCTCTTTCATTGTTCAGTAGTTGGCAAATCCAACACCTTGTTTTTGGATTTCAGAGTTCCATCCTCTTGTTCCTGTTTGTCTAAGTTCCTATTTCTGGGAGTATGAAGTATCATTCCCATGTTTTCAAGCTTTGACTTCAGTCCCAGAGTCCTTTGACTTCAGAGTCTCATCTCTTTGTTGTGGTGTTCCACATTTCATCTTCTCGTTTTCAGAGTTCAGAAGAATGGACCCATATTGGGGTTCCAAGCACTTTCCTTTTGGTGTCAAGCTTCTGGGATTCATCTTTTGATTGTATGGATTTGGTGGTCAGACCCCTTTTTCTGGAATTGTAAGATCTGTCTCATCTGAGTTCCAAACCCTTGTTGGGAAATTGAGGCAAGTTGTCTTGTTCACAGTGCTTTCATTTGCATCAGCTTGTTCTTGTGATATCGAGTACTTTACCCATTTTCTTAGTGAATCTAGTAACATCCCTTGTTCTCAGGTATCTGAGTTCCATTTCAACTATGTCTGGATTTTGAATTCCATGCCCTTGCAGTAGGACTTCCTTTTCCATTTACTTTTTCATGGTAGTTTTTTTTCTGTAGTCTTGTGCTTGGAATTTCAGGTTCCCTCACCTTTTTCTAGAGTGTCTAGTTCCATCCACATTTACTAAAAGGCCCTGTGGCTTATCTTGTGTTCTTGGGAATACATGTTCCTTTCCCTTCACGGTGTTTTGAGTCTTATTTTATTATTCTCAGAGTACTAAATTTCATCCTCTTGTTCTTGTGATTGAGATATACTCCCCCATGTACTTGGAGCTTCCAGGCTCATCCCATTGCTCTTGTGATTCTGAGATCTATCCCATGTCCTAGGGATTTAAGTTCCATCCCCTTGCAATGGGTATTCCTGGTTCCATTATTGTAGTTCTCATGGTTCTAAAATCTTTTCTCTTCCTGTTGAGTTCTGATTTCCATAGCCCCTTTCTTCATGATATTACTATCATCAGCTATGCAATGCCTCATGTTTTTGACACCTATCCCCTTGTAATAAGGATTTCCTGCTCAGTCCTCTTATTCTGAAAATTTGAGTTACAATGCATATTTCTGAAAACTCGGAATTCCATCCCTTTTAAAAAATATTTATTTTATTGACTATGCTATTACCGTTATCTCATTTTTCTCCTTTCATTCCCATCCACCCTGCACACCCTTTCCCACCTACATTACACCCTTTCGTTCATTTCCATGTGTCACAAGTTCTTTTGATTCTGTATTTCCCATAGTATTCCTGTCCTCCCCACTGTCTATTTTCTACCAACCATCTATGCTACTTATTCTCTGTATATTTCTCCCTCTCTCCTCCTCCCACTTTTCTGTTGCTAACCCTCCATGTGATCTTTATTTAAGTGGTTCTGTTTCTGTTCTGTTTGACTAGTTTGTTTTTGTTTTTGTTTTTGTTTTTCAGGTATGGTTGTTAATAAGTAAGTTTGCTGTCATTTTATTGTACATGTTTTTATCTTCACTTTCCTAGATAAGTCCCTTTAACATTTTATGTAATAAGGGCTTAGTGATGATGAACTCCTTTAACTTGACCTTATCAGAGAAGCACTTTATCTGCCCTTCCATTCTAAATAAAAGCTTTAGTGGATAGAGCAGTCTTGGATGTAGGTCTTTGGATTTCATGACTTGGAATACTTCTTTCCAGCCCTTTCTTGCCTGTGAGGTTTCTTTTGAGAAATCAGCTGACAGCAATTTGTAGGTTAGTGTCCCCTTATTTATCCCCCTCTGCTACTTCTAGAATTCTTTCCATTTTAGTGTTGGGTAATGCAATTATGATGTGCCTTGGTGTGTTCCTCTTTGGGTCCACCTTCTATGGGACTCTCTGAGCTGAGCTTCCTGGATTTCCTGGAAGTCTATTGCCTTTGCCAGATTGGGGAAGTTGGTCTTTATTATTAGTTCAGACAAGTTTTCCACTTGTTGCTCTTTCTCTTCCCCTTCTGGTACCCCTATGATTCAGATGTTGGAACATTTAAAGATGTCCTTGATTTTTCTAAGTGCACCCCCTCATTTTTTTGAATTCTTGTTTTGTCATTCTTTTCTGTTTTGTTGTTTCTTCCTTCCTTCTGGACCACTTCATTGATTTGAGTCCCAGTTTTCTTGCCAATACTATTGGTTCCCTATGTATTTACCTTTTTTTCAGTTAGCATAGCTTTCATTCAATTTGTGAACAAATTCAGCCAATTCTGTGAGCATCCTGATCACCTGTGCTTTGAACTGTGCATCTGATAGGTTGGTTATCTCTTTTTCACTTAGTTGTATTTGTTCTGGACCTTTGATATTTTCTTTCAGTTGGGCCACTTTCTTTTTCCTTACACACTTGTTACATAGTGAGTGACAAAGCCTTAGGTATTCACCTTGGTGGGGCAACTGATGTCGTTTCATTGTGAAGCTGTTTGTAGGAGAGGGATCTGAGAGAGAACAAAGGCACTTGTTCTGCTCTCTGCTGATTTCTGTCCCTTCTGCCATATCCCTCAAGCAAAGTGAGCACTCCTGGTGCTGATTGCCATATAGGTGGTCTTGTGTACATTCTAGGACCCTGTGGGTGTCTCCAACAAACTCTCATGTGAGGCTGGGAGTCTCTCTCAGCACCTCAGTTCCCACAGGTGTTTGTCAAACAGTGTTCTGAAACTTTATTTTCAGATAAAGTCTCATAGTCCCCCACACTGGAGCCCTCAGTTGTTTGGTCTGTCTCGTTCCCCAATTTCACCTGGTTTATCTGTGTGCAAATGTGGGACCGCCTGGTCTGCCAGCTGCCTTGCACACTGCACCCCTCCACAATCAACTGCCTCACTGTGTCTGCCTGCTATAGCCCCTTACAGGCATCTTCCAGCCACTACTATTTTTGCCATGACCCCTCTCAGCCCAGCTGCCTTACTCTGTCCCTCTTACTGGTCTGGATGACTGTGTTTATATTAACTCCTTGGTTGTCGGACTTTCATACAGTTCAATTTTCTGTCAATACTGTTGTTTTTTTTTTTTGTTTGTTTGTTTCTAAATTTGTGTTGTCCTTATTTTGCTTGTTCAAAAAAGGCACAGTGTGTCTACATATGCCTGTATCTTGGCTGGAAGTGTGCTTTATCCCTTTTTGGGGTATTTGAGTTCAATCACCTGGTTTCTGTTCTTCTCACACTCTGCATGTTGTTCTCAAAATCGCTAGGTCCTTTGACTAGTTCTTGGGTTTTCTAGTTACATCTCTTTCTTCTTTGTGTTCCAAGTTCCAACCCCTTGTTATCGGGTTTCCATTTTTATGTGATTCTTCTCTGGCGTCTGAGATCTATTACCTTGATCTTGGCATTTGCTTTGAGAGTTTCCATTGAGAAGTCGGTAGCTAACCTTATTGGGACTCCCTTGTATGCTACTTCTCTTTTCTCCGAAGCTGCCTTTAAGATTCTCTCTTTAATGCTCTGTATTGCTAGCTATCAGAGAGATGCAAATTAAAACCACAATGAGATGCCACTTTACACTGCTCAGAATGGCCATCATAAACAAAGCAACAAACAACAAGTGTTGGAGAGGTTGTGGGGAAAAGGGGACTCTAGTTCACTGTTGGTGGCATTGCAGACTGGTAGAACCACTATGGAAAATGGTATGGAATTTTCTCAGAAAACTAAAAATGGATCTGCCTTTTGACCCAGCAATTCCACCACTAGGATTATATCCTAAGAACCCTAAAACACCAATCCAAAAGAACTTATGCAACCCAATGTCCATAGCAGCGCAATTTACAATAGCCAAGAGCTGGAAGCAACCTAGGTGCCCATCAGTAAATGAATGGATCAAAAAATTATGGTATCTTTACACAATGGAATTCTAAGCAGCAGAGAGAAAGAAGGAGCTCCTACCCTTTGCAACAGCATGGATGGAACTGGAAAGCATGCTGAGTGAAATAAGCTAGGCGGTTGAAGACAAATACCATATGATCTCACCTTTAACAGGAACCTAAACAACAAAACAAACAAGCAGGCAAAATATGACCAAAGACACTGAAATAGAGAACAGTGGGACAGGGACCAGAGGGGAGAGGGGAGGGAATTTCGGGGCGAAAGGGGAAGGGTTTACAGGAACAAGTATAAAGGACACATGGACAAGAACTAAGGGGGGGTGGAAATGGGAGGGAGGTGGGGAGCACTGCGGGCGGTGAGCTGGGATGGGAGTAAAAGACAGAAAACTCTACTTGAACAAAAATTAAAATACATAAATTTAAATTTGAAAAAAAAAAGATTCTCTCTTTACCTTGAAATTCTGCCATTTTAATGATGATTTGTCTTGAAGTGGGCCTCTTTGTTTTCCTATTGATTGGTACTGTCTGCATTTCCTTGATTTGTGTGACTTTTTCTCTCATCAAATTACAGAAGTTTTTTATCATTACTTTTTCAAATATGTTTTCTATCCTTTGCTCTTCTTCTTATCCTCCTGGTATTTGTATTATTTGGGTTATTATGTTTTATATTGTCTTGCATTTCTCTTAATTCCTCTTCATCCTTTATGAGCCTCTTTACCTTTTCTTGCTCTTTCTGGGTGATTGGTCTACTCTGTTTTTCAACTTGCTGATCCAATCTTTTGCTTAATTGATCCTAGCTTTGATTCCTTCCACTGTGTTCTTCAGTTCAGAAACTTTATTCTTCATTTTCTCTTGGCCCTTGATAGTTTCTATATTCTTTATCATGTTGATATAGGTTTCAGTGAGTTCATCGTAGTTCCCCTGTATTACAGGGGAATACTGTAGTTTCTGGTAGCTCACTGTGGGCTCTTTGAACTTCCTGATAACCAGTGCTTTTATATTCAATATTTGATGACTGACTTGCTTCTATTTCATCTAGCGTCCTTTCTGAGGCTTCCTCCTTTCCTCTCATTTGGGAATTGTTGTTTTTTCCATTGTTTGTGAGACTTTTTGTTGGCTTCAGCTTCTTAAGTTGATTTATTCTGGCTCCCTCGGTTTATGGTGTGAAATTCTGTGATAGTATACCTGTGAGATCTATTTTTGTGGTCTCCTTGATCTCCCAAACTCACTAGTTTTGCTCTTTAAGTTGTCTCTGTGCTTGTCTTTGGGTTTTTATTGTTTTTGAGTCTTTCTTTTTTGGGTCCTTCTCACCACTTGGTTAACTGATTGTCTCTTTGTCCACCATCTTTTGTAATTTGTTGTGTTGGTGAGAGCAGTTTGTGTCGAAAGTACTTGTTTTGTGAGTACAAGGTTTTGAGGATTCTCTCTTGCTGCTTTTAGTTGTTTATATTAGATAGTTTCTCTACTATTTAGTTGTATTTTCAGGTAGGTCCTGGACTGAGGTTTGTGTGGTTTCCACTTCCTCCTTCACCTTCTAGTGTTGTTATTTGTTGGTGGTTCCTTTGTTCTCGGGTTTCCTCTTCCAGCGGGTGTTCAGGTGTTCACTGCTTCTACTTACTTTTTTTTTTTTTTTTTTTTTTTTGGTGATCAGTTGGACAGAAAGGCAAAATGATTTATGACAGCAGGAGAATATCCTATGATATTTACAGTGGCAGCCAGTGGAGAAGAGATGGGAGATCCTTCAGCTATGTATAGTGTTAACCATGACCTTCAACCCAACTAGCCACTTTTTAGAAAGAATGAAAGGAAGATAAAACTCTTGTTGGAAAGAAAAGGATAGTGAGTTGAATCTAGAAAGTAGTGAGATTGTGGGAGGTCCGATTCTGAGGTAAGGTGAGGGTAAAGGATAGTAAATAGGTGTAGTGTGTGAGAGAATAATGTTAACCACTACCGTAATAAAGTTAAAAAAAAACTATGAAGTGGGTAAGATCTGAGAGAGGTCTTGTGAAATATTTACAATTGTTGGAACAGCTATTACTTACAATAATATTAGAGCAACAATCATATGACAGAATCTATGTGATCCAGATAATATTAATGGGGGTATAGAACTTTGAGTAGTGTGCTAAAGAAACATAGGCGATATGAAGAATAGTAAATTAGCAATAAACTGTGGAAGAGAGAACAGGGGAATTTGTCAAATGATACAATGAAACCAGCCAAGCAAAGAAAACTATACAGAAAGAAGAGATAAATAAAATATTTTATTTATTAAAATAAAAAGATGTAAGAATAATGAAAAATTAATAATGCAAATATGCAATAACTTGCAGTTTATCTGCACTAGCAAAGTGAAATTTGCCTCACTGTCTCACCTATTGTGATGCTTTCTCTGTGAATCCAACTCTGGTCCTTTCACAGGTCCACATTTCTTGTCTCCGTTGTGGGAGAAAAGGGGCAGAAGAAAGGAGAAAGAAGAGATAAAATTGGGGAAAAAAGCAAGGAGTAATAGAAACAAGAAAGAAGAAAAAAGGAAAACGTTTTGAAAGACAAAATAATAATAAAAGTAAAAAAAAATAAAAGATTACTTGAAAAAACAAAAACAAAAACAAAACAACCACCTCTTGTTGGTTGCAAACTGGCCAAACCGGTTTTCCTGGTCTCACTGGCTGCAGCAGGCTGAGGGAAAATTGGTGTTATCTTTCTTTCTTCCTTATGTGTGCTTATAGCCAGTCTTGCAATCACTCTCCTAAGAGCTAGTTTGGAGCTTCTCCTGCGCACCTTACATATAGTGTCCAGGTCTTCTTCAGAATGTTGTTTCATAGGGGGTTATCTTTTGGGGCTGGGGTTTGGATGCCCACAGGCACCAGGCCAGGCTTCTTGGGTATCATGGGTTTGGGTGCAAACCCTTCCCAGTGCTATGGGTGTACACAGGGCCTTTCATGCAACCTCGGGATTGCTGCCTGACTGGGTGTGGAGTAAGCCCAGTGGCTGTTGCAGGAGAGTCCCCCAAACAGTTTTACTTTTTGAGAAATTTCTCCTTCTCAAACCTGCTGGTCAGTACAGCCCGATTCTACAGCCATACCATTGACTATCAGGGTCAGTGTGGGGCTCTCAACTCTTCTAAGCCTGCAACCACAGTCTCCGTGGGTGATCACTGCCTTTGTGTGTTTGCCTCTTTGTCTTTATTTTCCTCTCTGCAACTTCAAGCAACCAGGTCTCTTCCAATGTTGCCTGAACACTCCTTGGCTGGGAGGGAGGGAGCAATTCACCTGGCTCTCTCCCAAGAACTCTACGGCAGTCCCGGTGCCAGGTGGTGGGTGCCAGGCCTGGGGCTACAGCCATGGTCCCACGCTGGTCTCTGGGATTTTATTGTCCTGCAGCAGTCTCCTTACCTTCTGAGTTCTCAGTGTCCGGTTCAATTTTTGGTCTCTTATTTTCATATTTTGGGTACTGTTGGCTGTTTGCTCTGTTCATCCATAGATCAGCCCGTTTTTTCTCCCATATGTAGGGGGAAGTGGAATCTGCTCCCTTCTACTCCATTGCCATTTTCCAAGTCCACAACTTTTCAATTCTTGAGATAACCAGTACCATCCCATTGCTTTTAGGGTTCTGAAATTTTTCCCAATGATCTTGAGATTTAGTGTTTCTCTCTTTGTTGTTGGGGTCAATGTTCTATTCCCTTGTTCTCAGGATTCTGAACAATGGCCCTGTTCTTGGGATTGTGATTTCCTTTCCCTTTGTGGGAGGCTTCATAGTTTTATCCTATTGTTGTAGACATTTTGAGCTCAGAGCCCTTGTGATGGAATTGTGGGTTCCATTCTATTTTTCTCAATTCTTCCACATTCTATGCCTTTTTGGAGTCTTGAATTCATTCTCCGTGTTCTTGCTGTTTTTATTCCCATCACCTTGTTCTTGGGAACCGGAGTACCTTTGCGTTGTTCTTCAGTAACCTAGTTAAATTTCTCTGTTCTCAGTGTTCCAAGTTCCATCACAAATATCTCTGAGTTTTGAATTTCATCCCCTTGTTGTTGGGTTTTCATATCCATGCCCTTGCTCCTGGTGCTAGATATCCATGGACTCATTCTTAGCATCTCTTTTCCATCATCTGGTTTTGCTGTTACTGAATTCGATTACAGTTTCTAGCAGTTTGAGCTCCATCTCTTGTTCTACAGATTCCAAATTCCTTCCCCTCCTTTGAGATTCGTTTCCATCTCCTTGTCCTCATGGTTCTAAAAAATTCGTCTATTTTTGGGATTCAGAGATCCTTATCTTAGTTCATTGGGTATCATAGTATATGCCCATGTTTTATGGTTTGTGATACCCATAACACTGTTCTTGTGGTAGCCAGTGTCATCCTTTTGTTATTGCTTTCCTAATTCCTCTGTTATTGTTCTAGGGGTTCTGATATCTATCACCTTGTTTTCAAAGTTCTGAGTTTTAAACCCATGTTCAAGGTTGTTACTTTCAGGGTGGCCAGTACCATTCCATTGTTTTCAGGGTTCTGCATTCCAACCCAATGTTCTCCACATTTAGAGTTCCGTCTCTTTGTTGTAGTGGTCTAAGTCCATCCCTTGTTATAATCAATCCAACTCATACGATTACCAGTTTCCTTCTCTAGTTGTGAGACTCCTGAGTTAAATCACTCTGTTGTAGATGCCTTGAATGCAGACCCCTTCTTCCGGGATTTTGTGTTTCATTTCTGTTTGCTCACCTCTCTGAGCTCCATTCCCCTGTTGGGGATTTGAACTCAATCACATTGTTCCCACTGTTCTCATTCGCACTTCCGTTTTCCTTGGAATTCTGAGCTTCTTCCCCATAGTCTTGAGGTGTCTACATTTATCCCTTTCCTCTCAAAGTTTCAAAAATTTTGAAACTTTGTGTTCTTGGTGTCCCACGTCTTGAGATTCAGTGTTTCATCTCTTTGTTGTAGTGGTTCGAGTCCATGCCTTTATTCTTAGGATGAAAAAAGTGGCCCTATTTTTGAGACTCCGAGTTCCTTCCCCTTTGTTTCAGGCTTCCAAAATTTATCTCTTTTTTTGAGACTTTGAGCTCAGACCCCTTGTTCTGTAGTTGTGGGTTCCATCTCTTTTTTTTCAAGTATCCACGTTCCATTTCCTGTTGGGAATTCTGGTTTAGTAGCCTCCTTCTTGCTCTCCTCATTTCCATCACAGTTCCTTGTAATCCCATGTTCCTTCCCCTTGTTCTTGGGTTATCTATTTACATTTCCTTGACTTCAGTGTTCTGAGTCCATACCAATGCTCTCTGGGTTCCGAATTCCATCCACTTCTTCTTGGGATTCTGAGCTTCATTTTTCTGTATGTGAATTTTTGAGTTGCATCCTTTTGTTCTTTGGATTTCAGGATCCATCAAATTTTTACTGTATAACAAATTCTGTGAGCACTTTGTATGGATTATATGTCTATTTGTTCTTTGTGGGATTCCAGGTTCATTCCCCTTTTATTTTGGGTACCTGGTTCTATCCTCTTATTCTCATGTGATGATATACATTCATTTTTCTCAATGTTCTGAGAACCTTCCCCTGCTAATTAGAGTTTCCAGTTTGTCTGCTGTGTTTCTCAAGAATTTGATTTACATAATTACTTTGGGGGGGTTCAAAAATATTTTCCCCCCAAGAGATTCTGAGTTCCTTGTCCTTCTCCTTTGGAGTCCAAAGTTAATTTTCAGGTTGTAATGATCTATGTAGTGCCTGCACGTTTTTTGTTATTTATTTATTTATTTTTGGATTCTGAGTGTCCCTCCTTATTCCAGAGTTCTGGTGTCGATCCCCTTGTCCTTGAGAATACAAGTTCCATCCTCTTGCTCTATGGATTCTGTTGCATCTCCTTGTTCACTGGGTTTTGAGTTCCATGCAGTTGTTGCTGAGCTTTTGGTTTTTATAGTCTTGTTGTTAGAATTCTGAGTTTGATCACCTTGTTCATAGGTGTCCTTTATTCTTGGGATTTTAGGTTCCTTTATCTTGCACTTGGGGTATCGAGTTTCACAAACATCACTGCAGGTTGTGAAGTCCATCTCTCGCTCTTGTGCTATGAGTTTTATGCCACTGTTTTTATGGTTTTGAGTTCCATTTCCTTTTTACTAGGGTTTCATGATTTATTCCCTTGTTCTCCAGATTCAGTCTAAATCTCAGGGTTCTAGGGACACCGAGCCCCTTCTCCTTATTCATTGAATATAAAATTTTATCTACATATTCTCTGGCTTCTGATATCCATAACATTGTTGTCTTGGTAGTGAATTCTATTCTATAATTGTTGCTTTTCCTGTTCTACCCCCTTGTTTCATAGTTGAGATACCCATTATCTTGTTTTTGAAGTTTCTAGCTCCATACCTTTATTCCTGCTTCTCTGAGTTACTTCCCATTTCTTGGGGTATCAAATACTGTTCCCTTGTTCTCATAGTTTGAATTCTATCCTAAAGTTGTCTGGATTCAGAGTCTCATTTCTTTGTTGTAGTGGTCCAAGTTCCGTCTCTTGTTTTCAGAGTTCATAAAAATGGTCCTATTCTTGGCATTCCAAATTCCTTCCCCTTGGTGTGAGGCTTCTGAGAGTCATCCTTTTGTTGTACAAATTTATAGATTAGTCTCCTTGTTCTTGGACTGTGGTTTCTGAATCATTTTTCACAGGGCTCCGAGTTCCATGCCCTTGGTGATTTGAGGTCAATTGCTTTGTTCTCGTTCTTTTTGTTCACATCACCTTGTTTTTAGAATTTCAACTTCCTTCCCCATGTTTTTGGTTTATCTAGTTACATCCTCTCCTTCTTATGGATCTCAGTTTCATCGCAATGAATTATGGGTTCCTAGTTCCATGCTATTGTAGTTGGATCCCCATTTACATCCTTGTGTTCACAATAGTTTGTGTTCTGCATCCTGGACTTGGAATTTTTAGTTCTTTCTCCTTATTTTGGGGACATTGAACTCCATCAGCATTTTCTAACTGTCCTAAGGTCCATCCTGTGTTATTGAATTTCTGTGTTCTTCCAATTTTTGGAGTTTTGACTTCCCTCCCATTATTCTCAGAGTTTTGAATTCCATCTCCTTGTTCTTGTGATTGTAGAATACTTCCCCAAGTACTTGGGGCTTTGTGGTTTATCCCATTCTTCTTTTGGTTCTTAAATGTATATCATTGTCCTAGGGATATAAGTTCCTACCCCATTGCAATGGGATTCATAATTCCGTCCTCATGGTCCTCACACTTCTAAGATTCATTCTTTTCTACTTGGGTTCCAACTTTAATAGCATTTTTTTTTTTTGCTATTCTTAGTTAAATTAGCTATGCCAAGTCACAGGTTTTTTACTTTCATACCCTTGTAGTAAGGATTTCCAACTCAGTCCCCTTGTTATGGAATTGTGTGTTTCTATTCATTTTTCTCAATTCTCGGTTTCATCCCTTTATTGGGGATTTGAGTTTAATTACCTAGTTGCCCTCCTTGTTATTCACATCACTTTTTATTGGAATTCTGAGTTTCTTCACCTAGTTCTTGGTTATATATTTACATGCCATAGTTCTTGGGGTTCTGAGTTTCACACCAATGTTTTCTGTGTTCCGAGTTCCATGTCCTTGCAGCTGCGTTTCCATTTTCATTCCATGTCCTGTCTTCTGGCACATGAGATCCATCGTCCTGTTCCTGGCACTTTCTATTCCTCATATTGTTCTTGTGTTGTAGAGTCCCATCAACAGATTCTAGGGTTCTGAGCTTCATCCTTTGTTCTTGGAATTTCAAGTCCCTTCCCCTACATGGGGATGTGTTTCCCATCTCCTTGCTTTCTAGATTCTGAACAATCACTATATTCTTTGGATTCCTTGTTGTTTACCTCTCTTGTGGAGTATCAGATTTCACGCCTATGTATTCTGGTTTCTGATATTTGTAATATAGTCCTCTTTGTAAAGAGTTTTATTTTTGTTGTTGCTGTTGCCTTTTCAAGTTTTACCCTTCGTTCTAAATAATCTGATGTATATCACCCTGTCTGAAAGTCTTGAGTTCCAACACTTTGTTCTTTGTTGTATGAATACGTTCCCATTTTTCTTGGTGTATCCAGTACCATCCCCTTGTGTTCTAGATCCTGACTCATGTCCCTGTGTTTTCTGGATACAGCTTCAGCTCTTTTTTGTAGTTTATTTTTTTTTTAAATCAACTTTTTCTCAGGGTTCTGAACAATCATCCTATTATTGGAATTCTGAGTTTTCTCCCCTTGTTGTCATTATTCTGCATTACATTCTTTTTATTTTTTATTTAATTATTATTCAAGTAAAGTCTTCTGTCTTATATTCCCAGCCCTCTCCATCCCCCACCCAATGCTCCCCACATCCTGCCCATTTATGCCCCCCACCTTAGTTATTGTCCATGTGTCCCTTATACATGTTCATGTGAATCCTTGCCATTTGACCCTGTGATTCTCTCCACTCTCCTCTCTGCTCCCTGTCAGCCTGTTCTGTATTTAAGTGTCTTTGGTCATATTTTGTGGGCTTGTTGGATTTGTTGTTTAGATTCCTGTTAAAGGAGAGATCATATGGTATTTGCCTTTCACGGCCTGGCTTATTTTACTCAGCATAATGCTTTCCAGTTCCATCCATGATGTTGCAAAGGGTAGGAGCTCCTTCTTTCTTTCTGCTGCATATAATTCCACTGTGTAAAAGTACCATAGATTTTTTTATCCAGTTATTTATTGATGGGCATCTAGGTTACTTCCAACTCTTGGCTATTGTAAATTGTGTTGCAATGAACAATGATGTGTATAGGTTCTTTTGGATTGGTGTTTCAGGGTTCTTAGGATATAATCCTAACAGTAGAATTGCTGGGTCAAAAGGCATGTTCATTTTTAGTTTTCTTAGAAAATTTCATGCTGTTTTCCATGGTGGCTATACCAGTCTGCAATTTTTACCAACAGTCAACTAGGATCCCCCTTTCCCCAAAACGTCTGCATCATTTTTTGTCTGTTTCTTTGTTATTGATAGCCATTCTGACCAGTTTAAAGTGGTATCTCATTGTGGTTTTAATTTGCATCTCTCTGATAGATAGTGATGTTGAGCATCTTTTCATTTGTCTCTGGATCCTCTGTATGTCCTCCTTGAAGAATTGTCTGTTCAAGCCCTTTACCCATTTTTTAATTGGGTTGCTCTTCTTCTTTGAGTGGAGTCGAGTGAGTACTTTGTGTATTTTGGAGATTAAACCTTTGTCTGAGGTATCAATGGCAAATATATTTTCCCAAGCTGTTGCTTCTCCTTTTATCTTGATACTGTTTTCCTTAGCTATGTAGAGCCTTTTAATTTTGATGAGATCCCATTTGTTTATTCCTTCCTTTATGGCCCTTGCTCTAGGGGATGTATAAATAAAAAATATTGCTGCATTGAATATCTGAGATTTTCCTGCCAATGTTCTTCTCTAGGACTTTAATGGTTTCATGGCTTATGTTTAAGTCTTTTATCCACCTTGAATTTATTTTGGTGTGTGGTGTAAGTTGATGCTCGAGTTTCATTTTATTCCATGTAGCTGTCTAGTTTCCCCAACACCATTTGTTGAAGAGGCTATCTTTACTCCATTTTATGTTACTGCCCCCTTTGTCGAAGATTAATTGACTGTGGATATAGGGTTTATTTTTCGCCCCCCTGTCCTATTCCATTGGTCTATGTGCCTGTTTTTATGCCAGTACCAGGCTGTTTTTATTACATTGGCCTTGTAATATAGTTTGATATCAGGTATTGTGACCCCTCCTACTTTGTTCTTCTTTCTCAACATTGCAGCTGCTATTTGGGGTCTTTTATGGTTATATATAAATTTTTGAAGTGTTTGTTCTGTGTCTGTGAAATATGCCATTGGTACTTTAATAGGTATTGCATTGAATCTGTAAATTGCTTTGGGTAGTATGGACATTTTGATGATGTTAATTCTTCCAATCCATGAACACAGTATATGTTTCCATTTGTTTGTGTCTTTCTTGATTTCTTTCTTCAGTGTTGTGTAGTTTTTTACATACACGTCTTTTACCTGCTTCGTTAGGTTTATTCCCAGATATTTTCTTTTTGTTTTTGCTATATCAAATGGGATATTTTTCTTGATTTCTGCTTCTGCTGATTCATTTTTAGTATACAAAAATGCTTTTGATTTCTGGATATTTACATTGTAACCTGAGGTTTTGCCAAATTTATTTATTAGTTTGTGCAGTTTATTTGGTAGAGTCTATAGGATTTTGCAAAATCCTATAGAGTCTATAGGATTTTGGTAGAGTCTATAGGACTATCATGTCATCTGCAAACAATGATAGTTTTGTTTCCTCCTTTCTGATTTGGATGCCTTTTATTTTCTTTTCTTGCCTGATTTCTTTGGCTAAAACTTCCAATACTATATTGAATAGAAGTCGTGAGAGTGGACAACCTTGTGTTGTTCCTGATCTTGGTGGAAAAGATTTTAGTTTTTTTCCATTGAGTATGATGTTGGCTGTAGGTCTTCCCTATATGGCCTTATGATATTGAGTAATGCTCCCTCTATTCCCACTTTTCTTATTGCCATTATCATAAATGGGCTTTGTACCTTATGAAAAGCTTTTTCTGCGTCTATTGATATCATCATGTGGTTTTTGTCCTACCTTTGTTTATGTGATGTATTACATTTACTGATTTGCACATATTGAACGATCCTTGCATTTCTGGGATGAATCCCACTTGGTCATGATGTATGATCATTGTGATGTATTGTTGGATGCGATTTGTCAATATTTTATTGAGGATTTTATCATCTATGTTCATCGGCCATATTGGCCTGAAGTTTCTTTCTTTGTTGTGTCTCTATCTGGCTTTGGAATTATGACAATGCTGGCTTCATAAAAAAAAGGCTTGGAAGTTTTTCTTTATTTTGAATTTTTTGGAATAGTTTGTGAAGAATAGTGGTTAGCTCTTCCTTAAATTCTTTTTAGAATTCTCCTGTGAAACCATTTGGTCCAGGGCTTTTGTGTGATGGGAGTATTTTGATTAGTGCTTCAATTTCATCTTCTGTTATTGTCCTGTTCAGGTTTTCTATTTCTTTTTCATTGAGTTTTGAAAGATTATATTTTTCTAGAAATGTGTCAGTTTCACCCAGGTTTTCACATTTCTTGGCATACAGTTCTTCATAGTAATTTCTTACAATCCCTTCTATTTCTGTTGTATCAGTTGTAATCTCTCTTCTTTCATTTCTGATTGTGTTTATTTGTGTCCTCTCACTTCTTTTCTTAATGGGCCTACATAAGGTTTGCCTATTTTGTTTATCTTTTCAAAAAACCAGCTCCTAGATTCATTGATCCTTGGATTGTGCTTTCAGTCTCTATGTCATTTAATTCTGCTCTGATCTTGGTTATTTTCTTCTTTGTTTTTCTTCCTCAAGTTTTTGCAGGCATCACATTAGATCATTTGCGTGAAATGATTCTACCTTCATTAGGTAAGCCTTTATTTCTATGAACTTCCCTCTCAGAACTTTATTGTGCCCCATAAGTTTTGGATTGTTGTGAGTTCGTTTTCATTTTTTTTCGAGAAACTTTTTGATTTTTTCCCTAATTTCATTTTTTACTCATTCATTGTTTAATAGCATACCATTCAGTCTCCATGATTTTGGGTATTTTTTTTTTTCCTTTGGGGTTGGTTTCCAATTTCAGTCCCTTGTGATCAAGAAAATGTTTGGTATGATTTCTATTTTCGTTAATTTGTTGAGACTCATTTTGTGTCCTATTATGTGGTCTATCTTTGAAAATGTTCCATGTGCATCTGAAAAGGATGTGTATTTAGTTTTGGGGGGGTGAAGTGTTCTATATATATATCAATTAGGTCCATTTCATTTAGGGTGATTTTTTTAAGGTCTGTTGTTTTCTTTTTTTAATGATTTTTTAAATTTAATTCTTGTTCAAGTACAGGTTAAATACTTGTTAAATACATTCTTGAACAAGTATTCTTGTTCTGTAGTGTGTTGTTTAATGCTGCAATATCTTTGTTGATATTTTGTTTGGAAGATTTGCTCATTTGACAGTGGGGTATTAAAATCTCCTACTATAATTGTGTTGCTGTCAATATCTTTCTTGTGGTCCTCTAGGATTTTCTTTATATATTTGGGTGCCCCTGTGTTGGGTGCATATATATTTACGATGTTAATGTCTTGTTTGTAGATTCTTCCCTTGAGTTTATGAAGTTACCTTCTGGGTCTCTCTTTATAGCCTCTTTTTTGCAGTCTATTTAGTCTGGTATTAGAATTGCTACCCCAGGTTTTTTTTCTTGTCCATTAGCTTGGAAATTTTGTTTACAGCCTTTCACTTTTAGTCTGTGATGATCTTTTGACCTGAGGTGGGATTCTTGTAGATAGTATATGTGTGGGCCATGCTTTCTTATCCATTCAGCTCTTCTATGTCTTTTGATTGGAACATTTAATCCATTTACGTTTAAGGTTATTATTGAAAGGTATTTATTCATTGCCATTTATGTACCTGTGTTCCTCTCCGTCTCTCTTTTTTTCTTCCTTTCCATAAAGCAGCACTTTCAGTTATTCTTGTAGAGCTGGTTTGGTGGAGTCGTATCCTTTTAGACTTCTTTTGTCTTGGAAGCTCTTTGTTTGGCCTTCTATCTTGATTGAGAACTTTGCTGGGTAAAGTAGCCCTGGTTGTAGGCCTCTGTTTCTCATTACTTGGAATATTTCTTGCCATTCTCTTCTTTCTTGGAGTGTTTCCATTCAGGAGTCAGTAGCCAATGTAATTCGGATTCCCTTGTATGTTGCTTCCTTTTTCTCCCTTGATGCCTTTAGGATTCTCTCTTTGTCTTGGAGTTTTGCCATTTTAATGATGATGTGTCTTGCAGTAGGCCTCTTTGGGTTTCACCTGATTGAGACTCTCTGTGATTCCTGGATTTGTGTGACTTTTTTCTCTCATTAAATTAGGGAAGTTTTTGCTATTACTCATTCATGTAGGTTTTCTATCCCTTGTTCTTCCTCTTCTCCTTCTGGTATTTCTATTATTCAAATATTATTATGTTTCATATTGTCTTGCATTTCTCTTAATCCCTCCTCATTCTTTCTGAGCCTCTTTTTCTTTCCTTGCTTTGTCTGGGAGATTCTTTCTACTCTGTCCCCTAACTAACTGATGCGATCTTCTGTCTCATCTATCCTGTTTTTCATACCTTCTACTGTGTCCTTCAGTTCAGAAATTGTATTCATTTCTTCTTGGCCTTTGCTGGTGGTTTCTGTTTTCTTTTTCATGTCGATATAGTTTGTGGTGAGTCATTGTAGCTCCCTTGTAGTTTCTGGTAGCTCATTGTAAGCTCTTTGAATTTCCTTATAACCAGTGCTTTGAACTCAATATCTGATAGTTGACTTGCCTCCTTTTCAATCAACATTCTTTCTGAGACTTCCACCTTTTCTTTCATTTGGGCATTGGTTTTTCTTTTTTTGTCTTCCCATTGTTTTGATACTGTTTTTGTTGCCCTCAGCTTCTTACATTAATCTGTTCTGATTCTCTGGGTTTATGGTGTGAACTTCTGTGGTAGAATAACTGTGAAATTCAGTGGTGCAGTCTCCTGCAGTTATCTTGCTGTTCTTCGCTTCTACCTACTCCTTTTTTTTTTTTACGTGTGTGATCAGTTGGAGGGGGAGGCAAAATGGTTTATGATAGCAGAAGAGTATTTTATGTTATTTACAATCACAGTTGGTGGAGAAGTGATAGATGATCTTTAGGCTATGTATAGTGTTAACCGTACCCTTTGACCCAGCTTGGCACTTTTAAGAAAGGATGGACAGAAGATAAGTCTCTTGTTGGGAAGGGAAGGTGTGTGCATTGTATCTGCAGCTGTCTGGTCCCTTCGTCACACTCTCTGTTCTCTTAGTTTTATAAATGCTGGTGAATTGTTGGTTGATCATGCTGTTACTCAATAGATCAGCTTGGATTTTTTGCCAGGTGTATGGGAGCTGGATTCCCTCGGCGCTACTCTGTTGCCATCATGTCCCCCTTATTTCTGTTTTTGGGGTAACTAATTCTATGGACAACACTATGGCTTGTGTGGTCCACTCCTCTTTTTTTGTGTTCTGAGTTCCTAGCCTTTTATGCTAGGGGTTTGATTTCCATTCTCTTTTTCTTGGAGTTTTGAGATACTTTTTTTCCCCTCAAAATCCAAAGTTTAATACAAGGGTTCCTTCAATTCTGAGTTACTTTTTCTTTTTTGTTGGTTACCAAATTTCATCAGCATTTTACTCTACCTTCTGAAACCAAAAAACAGTATCCTCAGGGTTCCGAGTTCAACACTTTGTTGTTTCTTCTCTGATGTCTGCCCCCCTGTTTTGTACTTTTGATATCCTTCACCTAGTTTTCAGAATTCTGAGTTTTAGATATATATTTCTGGTTGTCTTAGTTTCTTCCCATTGTTTTTAGGTAACATCTATCATTCCCGTGTTTCCAGTTTTTGAGATTTTGCCACATGTTCTCTGCATTCAGATTTTCATCTTGTTGTAGTGGTCTGAGTGCAATTTTTTCCTTTTCAGAATTCAGAATTATGGCCCTATTCAGGGCATTCCAATTTCCTTTCCCTTGCTCTCAGACGTCTTAATTTTATTCCTTTGTTGTAGGGATTTCAATTGTAGATTTCTTGTTCTGTTACTGTGGGTTACATGACATTATTCTTAAGTCTCAGAGTTCAAACCAATTTGTTTGAAAACCCAATTCAATTAGCTTTTTCCTGCTGTTTTCAATTCCATTACCTTGTTCTTGGGATTCTTAGTTTTTTCTTCTTGTTTTTTAGTTATCTATTTACCTCCACTTGATCTCAGTGTTCATATAGATTCCTCCCAATGATATGTTGCTGAGTTCCATGCCCTTATAGTTGAGGTTCAATTTACATCTTCTTGCTCATGGTAGTCTGAGTTCTGTTCCATTGTACGTGGAATTTCTGGTTTCTTCAAGTTTTTTATTGGGTTATCTGGTCCATCTGCATTTTCTAAGGATCTTTAGATGTACCCCTTTTGTTGGAATATTGTGTTCTATGCCACTCCTGAGGTTTTAAGTTCTATCCCCTTCTTCTGAGAGTTCTGGATTCCTTCGCCCTGTTTTTGTGATTGTGGATATTTTCCCACGTTTTGTGTGCTTTGGAGTCCATGAAATTGCTATTGTGTCTGAGATCCATCTCATTGTTCTCGGATTATAAGGTTTCTCCCCTTGCAATTATTATTCTAAGTTTTCTCCACTTGTTCTCATGGTTTTGTGTTCATTTTGTGTGTGTGTGTGTGTGTGTGTGTGTGTGTGTGTGTGTTCGATCTCATGCATTCGATTCTTATTGGGTTCTGACTTTAAGAGCCTTCTACTTATGTTTGTAGTGTTATCAACTATCGATTTTCTCACTTTCAGGAATTTTACCTCTTTGTAGTAAGGATATGCAGATCAGTTCCCTTGTTCTTGAAGTGTGAGTTCCATGTTATTTTTTCTCACATCTTCTAGCTTCATCATTTTGTTTAGAATTTGAGTTAATTCCTTTTGTTTTTGCTGGAATCATACTCATCACCGTGTTCTTGGAATTCTGAGTTAGTTCTGCTTATTCTTGTGGTATCTAGCTACAACACTTTTTCCATGGTCTTTCAAATTTCATACCAGTGATACCTGCCTTCCTAGTTCCATCCCTTGTTGTTGGGTTTTCTTTTTCATCTTCTTCTTCAGTGAGATCTGAGATCCATTTTCTTGCTTTTGAAATTTCATGTTCCATCATCTTGTTCTTGCGTGATCAAGTGTCTACAGTTCTGAGATCCAAACCTTGTTCTTGAGATTTCATGTTTCTTCCCCTTATTTGATATTCTTCTTCCATTTGCCTATTCTTATGGTTCTGAACAATCTCTGTATTCTTGAGATTCTGAGTTTCTTGTTGTTGGGTTTTTCTCTCCTCCTCCTCTTTTTCTTCTTCTTATTAACTTGAATTTCTTATCAATTTTTTTAGTTTAATTATTGCTCACCTTTAACAGGAATCTAAACAACAAAACAAACAAGCAAGCAAAATATAACCAGTTACACTCAAATATGGAACAGGCTGACAGGGTCCAGAGGGAAGAGGGCAGACAATCATAGGGGAAAAGGGGAGGGACTCACATGAATAAGTATAAAGGACACATGGACAATAATTAAGGTGGGGGCAGAAATGGGAGGGAGGTGGGGAACACTGGGGGTGCATGGCAGGGAATATAAAACAGAAAACTGTACTTGAATAAGAATTAAGTAAAAAACAAAAACAAAAAAAATTGTTGCTCAAGAACAGTTTTCTGTCTTTTACTCCCATCTCAGACCAAACCCCAGCCCTCCCCACCTCCCTCCAATTTCCATCGCCCCTTGTTTCTGTCCGAGTATTCTCTATACTTCTTCCTGCAAACCCTTCATCCTTTCCCCTGAAATTCCCTCAACTCTCCCCTCAGGTCACTATCAGCACACTTCTATTTCAGTGTCTTTGGTTATATTTTGTTTGTTAGTTTGCTTGTTTTTTATTAGGTTTCTGTTAAATGTGGGATCATATGGTATTTGCCTTTCAACTTCTGGCTTACTTCACTTAGCACAATAATTTCCAGTTCCATATATACTGTCACACTGGGTCAGAGCTCTTTCTTAGTTTCTGCTGCATAGAATATTATTGTGTAAATATACCATAGTTTTTTGACTCTTTAATTTACTGATGGGCACCTAGGTTTATTCCAGCACTTGGAAATTATAATTTTTTTCTGCTATGAACATTGGGGTGCCTAGACTTTTGGATTTGTGCTTCACAGTTCTTAGAATATAATCCTAGCAATTGAATTGCTGGATCAAAAGGCAGATCCACTGTGAGTTTTTTGAGAAAATTCTATATTGTTTTCTATAGTGGTAGCATCAGTCTGCAATCCCACCAACATCGCATTAGGGTTCTCTTTTCTCCACAACCGCCCCAACACTTGTTGTTTGTTGATAGGTTTATAATGACTGATGTAAAGTGGTATCACATTGTGTTTTAATTTACATCTCTGATAGGTAGCAATAACAAACCACTTTTCATATGTCTCTGGATCCTCTGTGTAGCCTCCTTGGAAGAAGTGTGTTTTCAAGTTCTTTGCCCATCTTTTTTAATTGGGTTGCTTGTCTTTTGAGAGTAAAGTTGCGTGAGTTCTTCATTTATTTATTTATTTTTTATTTTTTTAGATTTTTAAAAATTTTTATTTAACTCTTGTTCAAGTACAGTTTTCTTTCTTGAATTCCCAGCCCTGCCCCCCACCCAGTGATCCCCACCTCCCTCCCATCTCTGCCCCTCACCTTAGTTATTTTCCATGTGTCCTTTATACTTGTTCATGTGAGTCCTTCCCCTTTTCCCCTGTGATTCTCTCCCCTCTCCAATCTGGAACCTGTCAGCACATTCTGTATTTTAGTGTCTTTGGTTAAATTTGCTTGCCTGTTTGTTTTGTTGTTTAGATTCCTGTTAAAGGTGAGATCATATGGTATTTGTCTTTCACTGCCTGGCTTATTTCGCTCAGCATAATGCTTTCCAGTTCCATCCATGATGTTACGAAGGGTAGGAGCTTCTTCTTCCAATCTGCAACATAGAATTCCATTGTGAAAATGTACCTTAGTTTTTTGATCCAGACATTGAAAGATGGGGATTTAGGTTGCTTCCAACTCTTGGCTATTGTAGTTTGTGCTGCTATGAACATCGGGTGCATAGGATCTTTTGGATTGGTGTTTCACGGTTCTTAGGTTATACTCCTAGCAGTGACATTGCTGGGTCAAAAGGCACATCCATTTTTAGATTTCTTAGAAAATTCCATACAGTTTTCCACAGTGTCTGTACCAGACTGCAATCCAAACAATAGTGAACTAGGGTCCCCTTTTCCCCACAACCTCTACAGCACTTGTTTGTTTCTTTGTTTATGGTAGCCATTCTGACTGGTGTTAAGTGGTATCTCATTGTGGTTTTGATTTGCACCTCTCTGATAACCAGCGATATCGAGCATCTTTTCATGTGTCTCTGGATCTTCCATATATCCTCCTTGGAGAGATGTCTGTTCAAGTTTTTTGCCCATTTTTTAATTGGGTTGCTCGTATTCTTTGAGTAGAATAGTGTGAGTTCTTTGTATATTTTGGAGATTAAACCTTTGTCTGAGGTGTCATTTGCAAATATGTTTTCCCAAGCTGTTGCTTCTCTTTTTATCTTGATACTGTTTTCCTTGGCCATGCAGAAGCTTTTAATTTTGATGAGATCCCATTTGTTTATTCTTTCCATTATGTCCCTTGTTTTAGGGGACATATCAGTAAAAATCTTGCTGCATGAAATATCTGAGATTTTCCTGCCAGTGCTCTCCTCTAGGGCTTTAATGGTTTCCCAGCTTATATTTAAGTCTTTTATCCACATTGAATTTATTTTGGTGTATGGCGTAAGTTGATGCTCAAGTTTCATTTTTTTTTTCATGTGGCTGTCCAGTTCTCCCAACATCATTTGTAGAAGAGGCTATCTTTCCTCCATTTTATGTTACTGCCCCCTCTGTCAAATATTAATTGACGGTAGAGATTTGGGTTTATTTTGGGCTCTCTGTCCTATTCGGTTGGTCTATGTGCCTATTTTTATGCAAGTACTAGGCTGTTTTGATTACAGTGGCCTTGTAATACAGTTTGATATCAAGTATTGTAATCCCTCCTACTTTGTTCTTCTTTCTCAACATTGTAGCTGCTATTCGGGGTCTTTTATGGTTTCATATAAATTTTTGAAGTGTTTGTTCTATGCCTGTGAAATATGCTATTAGTATTTTAATAGTTATTGCATTGAATCTATAATTGCTTTGGGTAATATGGACATTTTGATGATGTCAATTCTTCCAATTCATGAACACGGTATATGTTTCCATTTGTTTGTGTACTCCTTGATTTCTGTCTTCAGTGTTTTGTAGTTTTCTGCATACAGGTCTTAAACCTCCTTGGTTAGGTTTATTCCCAGATATTTTATTTTTCTTTTTGCTATATCAAATGGATTTTTTTCCTGATTTCTGCCTCTGCTCTTTCATTGTTAGTATACAAAAATGCCTTTGATTTCTGGATATTGACTTTGTAACTCGCTGTTTTGCCAAATTCATTTATTCGTTTGAAAAGTTTTTTGATAGAGTCTATAGGATTTTCCATGTACACGATCATGTGATCTGCAAACAAGGCCCGTTTTGTTTCCTCCATTCCATTTTGGATGCCTTTTATTTCCTTTTCTTGTCTGATTGCGGTGGCTAGAATTTCCAATACTATATTGAATAGAAGTGGTGAAAGTGGACAACCTTGTCTTGTTCCTGATCTTAGTGGGAAAGCTTTTAGTTTTTGCCCATTGAGTATAATGTTGGCTGTAGGTCTTTCCTATATGGCCTTTATTATATTGAGGAATGCTCCCTCTATTCCCACTTTGCTGAGTACCTTTACAATAAATGGGTGTTGTACCTTATCACAAGCTTTTTCCGCATCTATAGATATGACCATGTGGTTTCTGTGCTTGCTTTTGTTTATGTGGTGCAGTACATTTACTGATGTATGAATATTGAACCATCCTTGCATCACTGGGATGAATCCCATTTGGTCATGATGTATGATCTTTGTGATGTATTCTTGGATGCAATATGCCAATATTTTATTGAGGATTTTATCGTCTATGTTCCTCAGCCATATTGTCCTGAAGTTTTCTTTCTCTGTTGTGTCTCTATCTGGTTTTGGAATTAGGATGATGCCGGCTTCATAAAAAGAGTTGGGGAGTTTTCCTTCCTTCTGGGTTTTTTGAAATAGTCTGTGAAGAATAGGGGTTAGCTCTTTCTTAAAAGCTTTGTAGAAGTCTCCTGTGAAACCATCTGCTCCAGGGCTTTTGTTCGATGGGAGTTTTTTTTTTTTATTATTACTTCTTCGATTTTATCTGCTGTTATTGGCCTGTTCAGGTTTTCTGCTTTTTTTACTTTGAATTTTGGAAGATTATATTTTTCTAGAAATTTGTCCGTTTCATCTAGGTTTTCAAATGTCTTCGCATACAGCTCTGCATATTAATTCCTTACAATCCCTTCTATTTCTGTGGTATCAGTTGTAATCTCTCCTCTTTTATTTCTGATTGTATTTATTTGGGTCCTCTCTCTTTTTTTCTTGATGGGCCTACTTCATAGTTTCTCAATTTGTTTACCTTTTCAAAAAAGCAAAACCTGGATTCATTGATCCTTAGAAATGTGCTTTTAGTCTCTTTGTTGTTTAATTCTGTTCTGATCTTGGTTATTTTCTTCCTTCTACTTGCTCTGGGCTGTCTCTGTTGTTATTCCTTGAGTTCTTGCAGGTGTCAGGTTAGGTTGTTTGTTTGAAATGTTTCTATCTTCTTTAGGTAAGCCTGCATTGCTATGAACTTCACTGCCTTCACTGTGTCCCATAAATTTTGGATTGTTGTGAGTTCATTTTCATTTGCTTCCAGAAACTTTTTCATTTCTTCCCTGATTTCTATCTTAACCCATTTGTTGTTTAATAGAATACCACACAGTCTCCATGATTTTGGGTGTTTTTGGTTTCTTCCTGTGGGGTTAGTTTCCAATTTCAGTCCCTTGTGATCAGAGAAAGTGCTTGGTATGATTTCTATTTTCCTAAATTTGTTGAGTCTCGTTTTGTGTCCTATCATGTGATCTGTCTTGGAAAAAGTTCTGGGTGCATTTGAAAAACTGTGTATTTAGCTTTTTTAGGATGAAGTGCTCTCTCTATATATCAATTAGGTCCATTTCATCTAGAGTGTCATTTAATGCTGCAATATGTTTGTTGATATTTTGTTTGGAAGATCTGTCCATTTTTGATGGTGGGGTGTTGAAATCCCCTACTATAATTGTGCTGCTTTCAATATCTTTCCTGAGGTCCTCTAGAATTTTCTTTATATATTTGGGTCTCCTTATTTGGGTGCATATATATTTATGATGTTAATGTCTTCTTTGTGGATTCTTCCATTGAGCAATATGAAGTGACTTTCTGGGTCTCTCTTTATGGTTCTGATTTTGAAGTCTATTTTGTCTGATATGAGAATTGCTACCCCAGCTTTTTTTTCTTGTCCATTTGCTTGGAAATTTTGTTTCCATCCTTTCACTTTTTGTCTGTGATGATCTTTTGACCTGAGGTGGATCTCTTGTAGGCAGCATATGTGTGGGTCATGCTTTATTATCCATTCCGCTATTCTGTGTCTTTTAATTGGTGCATTTAATCCATTTATATTAAAGGTTATTATTGAAAAATACTTATTCATTGCCATTTTTGTACCTGTGTTCCTCTCTGTCTCTCTTTTTAGCTTCCTTTCCTTAAAGCAGCCCTTTTAGTAATTCTTATAGAGCTGGTTTGGTGGAAGTGTATTCTTTTTTACTTCTTTTGTCTTGGAAGCTCTTTATTTGGCCTTCTATTGATTGAGAAGGCTCTCTATTGATTGAGAGCCTTGCTAGGTACAGTAGCCTTGGTTGTAGGCCTCTGTTTCTCATTACTTGGAATATTTCTTGCCATTCTCTTCTTGCTTGGAATGTTTCCATTGAGAAGTCAGTAGCCAGCCTTATTGGGACCCCCTTGTATGTCACTTCTTGTTTCTCTATTGCAGTCGTTAGGATTTTCTCTTTGTCTTGGAGGTTTACCATTTTAATGATGATGTGTCTTGCAGTAGGCCTCTTTGGGTTCCACCTGCTTGGGACTCTCTGTGATTCCTGTATCCATGTGATTTTATCTCTCCTCAACTTAGGAAAATTTTCCATTATTACTCTTTCAAGTAGGTTTTCTATTCCTTGTTCCTCTTCCTCTCCTTCTGGTATTCCTATTATAAGATATTATTACATTTCATGTTGTCTTGCATTTCTCTTAAATTCTCCTCATTTTTTCTGATTCTCTTTTCCCTTACTTGGTCTGTCTGGGAGATTTTTTCTATTCTGTCTTCAATTTCACTTATGTGATCTTCCGCCATATCGATTCTATTCTTCATACCTCCTACTGTGTTCTTCAGTTCAGAAATGTATTCTTCATTTTCTCTTGGCCTTTACTGATGGTTTCTATTTCCTTTTTCATGTTGGTGTAGTTTGCAGAGAGTTCATTGTAGCTCCCCTGTAGTTCCTGGTAGCTCGTTGTAAGCTCTTTGAATTTCCTGATAACCAGTGCTTTGAATTCCACATCTGATAGTTGACTTGCCTCTATTTCATCTAACATTCTTTCTGAGGCTTCCTCCCTTTCTTTCATTTTGGGCTTGTTTCTTTGTCTTCCCATTGTTTTTGATACTCTTCTTGTTGTCCTCCGCTTCTTAAATTGATCTGTTCTGGTTCCCTGGATTTATGGTGTGAACTTCTGTGGTAGGATACCTGTGAAAGTCACTGGTGCAATCTCCTACAGGTATCTTGGTGTTCTCCGCTTCCACCTATTCTTTTCTTTATTGTGTGTGTGTGATCAGTTGGGGGGAGGCAAAGTGGCTTATGATAGCAGAAGATTATTTTATGTTATTTACAGACACAGTGGGCAGAGAAGAAATAGACGATCTTTAGACTATGGATAGAGTTAACCATGCTCTTTGACCCAGCTTGCCACTTTTAGGAAAGGATCGGCATAATTTAAGCATCTTGTTAAGAAGACTGGGGGGTGTGGCTGGTATAGCTCAGTGGAATGAGCGCGGGTCTGCGAACCAAAGGATCGTGGTTCGATTCCCTGTCAGGGCACATGTCTGGGTTGTAGTCCAGTTCCCTGCAGGCCAACTCCCAGCAGGGGACAGACAAAAAGGCAACCATACGTTGATGTTTCTCTCCCTCTCTCCTTCCCCTCTAATGATAAATAAATAAATAAAATCTTTTTTAAAAAGCTTTTTTTAAAAAAAAAAGAAGGAAGGGGGATTATGATTTTTATCTAGAAAGCAGTGTGGGTGTGGGTGGTCAGATTTGATGTAAGGTGACACTACAGGTTAGTAACTGGGCGTGGCGTGTCAGTATATAGAGCAATAGAATTCAGGCACCTGTAGGGTGGTGTAAGATCGGAGAGATGTGTTATGAAGTATTACTGTTGTACAGAACAGCTCTTATTTACAATAATATTAGTGCAACACTCACGTGATTGATTCTATGTGATCTGTCTAAATGAGGGTTATAGAGCTTGGATAGTATACCAAAGGAAAGCATGTGAAGTATAGAAAATCAGCAAAACACTGTGGATGAAAGAGCAGTGGGAACCTGACAGGTAATACAGTATACCCAGCCAGGACTAAAAAACCTGTACAGAAAGAGGAGGGATACAAAGATATTCTTAAATTAAAAAAAGGGAGTAAGAATAATGCAAAAAAAAATACACCTAAAAGAAAACTAAGAAACACATAAACAAATAATCCAACATACACACACACACACAGACACACACACACACACACATACAAGTCAGGAGAAAAGGAGAATAAGTGGAAACTTTGGGAAGAACAAAAGGACTAAAACCGGACAAAAAGGAAGAGAAATGAAGGACAGAGTACTGAAAGATAGAACAACAATACAGTTTACAAGATATAAGATTAATTACAAAAGAAGTTGAGAGAGAAAAAAAAGGGGGAGGGAAAACACACACACACACACACACACACACACACACACACACACGAGAAGGAAAATGAAAGAAGCACCCGTCCTTTTTTGGTTTCACACCCTCCAAACCGGTTTTTCTGGTTGCGGAGTCTCTGAGGGCAGGTATGCAGGCTCACGCGAGCAGGCTGCCGATTGGTCTGTGGGTGAGGACACCCCCCGGAGGCTGCCTGTGTCCCCCGGTATCTGGCACCATCCTCCTCAATCCCATGGAGGGACCCAGGCATTCCCCTCCCCTGGATGGCTGCTGGGTGGTTGGAGGCAAGCTGCGGTCTTAGAGCCCTTCAGTTCACTTTCCAATAGAGACTTCTCCACAAAGCCTGCCTCTCAGCCCAGCCCAATTCCAAAAGACCAGCAATGACAGTGTCCTTCTTAAATCCCCCGGGCTGGTGGGCTGGCAGGCTGGTGACCGCAGAGCCCGCAGTTGCCACCCTTTACGTTAACTTAAGCCCACAGTTTTCTGCCCGATATTAACCTGCCTGCCTAGATGGGGATGGAGTCAGTTCTCTCCCAGGAGTCTGTTGCCTGCCCACCGGGTGCCAGGACTCCAGCATTCACTCCGTCACAGGCGCCCCAGCCCTGGATTCAAAAGGGGCTTTTGTTTCCAGGAAGCTTCTGTTTTCCACCCACTGATGGTGCCAGCCCCCATTGCGTGCCAATTCTCCTTGGTACTCAGGCTCCTCCGGAGGTTGCCCACCCTGGGCGCACCCGGGTGCAGCCTGCAGCCTAGGAGGCAGGGGCACACAGCAGCTGTTGCCCTCACTTGCCTTCTGGAGTCCTCCCCGACCTGCAGCTGTCTGGTTCCTCTGTCACACTCTGTGGTCTCCTATTTTCATAAATGTTGGGGAACTGTTGGTTGATTATGCTGTTCTTCTGTAGATCCGCCCAGATTTTCCACCAGATGCACGGGAGCTGGGTTCCCTCCATGTTACTCTGTGGCCATCTTAACCCCTCTCTCTGAGTTCTTCATTTATTTTGTTGATTTAACCTTTGTCTGTGGTATGATTGGCAAATATGTTTTTGCATATGTTAGGTTCTCTTTTTATTTTAATACTATTTTCTTTAGCCATGAAGAAGCTTTTTATTTTCAAAGCCATGAAGAAGATTTTTATTTTCACCCCATTTGTTTATTCATTCTTTTATGTTTCTTGCTGTAGGAGACATATCAGTGAAAATGTTGTCCTGTGAAATATCTAAGATTTTTCTGCCTATGTTCCTTTAAGAAACTTTAATGTTATCACAACTTATACTTAAATCTTTTTTCCACCTTGAATTTATTTTGGTGTATAGTGTAAGTGGATGCTCAAGTTTTATTTTTTTGCACATAGCTCTCCAGTTCTCCCAACACTATTTTTTTGAAGAGGCTATTTTTATTTCAGTTTGTATTGCTGCCCACTTTCTCAATTATTAATTGACCTTAGAGACTTGGGCTTATTTTTAGGCTGTCTGTTTTCTTTGGTCTATGTGCTTGTTTTAATGTCAGTACCAGGCTGTTTTAATTACTGTGGCCTTTTAATACAGTTTGGTATCAGGTGTCGTGATCCCTCCTACTTTGCTCTTTCACAAACTAGCAACAGCTATTCAGAATAATTTATGGTTCCCTATAAATTTTTGAAGTTTTTGTTCTCTGTCTGTCAAATATACCATTGGTACTTTAATAGTTATTGTAATGACTCTGTACATTTCTTTGGGTATTATGGACATTTTGATGATGTTCATTATTTTAATACATGCACACTGTACATGTTTCCATTTGTTTGTGTCTTTCTTGATTTCTTTCTTTAGTGTTGTATAGTTTTCTGAGTACAGGTATTTTACCTACTTGGTTAGGTTTATTCCTAGGGTTTTGTTTTGTTTGTTTGTTTGTTTGTTTGCTATATGGAATGAGATATTTTTCTTGATTTCTGATTTTGCTGTTTCATTGTTTGTATACAAAAATACCTTTGATTTCTGGATATTAAATTTGTATCCCGCTGTTTTGCCAAATTCATTTATTAGGTCAAGCAGTTTTGGGGTGGAGTCTAAAATTTTCTATGTACACTAACATGTCATTGGCAAACAATGACAGCTTTTTTTCATCCTTTCTGATTTAAATGCCTTCTATTCTCTTTTTTTTCCTTGATTGCTGTGGTTAGAACTTCAAATGCTATATTGAATATAAGTGGTAAAAGTAGACAACCTTGTCTTGTTCCTGATTTTAGTAAACAATATATAAGATTTGGCCATTGAGTATGATGTTGGCTGTAGGTCTCTCATACATGGCCTTTATTATGAGGAATGCTCCCTTTGCTTCCACTTTGTTGAGTGTTTTTATTATAAATCAGTGCTGTATGATATAAAAAGCTATTTCCAAATCTATTGATATGATGATGTGATTTTTGTTCTTGTTTCTGTTTATGTGGTGTATTATTACATTTATTTATTTGCAAAAATTGTAGCATCTTTGCATCCTGAGATGAATCCTACTTAATCATGGTGTATGCTGGTTTTAATGTATTGTTGGATGTGGTTTGCCAATATGTTCTTGAGGATTTTAGTGTCTATATTCATTGTTAATACTGGCCTGAAGTTTACTTATTTTGATGTGTCTTTATCTTGTTTTGGGATTAGGATGATGCTGGCTTCATAAAAAGAGTTTGGGAGTCTTGTATTATTTTACACTTTTTGGTATAGTCTGTGAAGAGGATAGGGGTTAGCTCTTCCTCAAATATATTCTAGAATTCTCCTGTGAAACTATCCAGTCTAGGGCTTTTGTGTGTAGGAAGTTTTTTTATTACTGCTTCAATTTCATCTGCTGTTATTGGTCTGTTCAGGCTTTCTGCTGCTTCTTCACTGAGTTTTGGAAGATTATATCTTTCTTAAAATTTGTCCATTTCACCTAGGTTTTCAAATTTCTCGGCATACACTTCTTTGTAGTGATTTCGTACAGTCCTTTCTATTTCTGTGATGTCAGTCATAATCTCTCTTCTTTCATTTCTTATTGTGTTTCTTTGGGTCCTCTCTTTTTTTTCTTGATGAGTTTGCTTAAAGGCTTGTTGATTTTCTTAATCTTTTCAAAGAAACAGTTCCTGGATTCATTGATTCTTAAAATGTCATTTTAATCTCTATGCAATTTAATTCTGCTCTAATCTTGATTATTTTCTTCCATCTACTTGCTCCGGGCTGTCTTTGTTTTTGTCTCTTAAATTCTTGTAGGTGTAGGGTTAAGTTGATTGTTTGACATGTTTCTATCTTTTTTTTTGGTAGGCCTGTATCACTATGAACTCCCCTCTAAGGACTACTTTCATCATGTCCCATAAATTTGGGGTTGTGGTGAGTTCATTTTTATTTGTTTTCAGCAACATTTTTATTTCTTCCCTAATTTCATTCTTGACCCAATCATGGTTTAATAGCATACTATTCAATCTCTATGAGTTAGAGTGTTTTGTTTTGTTTTTTCCTCTTGGGTTTGGTTTCTAGTTTCAGTCCCTTGTAGTCAAAGAAGATTCTTGATATAATTTTAATTTTTTGAATTTGCTGAAGCTTGTTTTGTGTCCTATCATGTGGTTTATCTTGGAAAATGTTCCATGTGCATTTAAAAAATGTGTATCTAGCTTCTTTGGTATGAAGTGCTCTATATATAATCAACCAAGTTCTTTTCATCTAGGACATTGTTCAATGCCACAATATTTTTGGTGATATTTTGTTTGGAAGATCTGTCCATTTTTGACAGAGGGGTATTATAATCCTCTAGTATAATTGTATTGCTGTCAATATCTTTCTTGAGGTCTTATAAAATTTTATTTGTGTACTTGGATGCTTTTATGTTGGGTGTATATATATTTACAATATTTATGTCTTCTTGCTACATTCTTCCCTTTAGTATTATGAACTGACCTTCTGCATCTCTCTTTATAGCCTTTATTTAAAATTCTGTTTTCTCTGATATGAGGATTACTACACCAGATTTTTTTGTCTGTTTGATTAGAAAATTTGTTTCTAGCCTTTCACTTTCAGTTTGTGTAGGTCTTTTGTCCTGGGGTGGGTCTTTTGTAGGCAACATATGTGTGGGTCATGCTTTCTTATTCATTCAGCTACTCTATATCTTTTGATTGGAAACTTGAATTCACTTATATTTAAGGTTATTATTAATAGGTACTTAGCCACTGCCATTTTCATAACTGTCTTTTTCCTTCTCTCTCATCCTTGCTTTCCTTAAAGCAGTCTCTTTAGCAGCTCTTGTAGAGCTGGTTTGGTGGAGGTGAATTCTTTTTTTCTGGGAGGCTCCTTATTTGGCCTTCAGTCTTGATTGAGAGCCTTCCTGGATTAGGTAGCCTTGGTTGTAGCCCTCTGGTTCTGATTACTTGGAATATTACTTGTCATTCTTTTCTGGCTTGGAGCATTTCCATTGAGAAATCAGATGCTAAACTTAATGGGGCTCCCTTGTATGTTACTTTCTTTTTTGCTCTTATGGCTTTAAGATTCTCTCTCCATCTCGGAATTGTGCCATTTTAATTGTGACATGTCTCTAAGTAGACCTCTTTGGGTTCCTCTTGGTTGGGACTCTGTGTTTCTTGAATTTGTTTGACTTTTTCTTTCATCAAGTTAGTGAAGTTTTCCATCACTACTTTTTCCAATAGGTTTTCTATCCCTTATATTTTTCTTTTCCTGGTATTCCTATTATATGGATATTATTATGTGTCATATTTTTCTGCATTTCTCTTAACCCTTCTTCATTCTTCCTCAGTCTCTTTTTATTTCTTTCTCTTTCTGGGTGTTTTTTTTTTACTTTGTCATCCAGCTCACTGATCCCATCTTCTGCTTTCTTGATCCTGCTTTTGATTCGTTCTATTGCGTTTTTCAATTCAGAAATTATATTCTTCATTTCCTCTTGGGCCTTGTTGATAGTTTTTATTTCCTTTTTCATGTTAATATAGTTTGCAGTGAGTTAATTGTAGTTTCCCTGTAGTTTCTGGTAGCTCATCACAAGCTCATTGAACTTTCAGATAATCATTGCTTTGAACTCAATATCTGATAGTTTAGTTGCCTCTATTTTATCTAACATTATTTCTGAGGCTTTCTTCTTTTTTTATTTGGGGATTGTTTCTTTGTCTTCTCATTGTTTGTGAGATTCTCCTTGTTCGCCTCATCTTTTTAAATTGATCTGTTCTGACTCCCTGACTTTATGGTGTGAACTTATTTGGTAGAATACCTGTGAGATTTCGTGGTGTAGTCTCCATGATCTCCTGAACTCACTTGTCTTGGTTGTCATTTTAATTTATTCTGTTTGTCTTTAGGTTTTGATTGCTGTTGGTTTCTTCTTTTTTGAGTCCCTTCCATCAGCTGGCTAACTTAAGATCATTCTGTTCACCACCTCTTGTACTTTTTTGGTGCTGGTGTGGTCAGGTTGTGTTGAAGCTGGTTATTCTGTTCGAACAAGGTTTTGAGGATTCACACTTGTTCAGGTTTTTTTTTTTCTGGGTAATTTTTGCACTATTTGGTTGTATTTATAGATAGGTCCTGGAATTAGATTAATGTGGCTTATCCTCCCTCCTTCCACTTCTTTTGTTATTATTTGCTGGCAGTTTCTTGGTTGTCAGGTTTTTCTTTCAGTGGGTATCCTGGTGTTCACAGCTTCCACCTACTCTTTTCTCTGATCATTTGGAGGGGGAGGGCAAAATTGGTTTAGACAGCAAGAGTGCATTCTATTATATTTACAGTGGCAGCCAATAGAGAAGCTATAGAAGATCCCTTGGCCATGTATAATATTAACTGTGATATTCCACCCACTGGCCACTTTTTAGAAAGGATTGAAATAAAATAAGACTCTTGTTGAGAAGGGAAATCTTGTGAGTAGGAAGTAAAAAGCAGTGAGGTTGTTGGAGGTTAGATTCTGAGCTAAGGTAAGAGTAGAGGATAGTAAATAGCTGTAGTGGGTGAAAGGATAGAGTTAACTAAGGGAATCAGATTCAGGAAACCATGAAATGGGCTAAGATCTGGGAGGGGTGTTTTTATTATTTACAATTGTTTTAAAGAGCTATTATTTACAATAACAATGAAGCAATGATCATGTGACAGAATATATATGATCTAGATAAGAAGAATAGGGTGTATAGGACCTTGAGTAGTGTGCTGTTATAACACAAGTAAAATAAAGAACAGTAAATTAACAATAAACTATAAAAGAGAGAACAGGAGAAAACTGTCAAATGATACAATTTAATCAGCCAAGCAGAGAAGACTACAGAAACAAGTACAAAAATACTATTAAAATAAAAGATGTATGAATAATGAAAAATAATAATACAAATATGCAATAACTTGCAAGTTCTCTGTAACAGCAAAGTTAAATTTGTCTCACTGCTTCAGCTGTTGGGTGACCCCTCTTTGGGTCAGACTCTGGTCTTTTCTATTCACAGTTCCAGGTTTTTTTTTTTTTTGTCTCACTTGTGAGCATTAGAAAATAAAAATAAAAAATATATAAAAAGGAGAAAGAAGGAATAAAATAAGAAAGAAGGAAAGAGAGGAAAAAGGAATTGAAAGGTAAGAAAAATTAATGAAAATTAAAAATGAAGAATTACTAAAAAAATGAAAGAAAAACAAGCTTCCAGTTGCTTTCAAAATGGCCAAACCAGTTTTGCTGGTCTTGCTGGCTTCCGCGGGCTGATAGATGATTGGTTTCACTTTTCTCCCTTTTTGGTCCACACTCAGTCAGCCTTGGGCATGCACCCTCCCCAGGACCACCTGGATGCCTCTCCGCAGGGCTTTGGGTGTGGGATCCAGGCTTTCCACAGAGCACACTTTCCCCAGGGATAGGCGTGTGGGCTTGCCATCTTCCACAAAGAAAGACCAGTGATATCTGGCTTCATAGTTGTTGGACTTTCTTTTTCATCTCCATGTTCATTGAGATCTGAGATCCATTTACTACTTGTTCTTGGAATTTCATGTTCCATCAAGTTTCTACAGTCCTGAGATCCAAGTCTTGTTCTTGGGATTCCATGTTCCTTCCGCTTCGAGATTCATTGTCCATTTGCTTATTCTCATGACTCTGAATAATTTCTCTATTCTTGGGATTCCGAGCTCCTTACTCTTGTTTATTGGTATCAAATTTAATGCCCAATATTCTCTGGCTTTTGATATCCATACGACTTCCCTCATAATAGCAAGTTCCATCCCTTTTTCTTTCTGAGTTAGGTCTCCTCGTTTGAGAAGTTCTGACATCTTTTACCTTTTATTCAGAGTTCTCAGGTCCATCCCCTCTTATTGGTTGTCTGAGATACTTCTAATTTTTCTGGGGGTATCATGCCCCCAGAAAAATATCAAAGTACCATGCCCCTTCTTTCACAGTTCTGAATTCCTTCCTAATATTCTTTTGATTTAGTTTCATCTCTTTGTTGTAGTAGTGTGTGTTGCATCACCCCCTTTTCAGGGTGCTGGACTGTGTCCCTACTCTTGGAATTTTATGTTCCACACCCTTATTTTCAGGCTTCCAAATTTCATACTTTTGTTTTACAAATTTTGAGTTCAGACTCCTTATTCTAGAATGTGAGTTCCATCCTATTTTACTCAAGTCTCCCAGTTCTATCCTGTTCTGTGGGACTCGAGTTCAATAGGCATAATCTTGCTGTTCTCATTTGCATTACCTAGTTCTTGAGATTCTAAGTTTCTTCCTCTTGTTGGTGAGTTATCAAGTTACATCTCCTCATTCTTGTATTCCATGCCAATGATCTCTGGCTTTTAAATTCCATTCTGTTTTTGTTTGGTTTTCATATTCATCACCTTGTTGAAGGAACTCTGATTTTTGTCTTTTTGTACTTGAAATTTCAGGTTCCATCACTTTGCTTTTGAAGTATCAAGTTCCGTCCACATTTTTTAAGGGTCCTGAGCTCCATTTCTTGTTCTTGGGATTTCAAGTTCCATTCCACTCCTGAGGGTTGGAGTTTCATTTCCTTGTCTCAGAATTCTGAATTCCGTCATCTTGTTCTTCTGATTATGGAACACCTACCCATGTTCCTGGGGCTTCCTAGTTCACAGTGCTACATTGTGATTCCTACTTCTGTTCCACTGTTTGAGACTTATTAGTTTCAGTCCCTTACAACTGGGATACCTAGTTACATCCCCTTGTCTCATGGCTCTAAGGTTCCATTTTCTTCCATTGCATTTTAACTATAATAGCCCTTTTCTTTCTTTTGTTTGTTATCAACTCTGCGTTGTCTCAGATTTGCTAATGTTCTACCCATGTAGAATAAAAATAGAGCTCAGTCCCCTTGTTTAAATTGTGAGTTTCCACATATTTTCTCAAATTCCCAATTTCCAACTTTTCATTAAGGGTTCAAGTTTGATTGTCTTGTTCACCCTGTTGTTTCATTTACCTCACCTTGTTTTTTGGATTCTGAGTTTCTTCAACTTATTCTTGAATACATACTTACATGCCCTAGTTCTCCCAGCTCTGAGTTCCATTCCAGCAATCTGTCATTCCAATTTTCTTGCCTGCGTAATTGGGTTTATTTTTCCTTCCTCTTGTTCGTGGTAATCTGAGTTCAATTTTTTTGTACTTTGAATTTTAGGTTCTATTACTTTGTTTTTGTGGTATCAAGGTCCATTCACATTTTCTAAGGGTCGGTCCATTAGTTGTTTTTGGAATTCCAAATTCCTTCCCCCTTTTGCCTTTTCGAGTTCCATAAGTTTGTTCTCAGACTTTTGAATTCCATCTTGTTCCTGTGAGATCTCCATACTTCCACATGATCTCAGGCTTTTTGTGCATCCGGTTGCCCTTGTGATTACAAGATTCATCCCATTGTACTATGGTTGTAAATTCCACCACCTTTCCCTTGGGATTTCTAATTCAATCATCTTGCATTTGTGGTTCTGAGATGCATTTTTTTTTCAACTTGGGCTTTTAATTTCAGTCTTTTTCTTGCTTTTTCTAGTGTCTTCAATTATGCCTTGTCTCAGGTTCACAAATTTCATGCCCTAGGAGTAGGTTTTTGGCTGTCAGTCCTGTTCCAGAATTTTGAGTTCAAATCCATTTTTCTCAGGTCTCAGAGTTCAGTCCCCTTGTTGTTTATTTGACTTCAATTGCCTGTGCCTACTTTTTTCTTTCCCATTACCTAGTTCTTGGGATTGCATTTTTTTACCTTGTTCTTGGGTTACCTAGTTATATCACTTTCTTCCAAGTTCCATAACAATGATTTCTGGTTCTGAATTTCATCTTTTTGTGGTTCAGTTTCCATTTTCATTTCCTGTTCACTGGAGTATAAGATTATTGATTTATCCTGGCATTTTCTGTTCCAGCTTCTTGTTCTTGGTTATTAATTTCCATTGAGTTTCTAGGGTTATGAACTTTAATAATTGTTCTTAGGATTCCATGGTGCTTCTCCTTCTAGGGAATATGTCTTCCATCCAGTTATTTTCATGGTTCTGAACAATGTCCAAATTCTTGGAATTTTGAGTTCCTTTCTTTATTTTGGGGGTATCAAATTTCATCTCTATTTTCCCTGGCTTCTGATGTCCATAACCTTACTCTTGTGGTAGCGTGTTCCATCTTTTTGTTGTTGCTTTTCCAAGCTCTGTCTTCTTTTTCTAGGAGATCTGATATTCATTAATTTGTTTTCTGAGTTCCATTCCCATGTTCTTTTTTTGTCTCAGATTTTTCAAATTATTATTGCGTTATCAGGTACCAGTCCCTTTTTTCCAAGATTCTGCGTCTTTTCCCAAATATTTTATGAATTCATATTTTCATCTCTTTGTTGTAGTGGTCCAAGTTTAATCACATTCTCAGGATTCTGAATCATGTCCCTAATCTTGGTATTTGGTATTTCTTCTTCTAATATCAGTTTTCTGAGGTTCATTCTTTGTTGTAGAGATTTTGAGACAGAAACTTTTTTCTGGGACTCTGAATTCCATGCCATTCACCTCAAATCTCCGAGATTAATCCTCTTGAATCTCCAGATTCAAGCTCAGTCACCTTGATTTCATTGTTCTCATTGGCATCACCTTTTTCTTGGGATTCTGAGTTATTTTTCCTTGTTGTCATGTTGTCTAGTTACATTCCCAAGTTTTGGGTATTTTGAGATCCATCCCAACAACTTCTGGATTCTTAGTTACATGCCCTTGAAGCGGGGTTTCTAGTTCCACTCCTTTGTTCATGAAATTCTTGATTTTGAGACTTTGCACTTCGAATTGAAGGTTCTATCACCTTGTTGTTGGGACAACAAGACCCATCCACATTTTCTAAGGGTCCTGAGGTCCAACAGTTGGACACATGTTCCATTTTCTTTCTGAGGTTCTGTGTGCCATCTTCTCAGAATTTTGAATTCTGTAACATTATTCTTGTGATTGTGGAATACTTCCCCATGTTCATGGGGTTTCAGAGTCCATAATGTTGCATTACTGATTCTGAGATCCATCCCATTGTCCTACAGTTGTAAAATACATACCCTTACAACTGGGATTCCTGGTTCTATCTCTTTGTTTCATGGTTCTAAGATTCATTCTTTTCCTGCTGACTTTCAACTTTCATAGGCCAACTATTTGTGTTTTTACTGTCGTCAACTACACCTTGTTTCAGATGTCTGAATTTCTTACCTTTATAGAGGCATTTCAAATTCATTTTTTTATTATTGAATTGAGAGTTCCCATCCATTTTCTCAACTCTTCTTGTTCCCCCCTCTTCCAAGAAATTCCAATTCAATTGCCTTCATCCCCCTCTTCTCATTTGCATCAATTTGCCCTTGGAATTACAGTTCCCTTTTCTTATTTTTGTCTATCTAGTTACATGCTCATTTCTTGGAGTCCTGAGTTCCAGCCCAATGATCCCTGGGTTCCAAGTTTTATCTACCTGTTCTTGGGATTTCATTTCCATCCAGTTGTTTGCTGATGTCTAAGTAGCATGCCCCCTTTTTTTTTATCAATTTGATATTTCATCTACTCTATTCTATCTGCATCTCTCTCTGGCTTCTGATATCCATTACATTGTTTTCATAGCCGTGAGTTTCAACCTTTTTTTTGCTTCTCCAAGTACTGTGCCCTTGTTTCATAGTTGTGATATCTATAACTTTTTTTTTTTGGGGGGGGGGGTCCTGAGCTCCATCTCATTGTTGGCGATAGTCTGAGTTCATTCCCATTGCTCTTCTGGTATCATGTACCAGTCCATAGTCTTCATGGTTTCAGTTCTATTCCAATGTTCTCTGAATTCAGAATCTCATCTCCTGTTTTTGTTCTTTATGTTAGACCCCTGTTTTCTCAGGGTTCAGGACAATAGTTCTATTCTTTAAAAGCCGACTTCTGGCCAAGATGAGAGGTAGGTGGAAACACTGTGCCTCCTTGCACAACAAAGTTTAAAGACAGCAAATTTCTGTAACAAAAACACAGCCAAAACACAGAAAATTGAACTGTACAGAAATTTGAGAACAACAAACCATTCGGCCAGACTGGTAAGAGGGGTGGAGTCAGCAGCTAGTGGAGCAGGTCCGGCAGGAAAAATTGGCAGGACTGACCCAGGAATGCAGGTGGCGGTTGGCAGATCCCAGGCATGAGGTGGCAATGGGTGGACCCAGTGAGGGTGCAAGGCAGCTGGCTGACTGAGGTCACACATTTGTGTGCAGATAAACCAAGTGAAGGAGCAAGCAGTGAGACAGACCACTCAGGCTAGGGCCCTAGCAATGGGAATTAGAACTTGAAAGCACTTTTGGAAAGACTTTTGGGGTCAAGGTGCTGGGGGAGGCTCCCAGGCTCACAGACAGTTTGTTGGAGAGATCCACAGGGTCCTAGAGGGTGCACAGGCCCACACACCTGGGAGCTGACACCAGGGCATGGGGCAGGATTGCTTGTGAGAAGCAGCAGTGGGACCAAGATATCAGAGAGAGAGCAACAAATGTCATTGCTCTACTCTGAGTCTGCCCCCACATAGAGCATCACAACCCAGTGACTGGGTCACCCCACCCTAGTGAACACCTAAGGCCCTGCCACTCATACCAAACAGGTGCTAATAGACCAAAACATTATGGCTCAAGAACAGTTAAAAGCCCCAGAGCCAATAATTCTAAGCAACTAAGAGATAGCCAACTTATCAGATGCAAAGTTCAAAACACTGGTGATCAGGATGGTCACAGAACTGGTTGATTTTTGTCACAAATTATAGAAATAAATGAAAGATAAATTAATTGAAATGAAGGGAAATGCACAGAAAACCAATAGTGTTGGAAAGAAAACAGGAACTAAATCAAAGGAGTGGACCAGAAGGAAGAAAAAATGACCAAACAGAAAAGAATGAAGAAATAATAATTCAAAAAAATGAGGAGAGGCTTAGGAACCTCCAGGACATCTTTAAATGTTCCAACATTCAAATTATAGGGGTACCAGCAGGGGAAGAGGAAGAGCAAGTGGAAAACTTATTTGAACAAATAATAAAGGAGAACTTCCCCAATTTGGCAAAGGTAATAGACTTCCAGGAAGTCCAGGAAGCTCAGAGAGTCCCAAAGAAATTGGGCCCAAGGAGGTACACACCAAAGCACATCATAATTGCATTAATCAAAATTAAAATGAATGAGAGAATCCTAGAAGCAGCGAGAGATAAGGGACAGTCACCTACAAAGGAGTGCCCATCAGACTGTTGGCTGATTTCTCAAAAGAGACCTCACAGGCAAGAAGGGGCTGGAAAGAAAAAGTCATGAAATCCAAAGACATACATCCAAGATTGCTGTATTCGGCAAAGCTTTCATTTAGAATGGAAGGGCAGATAAAATACTTTTCAGCTAAGGCCAAATTCAAAGAGTCCATCATCACCAAGCCCTTATTATATGAAATGTTAAAGGGACTTATATAAGAAAAGAAGATAAAAATATGAATAGTGAAAGAACAGTAAACTCAACGTTATTAACAACCACACCTAAAACAAAAGCAAGCTCAGAGGACAGCTAGATCAGGAGAGGAACCATAGAAATGGAGATCATATGGAGAGTTAGCAACAGGGGAGTGGGAGGAGAAGAAGCAGGGAGAAGGTACAGAGAATAAGTAGCATGGATGGTACATAGAAAATAGACAGGGGAAAGCAAGAACAGTATGAGAAATGTAGAAGGTAAAGAATTTGTGACACAAAGATGTGAATTAGAGGAGGGCAATGTGGGGGAAGGGGTGTGAAGGGTGGAGGGGAATGAAGGGGGAATATAGGACAACTGTAATGGCATAATCAATAAAATATATCTAAAATATTTCTATTCTTGGGGTTTTCAGTTCTTTGAACTTGACTTTCTTTTTCTTTTCTTTTTTTGGGGGCAGGGGTGTGTAGAAATTTTGAGCTCAGTGTTATTATTCAGGGATTATTAGCTCTATCTCACTTTTTCTCAGTTCTCTGAATTCCATTCCACTTCTGAGGGGTTTGAGTTCAATAGCTTCATTCTTGATATTCTTGTTTCATAACATTTTCAATGAGATTCTATATTCGTTCCATTGTTTTGGGTTATTTATTTACATCCCTTTGTACTCAGGGTTCTGAATTCCATCCCGATTATCTCTGGATTTCCAGTTCTGCCTCCTGTTCTTGGGGTTCCTGGTCCCACTCCTTTGTTCATAGATATCTTAATTACATCCCTGTATTCTTTAGATTTCTGGTTCCATCAACTTTTTTTGTAATATAACAAATTCCATCAACATTTTCTATAGATTATGAGGTCTACCTCTTCTTGGGATTCTTTTTTTTTTCCACTTTTGGGTCAAAGTCCTAGTTCTAAATTCTTGTCCTGCATGTTTTGATATCCATCCCTTATTTCAGTGAACAAGGATTTTTACCCTACTGGCTTAGTTCCCACTTGCCTGATGTTTCATAATTTGTTTTATTTTATTTTTTAAATTTATTTAATTATTTTTCAAGTAGTTTTCTGTCTATTACTCCCATCCCAGCCCACACCCCCGTGCGCCCCTCCCTCACATTTCCACTCTTCTTATTTGTTGTCCATGTATCCTTTATATTTGTTCCTCTAAATCCATTCCCTATATCCCCTGAAATTCCCTCCCCTCTCCCCTCTGGTCGCTGTCCCCCTGTACTCTATTTCAGTGTCTTTGGCTATATTTTGCTTGTTTGTTTGTTTTGCTATTTAGCTTCTGGTTAAAAGTGAGATCATATGGTATTTGTTCTTCAACACCTTGCTTATTTCATTCAGCATAACGTTTCCCAGTTCCATCCATGCTGTTGCAAAAGGTATGAGCTCCTTCTTTCATTGTGCAGCATAGAATTCCATTGTGTATATGTACCATAGTTTTTTGATCCATTCATTTACTGACTGGCAACTAGGTTGCTTCCAATTCTTGGCTATTGTAAATTGTGCTGCTATGAACATTGGGGTGCATATGTTCTTTGGGACTGGTGTTTTAGGGTTGTTAGGATACAATTCCAGTGGTGGAATTGCTGAGTCAAAAGGCAGGTCCAATTTTAGTTTTCTCAGGAAATTCCATATTGTTTTCCATAATGCAATCCCACCAACAGTGGACTACAGTCCCCTTGTCCGCACAGCCTCTCCAACATTTGTTGTTTATTGCTTTATTTATGATAGCCATTCTCACCGGTGTAAAGTGGTGTCTCATTATGGTTTTAATTTGCATCTCTCTGATAGCAAGAGATATTGAACATGTATTCATGTGTCTCTGGATTCTGTGTATGTCCTCCTTGGAGAAGTGTCTGTTCAAGTACTTTCCCCATGTTTTCATTTGGTTAGTTGTCTTCTTAGAGTGAAGTTGTGTGAGTCCTTTTTATATTTTGGAGATTAAACCTTTGTCTGAAGTATCATTGGCAAATATGTTTTCCCATACAGTTGGTTGTCTTTTTATTTTAAAGCTATTTTCTTTAGTTGAAGAGAAGCTTTTTATTTTGATGAGATCCCATTTTTAATCTTTCTTTTTTATGTCCCTTGCTCTAGGGGATGGATCAATAAAAATATTGCTGTGTGGAATATCTGAGATTTTCCTGCCAATGTTCTCCACTAGAAATTTAATGGTTTCACAGCTTATATTTAAGTCTGTTATCCACCTTGAATTTATTTTGATGTATGGTGTAAGTTGGTGCTTGAATTTCATTTTTTTTTTGCATGTAGCTGTCCAGTTCTCCCAACACCATTTGTTAGAGAGGCTATCTTTACCCCATTTTATGTTACTGCCCCATTTGTGGAATATTAATTGACTGTAGATATTTGGGTTTAATTCTTGGCTCTATGTTCTGTTTCATTGGCCTATGTTCCTGTTTTTAATACCAGTTAAACACCAGGCTGTTTTGATTACAGTGGCCTTGTAATATAGTTTGATATCAGGTATTGTGATCCCTCCTACTTTGTTCTTTTTTCTCCAAATTACACCTGCTATTCGGGGTCTGTTATGGTTACATATAATTTTTTGAAGAGTCTGTTCTATATCTGTGAAATACACCATTGGTACTTTAATAGGTTTTGCATTGAATCTGTAAATTGCTTTGGGTAGTATGGACATTTTGATGATGTTAATTCTTCCAATTCATGAGCATGTTTTATTTTTCCATTTGTTTGTGTCTTCCTTGATTTCTTTCTTGAGTGTTGTGTAGTTTTCTGTGTACAGGTCTTTAACCTCCTTGGTTAGATTTATTCTCAGATATTTTATTTTTGTTTTTGAAATATCAAATGGGATTTTTTTCTTGATTTCTGCTTCTGCTGATTCATTGCTAGTGTGCAAAAATGTCTTTGATTTCTGGATATTGACATTGTAACCCAATGTTTTGACAAATTCATTAATTAGTTCAAGCAGTTTTTTGGTAGAGGCTATAGGATTTTTTATGTACACTATCATGCCATCTGCAAACACTGGCTGTATTGTTTCCTCCTTTCCAATTTGGATGTCTTTATTTTCTTTTCTTGCCTGATAGCTGAGGCTAAAACTTCCAATACTATACTGAATAGACGTGGTGAGAGTGGACAACCTTGTGTTGTTCCTGATCTTGGTGGAAAAGATTTTAGTTTTTTTCCATTGAGTATGATGTTTCCTGTAGGTCTTTCATATACGACCTTTATTATATTGAGCAATGCTCCTTCTATTCCCACTTAGCTGAGTGCCTTTATTATAAATGGATGTTGTACCTTATCAAAAGCTTTTCTGCATCTATTGATATGATCATGTGGATTTTTGTCTTTGCTTTTCTTTATATGGTGTATTACATTTATTGATTTGCGCATATTGAACCATCTTTGTATCCCTGGGATCCCACTTTGCATCCCGTCTTTGCATCCCATCTTTGCACCCCACTTGGTCATGGTGTATGATCTATTTGATGTATTGTTGAATCCGATTTGCCAGCATATTATTGAGGATTTTAGCATCCAAGTTCATCAGCGATATTGGCCTGATGTTTTATTTTTTTGTTGTGTCTTTAACTGGTTTTGGAATTAGGATGATGCTGGCTTCATAAAAAGAGTTGGGGAGTTTTCATTCCATTTGGATTTTTTTGAATAGTCTATGAAGAATAGGGGTTAGCTCTTTCTTAAATGCTTTGTAGAATTCTCCTGTGAAATCATCTGGTCCAGGGCTTTTGTGTGATGGGAGCTTTCTGATTACTGCTTCAGTTTCATCTGCTGTTATTGGTCTGTTCACGCTTTCTACTTCTTCTTATTGAGTTTTAGAAGATTATATTTTTCTGGAAATGTGTCCATTTCACGTAGGTTTTCAAATTTCTTGGCATATAGTTTCTCATAGTAATTTCTTACAATCCTTTCTATTTCTGTGGTATCAGTTGTACTTTCTCCTCTTTCCTTTCTTATTGTGCTTATTTGTTTCCTCTCTCTCCTTTTCTTAATGAGTCTACTTACAGATTTGTCTATTTTGTTTATCTTTTCAAAAAACCAACTCTTGGATTCACTGATCCTTAGAATTTTGCTTTTAGTCTCTATGTCATTTAATTCTTCTATGCTCTTGGTTATTTCCTTCCTTGTACTTGCTCTGGACTGTCTTTTTTTTGTTGTTGTTCTAGTTCTTGGAGGCATAGGGTTAGGTTATCTGCTTGAAATGTTTCTATCTTTTTTAGATAGCCCTGTATTGCTATGAACTTCCCTCTCAGGACTGCCTTCACTGTGTCTCATAAGTTTTGGGTTGCTGTGAGTTCATTTTCATTTGTTTCCAGAATTTTTTATGTCTTCTCTAATTTCTATGTTGACCCATTCATTGTTTAATATCATAGCACTAAATCTCCATGATTTTGTGTGTTTTGGGTTTTTTTCTTTGGGGTTGGTTTGAATTTCAGTCTCTTGTGTTCAGAGTAAATGCTTGGTATGATTTCAATTTTCTTGAATTTGTTGAGGCTCACTTTGTGTCCTCTCATGTGGTCTATCTTTGAAAATGTTCCATGTGCATTTGAAAAGAATGTGCATTTACCTTCTTTGGGATGAAGGCCTCTATATATGTCAGTTAGATCCATTTCATCTAGGGTGTTGTTTAATGCTGCAATATCTTTGTTGATATTTTGATTGGAAGATCTGTCCATTTTTGACAGTGGGGTACTAAAATTCGCTACTATAATTGCGTTGCTGTCAATATCTTCCTTGAAGTCCTCTAAGATTTTTCTTATATATTTGGTTGGTTCTATGTTTGGTGCACATATATTTATCATGTTAATGACTTCTTGGTGGATTCTTTTCTTGAGTATTATGAAGTGACCTTCTGGGTCTTTATTTATGGCCCTGTTTTTGAAGTCTATTTCATCTGATATGAGAATTGCTACCCTGGCTTTTTTTTTTTTTTGTCCATTTGCTTGGAAATTTTGTTTTCATCATTTCACTTTTAGTCTGTAGTGGTCTTTTGACCTGAGGTGGGTCTCTTGTAGGCAGCATATGTGTGGGTCATGCTTTCTTATCCATTCAGCTATTCTATGTATTTTGATTGGAGCATTTAGTCCATTTATGTTTTAGGTTGTTATTGATAGGTACTTATTCATTTCCATTTTTGTACCTGTGTTCCTCTGTGTCTCTTTCTTTTCCTTACTTTCTTTAAATCAGTCCTTTTATTATTTTTTTGGAGAGCTGGTTTGGTGGAGGCATATATTGTTTAGATTTCTTTTGTCTTGGATGCCCTTTATTTGGCCTTCTATCTTGATTGAGAGCTTTGATGGGTAAAGTAGCCTTGGTTGTAGGCCTCTGTTTCTCATTACTTGGAATATTTCTTGCCATTCTCTTCTTGCTTGAAGTGTTTCCATTGAGAAGTCAGTAGCCAATGTTATTGGGACTCCCTTGTATTTTAAGACCTTTTCCTCGTTTGCTGCCTTTAAGATTGTCTCTTTGTCTTGGAATTTTGCCATTTTAATGATAATGTATCTTGAAGTGGGCCTGTTTGGGTTCCTCTTGAATGGGACTCTCTGTGATTCCTGGATTCGTATGACTTTTTGTCTTATCAAATTAGGGAAATTTTCCATCATTACTCTTTCAAATAGGGTATTTATCTTTTGTTCTTCTTCTCCTTTTGGTATTCATGTTATTTGTATGTTATTATGTTTCATATTGCTTTGCATTTCTCTTAATCCCTCTTCATTCTTTCTGGACCTCTTTTTTCTTGCTTGCTCTTTCTGGGAGTTTTTTTTCTAATTTGTCCTTCAACTCACTGATCCAGTCTTCTGCTTCATCGATCCTGCTTTTGATTCCTTCCACTGTGTTCTTCAGCTCTGAAAGTCTATTCTTTATTTCCTCTTGGCCCTTGCTGATAGTTTCTCTTTCCTTTTTCATGTTGATATAGTTTGTGGAGAATTCATTGTAGCTCCCCTGTAGTATCTGGTAGCTCCCCTCTAGTTTCTTTTTTAAAAAACTTTTTAAAAGATTTTATTTATTTATCTTTTAGATGGGAAGGGAAGGAGAGAAGGAGAGAAGTATCAATGTATGGTTTCGTCTCTTGAGTCCCCTGCTGGGAACTGGCCTGCAACCCAGGCATGCGCCCTGACTGGAAATCAAATCGTGATCCTGTGGTTCACAGGCCTGCACTCAATCCACTGAGCTATACCAGCCAGGGGTCCCCTCTAGTTTCTGGTAGCTCATGTGAGCTCTTTGAATTTCCTGACAAACAGTTTTTTTAATTCAATATCTGATAGTTGACTTGCCTCTCTTTCATCTAACATTCTTTCTGAGACTTCCACCTTTTCTTTCATTTTTGGCATTCTTTCTTTGTCTTCCCTTTGTTTGTGAGACTCTTCTTGTTAGCCTCATCTTTTAAAATAGAGCTGTACTGACTCCCTGGGTTTATGGTGTGAACTTCTGTGGTAGAATAACTGTGAGACTCAGTGGTACAGTCTCCTGCATGTATCTTTTTTCAAATCTTTTTTCAAAATATTTTATTTTTTTATCTTTAGAGAGAAGGGTAAGGAGAGAGGGAGAGAAATATCAATGTATGGTTGCCTCTGGTGTGTCCCCTGCTGGGAACTGGCCTGCAACCCAGGCATGTGCCCTGACTGGGAATCGAACCGCGATCGTGTGGTTCACAGGCCCACGCTCAATCCACTGAGCTACACCAGCCAGGGCCCCTGCATGTATCTTAATGTTCTCCACTTCCATGTACACCTTTCTTTGTGTGTGTGTGTGTGATCAGTTGTAGGGGGAGGCAAAATGGTTTATGACAGAAGGAGAGTACTTTATGATATCTACAGTCCCAGCCAGCAGAGAAGAGATAGAGAATCTTTAGGCTATGTATAATGTGTTAACCGTAATCTTCAACCCAACTTGCCACCCTTAAGAAAGGATAGACCAAAGATAAGTTTCTCATTGGGGAGGGAAGGCTTGTGATTTGGATCTCATTTTTTTATGTATCTGTTAGATAAAACTTTTAATTTACCAGACGTCTCTTATCACAGTAAATCTGTTTTTAGTTTTCTTCCCTTCCTTGTATTTTCCATGTCAATAGCTCAAGCAATCCAAAGACAAGCAGCGCACCCTCCTCCGCCTTTAAGCAGCAGAGGTGCGGAGGGCGTTTTCATAATTTAGATCACCATAACTTTTTGTGCTGTGGTTTCCAGTTCCTCTTTTACTTGGGTCTCCAAATTCTTTCTCCCTGGTTTTTGGATTCAAATGTTAATTTTCATGTTCAAATGATGTATGTCAGACCCACCTGTTTTGGGGAATCTGAGTTTCTTCTTGTTCTGGGTTCTGAAATTCAGTTTCTTATTTTTTTGGATTTTGAGTTCCATCTTCTTCTGCTTTGGGTACTATGTTTCATCTTTGTGTTCATTAGGTTTTGAGTTCCATATCATTTTTGCTTAACCTTCGAGATTCATGTTTTTTGTTAGAGTTCCAAATTTTATCATCTTGTATGTGGGCATCTGAGTTCTATCTTTTTATTCTTAAGCTTTCAAGTTCCTTTGTCATGTATTTAGTGTATTGAATTCCACAAACATCATGAGAAGTTTTGTGGTCCATCCCTCCTTCTTGTGTTCTGAGTTCTGTTCATTGTAGCTAGGGTTTTGCTTTCCATTCTCATTCTCTTGGGCTTTCAAGATCCATCCCCTTGTTCTCAGGATTCAGAGTTCAAACCCAGGGTTCTTGGGATTCTGAGTTCCTTTACTTTGTTTTTTGGTATCAAATTTCATTTGCATCTGCATCTCACTTCTGATATCCATAACAATGTTAGCAAGTTGCATCCTTTTTCTAATCCTTCTCCAAGTTCTGTACTCTTGTTTCACACTTGTGATATCCACCACTCTGTTTACAGAGTTCTGAGTTCCATTCCCTTGCTTATGACTGCCTGTTTTTTTTTTTCCATTGCTCTTATGATATCAAGTACATCTCCTCATTTTCATGGTTAAGTTCTGATTCAATGTTCTTTGGATTAAGAGTCTCATTTCTTTGTTTTTATGGTCCAACTTTGATCACCTTGTACTCGGACTTCAGAACAATGCCCCTATTCTGAAGATTTCACGTTCCTTGAACTTAGTCTCAGGCTTCCAACTTTTCACATTTTGTTATAAGGATTTTTAGCTCAGATCCTCTTTTCTGGAATTGTGCGTTTCATGTCACTTCTCTCAAGTCTTGAGTTTCATCACATTCTTGGGGATTTGAGTTGAATAGCCTTGTCCTCTCTCTTCTCATTTCCATCACATTTTTCTTGGGATTGTGTGTGCCTTTCACTTATTCTCATGCTCTCTATTTAAATGCCCTGTTCTCAGGGTGCTGAGTCTCATCCCAATGATATCTGGGTTCCAAGTTCTATCCACTTGTTTTGGGGATTCTGAGTTTCATCCCTTTATTAGTAAATTTTTGAGTTACATCTCCTTGTCCTTTAGATTTCAGGTTCCATCAACTTTTTCATAGTATAACAAATTCCATCAAAAATTTCTAAGGATTATGAGGTGTATAACTTATTCTTAGAATTTTTGGTTCCTTCTTTTTCTCTGACCCTGAATCCATCTGTTTTTCTGTGTTTTGACAACCATTTCTTTATTTCAGTGCTTTAGATCTTTTCCCCTACTGGTTGGATTCGCCAGTTGCTTGCTGATGTTGTCAAAATTTAATTTTCCATAACCTTTTATTATGAGATTTCGAGTTCCCCTCATTCTTGGGATTGAATTACCTTCTCCTTGTTCTTTGGTTTTCAGGATTAATCCTCCGCTTGTAAGGATCTATGTCCAGAAAGCCTGTTTCTTAGTTCCGTGTTTCCCCCCTTGTTCTGGTTTTAAATTGATTCTTCTTGATATTTTGAATCCCATCCCCTTGGTCTCTGGGTTCTGAGTTTTATCTTGTTATTTGGGGTTTGAGATCCAAGATATATGCTCGGTTTCCCTGAGAGTCATCCTCTTCCTGTTAGGTTTCTGAGTTTCGTCGCTTTGTTCATGGTGATGAACAAGGAATCAGATGGAATCTGAATTCCATCTCATATATCTTTAGATTTAAGCTTCCTTTATCTTCTTCTTGGTGTATTGAGTTCAACAAACATTATTGCGGGATGTGGGGTCCATCTTTTGCTCTTGTGTTCTGAATTATATGCCACTGGTTTCAGGATATTGAGCTCCATTCGCATGTCTTGGGGTTTTCAGATCCACTTTCTTGTTCTCAAGATTTAGAGCCATACCCCAGGGTTCTTGGGATACTGAGTTCCTTACCTCTGTTTCTTGGGTATTAAAGTTCACTAAAATGTTCTCTGCCTTCTGATATCTATATCATTGCTTGGTGCTGTCATGGTAGCGAGTTCCATTCTTTTCTTATTGATTTCCCTTGTTCTGTCTCTTGTTTCATAGTTGTGATATCCATCACATTGTTTTTGGAGTTTTGAATTCCATACCCTTCTTCCTGGTTGTCTGAATTACTTCTGAGTTCCAGAGGTATCAAGTACCATGCCCTTGTTTTCATGGTTAGAGTTCCATTCCAAAGTTCTGTAGATTTAGAGTCTGATCTCTTTGTTGTAGTGGTCCAAGTTTGATCTTGTTATTTTCAGGGTTCAGAAAAGTGACCCTATTCTTGTGAGTTCAAATTCTTCCCCTTGGTTTCAGACTTCCATGATTCATCTCTCTCTCTCTCTTACATATTTGGAGATCAATTCCCTTGCTCTGGGATTGTGCATTCTATCCTTTTTTATGTAGAGTCTCCAAGTTACATGGCTTTTTTTTTGGGGGGGGGGGGTGTTACATGTCCATTGCATTGTCCCCACTGTTCTCATTTACATCACCTATTTTGGAATTCCAAGTTCCTTGCTCTTTTCTTGGTGTACCTAGTCACATCTCCCTGTTATAGGGGATCTGCATTCCATTCCAGTGAATTCTGGATTCCAAGTCCCATGCCTTTGTAGTTGGACTTACATATTTTCCCTTTGTTAATGTTAGTCTGTGTTCTGTACCTTTTGTATTTTGTATGTCAGTTGCCTTCAACTTGTTTTAGGAGTATTGAGTATTATCAACATTTTCTAAGCGTCCTAAGGCCTATCCTGTGTTCTTAAAATTTCTTTTTCCTTCCCCTTCTCAGGAATTCAAGTTTTATTTGAATGTTCTTAGCATTCTGAATTCCATTTCCTCATTCTTGTGATTGTGGAATACTTCTCCATTTACTTGAGACATTGTGGTTTATGCTATTCCTCTTTTGATTCTTAGATGTATATATTTTTTTCCTAGGAATGTACATTTAATTCCTTCCAATGTTGTTCCTAATTAGATCCTCATAGTCCTCACACTTCTACATTTCTTTTTCATTTGGGTTCCAACTTCCATAGCCTTTTTCTTTGTGTTCTTAATGTAATCAGCTATGCCAGGTTTCAGGTTTTCAACATTTATGCCATTGTAGTTAGGATTTCCAACTCAGTCCCCTTGTTATTGAATTGTAAGTTTCCACCCATTTTACTTAATTCTCAGCATTCCATCTGCTTGTTTGGTATTTGACTTTAATTGCATAGTTTTCACTGTTATCATTCACATCACTATTTTTTTCTGGGATTCCAGGTTCTTTTGCCTTGTTCTTGGGTATCTAATTAGATTCCCTAGTACTTGTGGTTCTCAATTGCATACCAATAATCTCTGTGTATGGAGTTCTTTGACTTTGTATTTGGGTTTAAATTTCCATGACTTTGTTCATTGGTGTTGGAGATCCATTCCCTTATTCTGTCACCTCCTGTGCCTTCATATTGCTTTTGTTATAGAATTTCAACCTCAGATTCTAGAGTTCTAAGCTCCATGCCTTGATTATGAATCTCCAAGTCCCTCCCCCTACTTTGGGACTCATTTTCTATCTCCTTGCTGTCTAGAATAGGAAAAGCACTAAAGCACTTTCCCCTTTTTCTTTCAGCATCCAAGTTCATACCTGTGTTCTTTGGCTACTGATATTCATAATATTGTTCTCCTCATAAGAAGTTTCACCTTTTCATTTTTGTTTTTTCAAGTTCTCACCCTTCCTCCTAGAAGATCTGATATACATCACCTTGTTTCAGAATTCTAAGTTATATCTTCTTCTTCTTGGTTGTGGGAGAAGATTTTCATTGTTCTTGGTTTATCAAATATTATCCCCATGTTTTCCTGATTGAGTTTTGTCCCTATGTTTTCTGTATTCAGATTTTTGGCTTGTTGTTGTGGGGGTCTTTTTTTGATCACCTTGTTTTCAGTTTTCAGAACAATGGCTCTGTCATTAGAATTCTTATTTTCCCCCCTCATTGTCATGCTTCTGGGTTTCATCCCTTTGTTGTAGATATTTGGAGCTCAATTTATCGTGCTGGGATTATGGGTTCCACCTCACTTTTCTCAATTCTCTAAGTTCCTTCTCTTTTTTCTATATTCAAGTTCAATCTCTCTGTTTTCATTTCAATCACCTTGTTCTTGGGATTCTGAGTTTCTTGGTCTTTGATTTATTGAGATACATTCCTTTCATCTCAGTGTTCCAAATTCCAGCTCAATAATCGCTGTTTTTCCACTTCCATCTTCTTGTTGTGGGGTTTTCATTTCCATCCCTTTTTTCAATGGAGTCTAACTTTCATCACCTTATTGTAGGCATTATTCTTCTTCCTTCTCTTGGGTTCTTTCTTGTTCTTGAATTATAGAGTCTCATATCTTCTAGAGCATGTTTTCTAGGCTTCAGAGCTTATTCCCTTGTTCTTGGAATTTGCCATTTTAGTATTTTCTATTCTAGGGAAGTGAACTTTCATCCCCTTTTGCCCATGGTTTTAAACAACCTTTATATCTTTTGTTTCCAAGTGTCTTCCCCTTGTTGGATGGGAACCATATTATACCTCTATAGTCTCTGAATTCTGATATCCATAACATTATCATGGTAGCAATGCCACTTTTGTTGTTGATTTTCCAAGTCATGTCCCCTTGTTCTACTAGTTCTGATATCCATAACCTTGTTTTCAGAATTCTGAAATCCAAATTCTTGTTCTTGGTTGTCTGAGATCTTACCCTAGCTAGTTCTTAGGGTATGCCATGTCCTATTTTTGGGATTCTGTGTTTCTTCTTCTTAGCATTAGGGTTCCAAATTTCACACTTTGTCTATAGGGAATTCTAGCTGAGACAACTTGTTCTGTGATTATGTTTTCCATTTTATTTTTTGTCAAGTCTCTGAGTTTTATCCCATGTTGGGGAATCAAGTTCAATTGCTTTGTTCCAATGTCCAATGTTCCATTCTTAATGTCCTCACCTTGTTTTCAGGATTCTGAGTTCCTTCTTCTTATTCTTGGGGTATTTATTTATCTCCTCTTGATCTCAGTGTTCTGAGTTTTCTCCCCATTATCTCTGTTTTCTGAGTTCTATGTCCTTTTATTTGGGTTTTTGTTTCCACTTCCTTGTTCATGGTAGTCTTAGTCTGTTCCATTGTTCATGGATTTTCAGATTTCTTCACCTTATTCTTGGGGTATCAAGTCCATCTACCTTTTCTAAGGGTCCTGAGTTTCATCACTTGTTCTTCAATTTCCAAGTTCCATTCTCTTTTTGTGGTTTTATGTTACATCCCCTTGCTCTCAGAGTTTTGAATTCCATTGCTATGTTATTGTGATTTTGGAATAGCAACCCATGGTTTGGGGGCTTTTTGTCCATTCATTTGCTCTTGTGACTCTGAGATCAATCTAATTTTTTCTAGGGTTTTAATTTGTATCCCCTTGCAATTAGGATTTCATCTTCCAATCTCTTACACTCACCGTTCTGTGATCCATTGTATTCTTGGATTTTTACTTTGATAGATTTATTCTTACTGTTCTTAGTTTCATCAACTATAAATTGTCTCCAGTTAAAGAATTTCATCCTCTTGTAGTAAGAATTTCATGCTCAGTCCCTTTGTTTTAGAACTGTCAGTTCCAACTTATTTTCTCGAATCTTTGAGTTTCAACCTTTTAATGGCGATTTTAGTAAAATCCCTTTCATTGTTTTGGTCTCATGCCCATCAACTTCTTGGGATTCCAAGTTCCTTCTACTTGTTCTTCAGGTATGTAGTTACATCTGTTGGTCTCGATGTTCCCCTTTCCATAGTAATGATCTCTTAGTTCCAAATTGCACCTCCTTGTTGTTGTTTTTTTCTTTTCATCTTTTTGTTCACTGGCATCTGACATTCATTGTCTTCTTCTTGCCATGTCTTGTTCCATCGTCTTGTTTTGTGTTATTGAGTTCCACTTATTTTCTACCGTTCTGAGCTTCATCCCTTCTTTGGGATTTCATGTTCCTTCCTCTTCGTGGGGATTCACCTTCCCTTTGCTTATTCTGATGGTTTTGAACAATCTCTCTACTGGGGACTCTGGGTTGTATCCCCTCATTTGGTAGGTTCAGATTTTATACCCCTGTTCTTTAGCTACTGATATCCATATCATTGATAAGGTGTTAACAATTTCATCATTTTGGTGTGCCTTTTCTGATTTATATCCCTTTGTTTTAGAAGTTTTAATATCTTTTACCTTCTTGACAAAGTCCTGGGTTCCATTTCCCATTTTATGGATGTTTGAGATAATCCCCCTTGTTCTTGGGATATCAAACACCTCCCCCCTTTTTGCAGGTTTCTCAGTTTTTTTCTGATGTTCTTTTGAATCAGAGTTCCAACCCCTTGTTTTACATGTGCGAGTTCCATTACCTTCTTCTCAGGGCACTGACCCATGTCCCAGTTACTGGCATTTTGTTTCACATACCATATTTTCAGGCTCCTGAGGTTCATCTCTCTGTTTTACAGATTTCAAAATCAGGCCCCTTATTTTGGAATTTTGGGGGTTCATCCATTTTTTTCTGAAGTCTCTCAGTTCCATCCTTTTTTGGGTACTTGAGTTAAATAGTCTGTACCCCCTGTTCTCTTTCACGTTACTTTGTTTGGGGGATTTTAAATTTCTTCACAGTGTTGGTGGGTTATCTAGTTCCATCATCTTGTTCTTAGATTCTTATTTGCATGTCAATGAACTCTGGATTCTGAGTTCCATGCCCTTGTAGTGAGGTTTCTGTTTACATCCCCCTTTTCATGGAAGTCTGAGGTCTGTTTTCTTGTACTTGGAATTTCAGGTTTCATCTTCTTGTTGGGATATCAAGTTTCATGCACATTTTTATGGGGTCTATGGGTCTAATGGTTCATTACTTATTCTTGGGATTCCGAGGACCTTCCCCCTGTTGTTGTAAGTTCCATACACTTTTTCTCAGACTTTTAAATCCCATTGTCCTTTTTCTGTGATTTTGCAATACTTCCCCAGCATCTCAAGCTCCCAGGTGCATCATGTTTTTCTTGTGATTCCGAGATGCATCCCATTGTTCTACTTTTGTAAATATCACACCTTTGCAATTGGGATACCTAGTTCTATTCTCTTGCACTTGTGGTCTTGCAACATACTCTTTTCCCTTTGGGTTTCTATTTCCAATGCCTTTTCCTTACTGCCTTTAGTGTCATCAACTACATCTAGTCTGAGGTTCACAAATTACATCCCCTTGTAGTAGGTATTTGGAGTTCATTCCATTGTTCTGGAATTCTGAGTGCCAATCCATTTTTCCCAAGTCTCAGAGTTCCATCCCCTTGATGGATATTCAAGTTCAATCACCTTTTTCCTATTTTTCTCTTTCCTATAACCTAGTTCTTGGGATTACATACTCCTTCACCTTGTCTTTGAGTTATCTAGTTACATCTCTTTCCTACTGGGGTTCCAAGTTCTACAGCAATGATTTATGTGTTCTGAGTTTCATTCCTTTGTTCTTGGGTTTCCATTTTCATTTTTATGTTGACAGGCATCTGAGATTTATCACTTTGTCTTGGCATTTTGTGTTCTATCTTCTTGTTCATAGATTTTCAAGTTCCATCCAGTTTCTAAGGTTCTGGGGTCCAAGCTTTGTTATTGGGTTTCCATGTTTCTTCCCCTTCTAGGGGATTTTTTTCCATCCAGTTATTTCTATGATTCTGAACAATCTCACTATTCTTGGAATTCTGAGCTCCTTCCATTAATCTGTGGGTATCAAATTTATTTCTCATGTTCTCTTGCTTTTCATATTCATAACATGGCCCATGTGGAAGTGAGCTCCATCCTTTTGTTGTTGCTTTTCCAAGTTCTGTCTTTGTTTTCTATGAATTCTAATATATATATCTCCTAATTTTCAGACTTATGAGTTTAATCCCCATGGTGTTAGTTGTATTCTTTGAGTATGAAATACTGTTCACTTCTTTTCAGCATTCTGAGTTTATTGTAAGTGGTCTATCAATTCATACATTTATCTCTTTGTTGTAGTGGTCCGAGTTCACTGACCTTTTTCTCACGTTTCTGAACCATGGCCCTAATCTTGGTATTTGGTGTTCCTTGTTCTACTGTCAGGGTTTTGAGGTTCATTTCTTTGTTGGAGGGATTTTGAGCACAGGACTCTTGTTCTAGGACTCTGGGTTCCAACCCATTTTTCTCAAGTCTACACATTCAGTCCTCTGCTGGGGATTTGAATTTCATCACCTTGACTTTTTTGTTCTTTTTGCATCACCTTGTTCTTGGGATTCCAAGTTTCCTCCCCTTGTTATGGGAGTGTGTAGTTTCACCTACTTGCTTTAAGAATTCTCAGTTGTATCCCAATAATTTCTGGATTCTGAGTTCTGTGCCTCTGTTGTTGGGTTTTCATTTCCATTCTTTTTTAAATGTGTTTTCAGTCACTCATTCTTGAAATTTGCGGTTACATCACCTTGTTCTTGGATTGTTATAGTCCCACCCACATTTACTAACTGTCCAAAGGTCCATCTCTTGTTCTTGGAATTTCAAGTTCTATTCACCTCGTGAGATTTTGGGTTTCATTTTCTTGTCTCAGAATTCTGAATTCTATTGCCTTATTCTTCTGGTCGTGGTATACTTCCCAATGTTCATAGGGCTTAGTATGTTGTCCTGTTGCTTGTGGATTCTGATATATATTTCATTGTTCTAAAGTTTTAAGTTTATTTTCTTGCAATTTAGATTGTAGTTCCATTCTATAGTGCTAATCATTGTGAGATCTATGGATTCCTGTTTGGGTTGGATTTCCTTAGCCTTTCTCTTGGTATTCTTAGGTTCATCAACAACAGCTTGTCTCAGGTTTATGAATTTCATTGCCTTATACGTGAATTTTAAAACTCACTCTGCTTGTTACTGAATTATGAATTCCTACCTAAGTTTCTCAAGTCCATGAGTCCCATTCCCCTGTGGGAGATGCAAATTCAATTACCATGTCCGTGCTGTTGCCATTCCTATCACCTTGTTTTTGGGATTCCATGATACTTCAGCTCAGTCTTGGTATATGTAGCTATATCGCTTTGTTTTTGGTGTTCCAACTTCCACTCCAATTATCTATGGGTTCCCAGTTACACTTTTTGTCTCCCCCCCCCCTCATTTCCATCTTCTTGTTTTTAGGGTCATGATATCCATTTCCTTGTCCTTGATATCTCATCTTATTTCATCTCATTCTTGGGTTATTGTGTGCCATCCAAACTTTCTATGGTTGTGATTTTCCCTCTCTTGCTTCTTGGGTTCATGTTGTTATTCTTGGGGCTTCATCTTTCACCACCTTTCCCTTATGTTTCTGAACAGTATCTTTAGTCTTGTGATCCCAAGTACCATCCACTTTTAAAATGGGTATCAAAGTTCATCTCCAACCAATTCTGTGAGCATCTTGATCACCACTATTTTGAACTGTGCATCTGATAGGTTAGCTATTCCTTGGTCCCTTAGAGTTATCGGTTCTGGGGTTTTGAGTTCTTCTTGAGCTATGACATTTTTTGTCTGTTTGTGACTTACATATGAAGGGCAGAGCCCTAGGTGATCACCAGGGTGGGGCAACTCAGTCCCTGGGTTGTGATGCTACATGTGGGGGCGGGGTCAAAGAGGGGCAATGGCGGTCCTCTCTGCTGCTTCCTGCTGCTGGATCCTGTGTGGTTCATCTCACTGCTTGCTCCTTCACCTGATTTATCTGCATGCAAATGTGTGACTGTGGTCAACCTGCCACCTTGTGTTGTCACTGGGTCTGACGATCACAAACCCATGCCTGGGATCTGCCAACTGCCACCCACACACTTGGGTCGGTCTGGCCTAGTTTTCCTATGCAACCTCACTCTGACCTCGCTGGCTCCACCCCTCTTACTGGTTTGGCTGAATGGTTCATTGATGTTGGACTTCTGTATAGTTCAATTTTCTGTGTTTTGGTTGCATTTTTGTTACTAAAACTTTATTGTCTTTGAACTTGGTTGTGCAAGGAGGCACAGTGTTTCCACATATGCCTCCATCTTAGCCAGAATTCACAAATTAGAGGAACAAATGAAGGCTAAATTAATTGAAATGAAGGGAAATGCACAGAAAACCAATAGTGATGGAAAGAAAACTGGGACTTAAATCAAGGGAGTGGACCAGAAGGAAGAACAAAATGACGAAAGAGAAAAGTATGAAGAAACAAGCATTTTAAAAAAAAATGAGGAGAGGCTTAGGAACCTCCAGCACAACTTTAAATGGTCCAACATCCAAATTATAGATGTACCAGTAGGGGAAGAGGAAGAGCCGTGAGTGGAAAACTTATTTGAACAAATAATAAAGGAAAACTTCCCCAATCTGGCAAAGAAAATAGACTCCCGGGAGGTCCAGGAAGCTCAGAGAGTCCCAAAGAAGTTGGACCCAAGGAGGAACACACCAAGGCACATCATAATTACACTAGCCAAGATTAAAATGAAGGAGATAATTTTAGAAGCAGCAAGAGATAAGGGGATAGTCACCTACAAAGGGGTGCCCACCGCCTGGCTTATTTCGCTCAGCATAATGCATTCCAGTTCCATCCATGATGTTGCAAAGGGTAGTAGTTCCTTCTTCCTTTCTGCAGCATAGAATTCCATTGTGTAAATGTACCATAATTTTGGATCCAGTCATTTACCAATGGGCATCTAGGTTGCTTCCAACTCTTGGCTATTGTGAATTGTGCTGCTATGAACATCGGGGTGCATAGGTTCTTTTGGATTGGTGTTTCAGGGTTCTTAGGATATACTCCCAAGAGTGGAATTGCTGGGTCAAAAGGCACATCAATTTTTAGTTTCCTTATAAAATTCCATACTATTTTTCATAGTGGTTATACCAGTTTGAAATCCCACCAACAGTGAACTAGGGTCCCCTTTTCCCCACAACCTCTCCAACACTTGTTGTTTGTTTCTTTGTTTATGATAGCCAATCTGACTGGTGTTAGGTCGTATCTCATTGTGATTTCAATTAGCATCTCTCTGATAGCTAGCGATATCGAGCATCTTTTCATGTGTCTTTGAATCCTCTGTATGTCCTCCTTGGAGAAATGTCTGTTCAAGTCCTCTGCCCATTTTTTGATTGGGTTGCTTGTCTTCTTTGAGTGGAGCCGAATGAGTTCTTTGTATATTTTGGAGATTAAACCCTTATCTGAGGTATCATTGGCAAATATGTTTTCCCAAGCTGTTGCTTCTCTTTGTATCTTAAGCTTTTAATTTTGATGAGATCCCATTTGTTTATTCTTTTTTATAACCCTTGCTCTAGGGGACATATCAGTAAAAATATTGCTGCGTGGAATATCTGAGATTTTCTTGCCAATGCTCTCCACTAGGGCTTTAATGGTTTCACGGCTTATATTTAAATCTTTTATCCACCTTGAATTTGTTTTGGTGTATGGTGTAAGATGGTGCTCAAGTTTCATTTTTTTTTTTTTTGCATGTAGCTGTCCAGTTCTCCCAACACCATTTGTTGAAGAGGCTATCTTTATTACATTTTATGTAACTGCCCCCTTTGTCAAACATTAATTGACTATAGAGTTGAGTTTCGTTCTGGGTTCTCTGTTCTGTTCCATTGGTCTATGTGCCTGTTTTTATGCCAGTACCTGGCTGTTTTGATTACAGTGTCCTTGTAATAGAGTTTGATATCAGGTATTGTGATCCCTTCTACTTTGTTCTTCTTTCTCAACATCGCAGCTGCTATTTGGGGTCTGTTATGGTTCCATGTAAATTTTTGAAGTGTTTGTTCTATGTCTGTAAAATATGCCATTGGAACTTTAATAGGTATTGCATTGAATCTGTAAATTGCTTTGGGTAGTATGGACATTTTGATGATGTTAATTCTTCCAGTCCATGAGCATGGTATATGTTTCCATTTGTTCCTCTCTTCCTTGATTTCTTTCTTCAGTGTTGTGTAGATTTTTGCACACAGGTCTTTTACCTCCTTAGTTAGGTTTATTCCCAGATATTGTATTTTTGTTTTTGCTATATCAAATGGGATTTTTTTCTTGATTTCTGCTTCTGCTGATTCATTGTTAGTATGCAAAAATGTCTTTGATTTCTGGATATTGACATTGTAACCCGATGTTTTGTCAAAATCATTTATTAGTTCCAACAGTTTTTTGGTAAAGGCTATAGGATTTTTTATGTACACTATCATGTCATCTGCAAACAATGACAGTATTTTTTCCTCCTTTCCAATTTGGATGCCTTTTATTTCCTTTTCTTGCCTGATCGCTGAGGCTAAATCTTCCAGCACTACATTAAATAGAAATGGTTAGAGTGACAACCTTGTCTTGTTCCTGATCTTAGTGGAAAAGCTTTTAGTTTTTGCCCATTGAATATGATGTTGGCTGTATGTCTTTCATATATGGCCTTTATTATATTGAGGAATGCTATCTCTATTCCCATTTTTCTGAGTATCTTTATCATAAATGGGTGCTGTACTTTGTCAAAAGCTTTTTTTCCGAATCAATTGGTTTTTGCCCTTGCTTTTGTTTATGTGGTATATTACATTTACTGATTTGCGTATATTGAACCATCCTTGCATCCCTGGGATGAATCCCACTTCGTCATGTTGTATGATCTTTTTGATGTATTGTTTGATGCAATTTGCCAATCCTTTGTTGAGGATTTTAGCATCTATGTTCATCAGCAATATTGGCCTGAAGTTTTCTTTCTTGGTTGTGTCTCAATCTGGTTTTGGAATTAGAATGATGCTTACTTCATGCTTACTTCATGATGCTTACTTCAGAAAAAGAGTTTGAGAATTTCCCATAATTCTGAATTTTTTGTTATAGTCTGTGAAGAAAACGGGTTAGCTCTTCCTTAAATGCTTTGTAGAATTCTCCTGTGAAACCATCTGCTCCAGTGCTTTTGTGTGATGGAAAGTTTCTGATTACTGTTTCAATTTCATCTGCTGTTATTGGTGTATTCAGGCTTTCTACTTCTTCTCCGTTGAGTTTTGGAAAATTATATTTTTTTCTAGAAATGTGCCCTTTTCACCTAGATTTTCAAATTACTTGGCATATAGTTTTTCATAGTAATTTCTTACAATCCCTTCTACTTCTGTGGTATCAGTTGTAATTTCACCTCTTTCATTTCTTATTGTATTTGTGTCCTCTCTCTTCTTTTCTTAATGAGCCTACTTAAAGATTTGTCTATTTTGTTTATATTTTCAGAAAACCATCTTGGATTCACTGATGCTTAGAATTGAGCTTTTAGTCTCTATATCATTTAATTCTGCTCTGGTCTTGCTTATTTCCTTCCTTCTACTTCCTCTGGGCTGTCTTTTTTGTTGTTCCTCTAGATCTTGCAGGCATCAGGTTAGGTTGTTTGTTTGAAATGCTTCTATTTTCTTTAGTTAAGCCTCTATTGCTATGAACTTCCCTCTCAGGGCTGCCTTCATTTTGTCCCATAAGTTTTGGGTTGTGAGTTTATTTTCATTTGTTTCCAGCAGCTTTTTTATTTCTTCCCTAATTTCAGTCTTGACCCACTTGTTGTTTAATAGCATACCATTAAGTCTCCATGGTTTTTGGTGTTTTCGGTTTTTTCTTTTGGTTTGGTTTTTAATTTCAGTCTCTTGTGGTCAGAGTAAATACTTGGTATAATTTTAATTTTCTTGAATTTGTTGAGTCTTCTTTTGATTACTATCATGTAGTCTACCTTTGAAAATGTTTCATGTGTATTTGCAAAGAATGTGTATTTGGCTTCTTTGGGATGAACAGCCATATATATATATATATATATATATATATATATATATATATATATATAAATATATATATATATATATAAAAACAAACACACANGTTTCCAGAAAAATTTTCATTTCTTCCCTAATTTCAATCTTGACCCATTCGTTGTTTAGTAGCATACCATTCAGTCTCCATGATTTTGGGTGTTTTGGGGTTTTTCCTGTGGAGTTGGTTTCTAATTTCAGTCCATTGTGGTCAGAGAAAATGCTTGGTATGATTTCTATTTTCTTGAATTTGTTGAGGCTTGTTTTGTGTCCTATCATATGGTCTATCTTTGAAAATGTTCCATGTGCATTGGAAAAGAATGTGTATTTAGCTTCTTTGGGATGAAGGGCTCTATATATATCAGTCAAGTCCATTTCATCTAGGGTGTTGTCTAGTGCAGCTATACCTCTGTTGATATTTTATTTGGAAGATCTGTCTATTTTTGACAGTGGGGTGTTCAAATCCCCTACTATAATTGTGTTGTTGTCAATATCTTTCTTGTGGTCCTGTAGGATTCTTTATATATTTGGGTACTCCTATGTTGGGTGCATATATATTTATGATGTCAATGTCTTCTTGGTGGATTCTTCCCTTGAGTATTATGAAGTGACTTTCTGGGTCTCTCTTTATGGCCCTGTTTTTGAAGTCTATTTCATCCTACATGAGAATTGCTACCCTGGCTTTTTTTTTTCTTCTCCATTTGCTTGGCAAATGTGTTTCCATTCTTTCACTTTTAGTGTGTGGTCATTGTTTGACCTGAGGTGTGTCTCTTGTCAGCATCATATGTGTGGGTTATGCTTTCTTATCCATTCAGCTATCCTATGTCTTTGATTGGAGCATTTAGTCAATTACATTTAAGGTTATTATTGATAGATACTTATTCATTGCCATTTTTGTACCAGAGTTCCCCTTTGTCTCTCTCTTTTCCTTCTTTTCCTTAAAGCAGTCCTTTTAGTATTTCTTGTAGAGCTGGTTTGGTGGAGGCATATTCTTTTAGAGTTCTTTTGTCTTGGAAGCTCTTTATTTTGCCTTCTATCTTGATCGAGACCCTTGCTGGGTAAAGTAGCCTTGATTGTAGGCCTCTGGTTCTCATTACTTGGAATATTTCTTGCCATTCTCTTCTTGCTTGGAGTGTTTCCAATGAGAAATGAGTGGCTAACTTTATTGGGGCTCTCTTGTATGTTACTTCCTTTTTCTCCCTTGTTTCCTTTAAGTTTGTCTCTTTGTCTTGGAATTTTGCCATTTTAATGCTGATGTGTCCTGAAGTGCGCCTCTTTGGGTTCCTCTTGAATGATACTGTCTGTGTTTCCTGGATTCATGTAACTTATTCTCTCATCAAATTAGGAAAATTTTCTATCCTCACTTTTTCAAATAGGTTTTCTTTTCCTTGTTCTTCTTCTCCTTCTGGTATTCCTTTGATTCGGATATTATTATGTTTCATATTGTCTTGCATTTCCCTTAATCCCTCTTCATTCTTTTTGAGTCCCTGTTCCCTTTCTTGCTCTTTCTGGTTGATTCTTTCTGCTGTGTCTTCCAACTCGCTGATCCGATCTTCTGCCTCATCAATCCTGCTTTTTATTCCTTTTACTGTGTTCTTCAGTTCCGAAATTGTATTCTTCATTTCCTCTTGTGCTTTGGTGATAGTTTCTATCTTTTTCATGTTGATATAATTTGTGGAGAGCTCATTGTAGCTCCCTTTTAGTTTCTGGTAGCTCCCCTGTAGTTTCTGGTAGCTGATTGTGAGCTATTTGAATTTCCTGATAACTAGTGCTTTGAATTCAATATCTGATAGCTGACTTGCCTCTCATCTAACATCTTTTCTGAGACTTCCACCTTTTCTTTCATTTGGGCGTTGTTTCTTTGTCTTCCCATTTTTATGAGACTTTTCTTGTTAGCCTCAGCTTCTTAAATTGATCTGTTCTGACTCCCTGTGTTCATAGTGTGAAATTCTGTGGTAGAATACCTGTGAAATTTAGTTGTGCAGTCTGATGCAGGTATCTTGATGTTCTCTGCTTCCACCTACTCCTTTCTTAGTGTGTGTGTGTGTGATCAGTTGGAGGGGGAGGGAAAATGGTTTATGACAGCAGGAGAGTACTTTATGATGTTTACAGTCACAGCTGGTAGAGAAGAGATAGAAGAACTTTAGGCTATATAATGCGTTAACTGTAATCTTCAACCCAATTTGCCACTTTTAAAAAAGAATAGACTAAAGATAAGTTTCTCGTTGGGGAGGGAAGGCTTGTGAGTTGTATCTAGAAAGCAGTGAGGTTGCCGGTGGTAAGATTTTGAGGTAAGGTGAGAGTAAAGAGTAGTAAATAGACATAGAGTGTGAGCAAGTAGAGTTAATCACTACAGTAATAGAATTCAGAAACCGGTAAAGTGGACTAAGAGCCAAGAAATTTGTTGTGAAGTAGTTACAGTGGTATAGAAAGCAACAAACAAACAAACAAACACTGGCCAAAGAAGGAAGCCTCTGCATCCCTAACACAGGGGTGGCTCCAAGGCATTATGTGCTGGCTGAGGGCAGCTGGCCCTGCCACTGCCGATTTTGTCTTTACTCAGAAGTGAAGGGCTCCGGATGAGTCCTCTTTGACGGACACCCAGATGCTGGTTGTAGATGGAAGCCTCTGGGCCCTGAAAGCTGTGGCAGCAGCAGCTCCAAAGTCATCAGGCACCTGCCAAGGTCTGCTGGTCCTGCAGCTGCTGCTTTTGACTTTACTCTGGGTTGCCTGGTTCCCGAGGGCAGCTGGCCCTGCTGCTGCCGCTTTTGTCTTTACTCACAGGTGCCAGGCTCCTGATGAGTCGTCTGTGGCAAATGCCTAAATGCTGGCTGTAGATGGAATCCTCTGGGTCCTGACCCCTGAAGCAGCCACAGCTCTGAGGTCTTTATGCACCAACCAATAGCTGCCCTCCCACCATTGCTGTCGCCTTTGTCTTTACTCAGTGTTGCCAGACTCCCAATGAGTTCTCCGTGTCACATGCCCCTCTCACTGTAGCTGTCTGGTCGGCCAACATCTCTGGTCTCTTATTTTCATAAATTCTGGGGAATTGTTGATTGAGGAATTGATTGCACTGTTCCTCAGTAGATCTGCCAGGATTTTCTCCCAGGGGTACAAGGGGTTCGCTCCATCCTACTCCACCGCCATTTTCCATGAATTCTGTTCTTTTGTAGTTGCTTTTCCAAATTATCACTTCTTGCTTTAGCAGTTTAGAAATCTATCACTTTAATTGCTGAGTTCTGAGTTCCATTCCCTTGTACTTGGTTGTCTGAGGTACTTACCATTTGGGGGCAGGGAGTATGAAGTACAATCATCTGGTTTTCAGGGTTTAAATTGCATCCCAATATTCTCTGGATAGTGAATTTCCTCTCTGTGTTGTACTGGTCCAAGTTTGATCCACTTATTCTCAGGTTCTGAATAATATATGTTCCCTGGAATTCTGAGATATTCACTTTGGTGGCATGGTTCCAAGCTTCATCCTTTTGTTTTATAGAATTAGATCTCAGACACCTTGGTCTGGAATTGTTGGTCCCATCACATTTTTCTCAAGTTTTTGAAACCATCCCCTTGTTAAGGATTCAAGTTTAATCCCCTTGTTCCCACTGTTCTCATTTCCATCAACTTGTTCTTGGCATTCTGTGTTTCCTCCCCTTGTGTTGTGGTTATCTATTTATGTCACCTTGATCTTGGTGCTCTGACTTTCATCCCAATAATCTTCGAATTCAGAGTTCCATGATGATGTAGTTGCATTTTCATTTTCATCTGCATTTTCTCTGCCATGTGAGATTTATTGCCTGCTCTTGGGTTTTCATGTTCTTTAATCTTTTTCTTTAGTTTTTGACCTCCGCCCACTTTCTATGGTTCTGAACTCCAAGCCTTGTCCTTGGGATTCTATGTTTCATTTCCTTCTTGTGAATATGCCTTCCATCCTCCCATTCTCAAGATTCTAAACATTCTCTGTGTTCTTGGAATTGCTATTTCCTTCCTCTAATTCATTGCTTATTACATTTCATTTCTATGTTCTCTAAGTCTGATATTCATAATATTGCCTTCATGGTAAGGACTTCCATCCTTTTGTTGCTCCTTTTCCGAGCTATGTGCCTTGTTTTAGGAGTTCTGATGTACCTCACTTGGTTTTCACAGTGATGTAATTTGATTTTCACCTTGACTTGGTGGTCTGAGTTAATTTTCATTGTTCCTGGGGTATAAAGTTCCCTTCTATTGTTTTCAGGATTCTGAGTTCCACCCAGATGTTTTTTGGATTCATAATTTCATCTGAAATTCTGGGCAGTGGTCTGAGTTTGCTTCACTTGTCCTCAGGGTTCTGAATCACAGCGCTATTCTTGGGATATTATTTCCTTCTTTTTATTGTAAGGTTCCTCAAGTTAATCCCTTTGTTGTAGAGATTTTGAGCACGGAACTCTTGTCCTGGTATTCTGAATTTTGTGTTACCATTTTCAAGTCTCTGAGCTCCATTTCCATCTTGTAGGCCCGAGTTCAATCTCATTGATCCCACTGATCTCACTTGCAAAACCTTGTTTTGGGGATTCCAGTTTTCTTCCACTTGTTCTAGTGTTATCTAATTACATCCCCTTGTGTTCCGGGTTCTGAGTTCCATCCCAATGAGCTCTGAATTCTGAATTCCATGCCCTGGTAGTTGGGTTTTCATTTCCATTCTCATGTTCATGGTAACCTGATATTTATCCCCTTGAATATGGAATTTCAGCTTCTACCACCTTGCTGTTGAAGTATCAAGTTTCATCCACATTTATTAACCATCCTGAGGTCTATCTTTTGGTCTTGGAATTTCCAGTTCCATTCCCTCTGTGAGGTTTTGAGTTCTCTTCTCTTCTTGTCAGTGTTCCTAACTCTGCTGCTTTGTTCTTTTGACTGCAGAATATCTCTCAATATTTGTATCGCTTCATGGTCCATGCTACTCCTCTTGTGATTCCAGGATCCATTTCATTGTTTTTAGAGTTTTAATTTTATTTTGTTGCCATTTAAATCTCTAGATAAATTCCATTGTTCTAATTGTTCTGAGATCCTTTGTATTTCTTCTTCCAACTTCCATAGGCTTTCTCATGGTGTTCTTATGGTAATCAACTACATCTCATCTGTAGGTTTAGAAATTTCATTTTCTTGTACTAAGGATTTCATGCTTAGTCTTCTTGTTATAAAATTGTGAGTTTTTATACATTTTTATCAAGTCTCCAAGTTCTATCCACTTGTTTGGGATGTGAGTTCAATGGCCTTCTTCCTGCTATTTTCATTCCCATCACCTTGTTCTTATGATTCCCTGATCCTTCCCCTTTTTCTTGGGTTATCTACTTACATTCCTTTATTTTGGGTGTTCCAACTTCCATTCCACTGATCTTTGGGTTTTGAGTTCCATCCATCTTTTGGGTTTCCATCTCCATCCATTGTTCACTGGAGTCTGAAATCCATCATCTTGGTCTTGGAATTTTGTATTTCTTCATCTAATTCTTTGGTAATCATATGCAATCCACAGTTTCTATAATTCTGAGACCCATCCCTTGTTCCTGAGTTCTGCATTCTTCCCCCTTTCTGAAGATTCATCTTCCATCCTCTTATTCTCATGTTTCTAAAAGATATCTCTACAATGGAGATTCCAAGAACTTTCTATTTGTTGATTGCGTATAAAATTTCACCCCCAGGTTCTCTGGCTTCTCATATCCAAAATATTTCTCCCTTCTTAGGGAGTTTCATTATTTTGTTGTCAATTTTTTTAGTTATATTGCCTTGTTCTAGAAGTTCTGAAATCCATGACATTGTTTTCAGAGTTCTGAGTTTCATCTCTTTGAATTTTTCTGAATTACTTCTCGTTATTTTCATGCATCAAGTACTATCTTCTTGTTTTCAGGACTTGAGTTCCTTCTCGATGATCTCTGTATTGTGTGTTTCATCCCTCTGTTGTAGGGGTCTGAGTTCAATCCTCTTCTTATCAGGATTAAGAACAATAGCACTGTTCTTCAGATTCCAAGTTCTTTCCCGTTGGTGCCAGGCTTCCAATTTTCATCCGTTTACTTAAGGGACTTTGAGCTCAGACCTCTCATTCTGGGATTGGGGGTCCCATGCCATTTTTCTCATGTCCCTAAGTTTCATTCCCTTTTGGAGGAATCGAGTTCAATCCTTTATTCACCCTGTCACAACCACATACCTTGTTCTTGGAATTCCAAGTTTCATCTCGTTGTCCTTTGATATCTGTTTCCATGCCCTTGATCTTGGGGTTCTGAATTCTATGTTAAAGATCTCTGAGTTCTGAGTTTCATGCCCTTCTACTTGGGTTTATATTTTCATCCTCTTTTTCACAGTATTCTGAGTTTCATTCTGTTGTATTTGTAATTTCAGTTTCCATTCCCTTGTACTTAGGGTCCCAATTTCCATCCGCTTTTTTGTATAGGTCCTGAGGTTTATTCCTTGTTTTGGGGATTCCAAGTCACACACCCTTGTTTTTTGGGTCATAAATTTTATATCTTTGTTGTTTGGGTTTTGTTTCCCATGCCGTTGTTACTCAGCTTTTGAGATTCATGTGTTTGTTGATAGGGTTCTGAGTTCCATCACTTTTTTCATGGATCTCTGAGTTCCATTTTCTTGTTCTTGGGATTTCAGGTTGTTTGTCTTGTTTTAGGCATCTAACGTGAGATGAACAACTCAGGTTGTAAGATCCATTTCTTGTTTTTCTGTTCTGAGTTCTGTGCGATTGTTGTTAGAATTTTGAGTTCTAATTTCTCTTTTTGTTGAGATTCCATGTCTATTCCTTTTTCCTCAGTTTTCAGAGATCAACCCCGGGGTTTTGGGGAATGCGAGTTTCTTCCCCTGGTGTGTTAGGTATCAATTTTAATCTGTATCTGCCTCTGGCTTCTGTTATCCATATATTGTCTTCACTTTAGCGAGTCACATTTTTTGTTGTTTATCTCAGAGTGCTGTCCCCTTGTTTCGTAGTTCTGATATAAATCAATTTTTTTCAGTTCTCAGCTTCATCTCCTTGTTTCTTTTTGTTTAATTCCTTCCCTTTGTTCTTTGGGCATCAAGTACCATCCCCTCGTTTTCATGGTTTGAGATACGTCCCCAGGTTCTCTGGATTTATGGTCTCAACTCCTTGAGTGATCTGAGTTTGATCCCACTGTTTTTGGGTTCAAAACAATTGCCCTATTCTGGGATTCTGAAATTCTTGCCTTTGATCTCAGGATTCCAAGTTTCATCCCTTTCTTTATGGATTTTGAGCTCAGACCCCTTGTTCGGGGGATTGTGGGTCCCATCCCATTTTTCTCAAGTGTCCGTGTTTCATTTCCTTTTTATAGATTCAAGATCAACAGCCTTGTCCTTGATATTATAATTTCCATGGCATTTTATTTGCAATTCTGTATATCTTTCTCTTGTGCTTGGGCATCTGTTTACATCCCCTTGTTCTCAGGGTTCTGAGTTTCATCCCAATGATCTCTGGGTTCCAAGTACTAGCCACTGTTCTTGGGGGCCAGATTTCACCCATTTGTTTGTGAATGTCTGAGTTGCATCGTGTTGTTCTATGGATTTTATGTTCCATAAAATTTTGTCTAGTTTATCTAATTTAATCAACATTGTCTAAGAATTATGAGGTTCAGCCCTTTTAGGAGTGTGTTCCACATTCTTGTCCTTTGTGTCTTGACATCCATCCCTTTCTCAAAGCTCCAGGTCTATTCCCCTACTGATAGGAATCTCTAATTGCCATCTGTTCTCACGATTTAGAGTTCCTTAACAATTTTTGTTGGAGTTTTGAGTTCCTCTTTTATTTGAGACTGAGTTTCTTGTTCTTGTTCTTTGGATTCTAAGATTAATCCTCATGTTTGTATGGATCTTTATCCGGGTCCCCTGTTTGGGGGAATAAAAATTTTCCACCTTGTTTAGGCTGCTATTTTCCATTCCTTTGTTCTTCAGATTTTGAATTCCATCCCCTTGTTTTTCGGGTTTTACATGTCATATCCTTGTTCTTGGTTTTGTGACCCATTTCACTCTGCTCAGCTTTGGAGATTCATTTTGTTGTTGTCAGGGATTGACAACATCTTTTTCATCATCTTGTTCATGGGTGTCAGAGTTTCATTCCTTACTTCTTGAGATTTCAGGTTTTAAAAATCTTGTTCTCACAGTATCTAGTTCAATAATCATCACCGTGGGTGTTCTCTTGTGGTAGTGGTCCAAATACAACCCTTTTGTTCTCAGGGTTCAGAACAATAACCCTATTCTTGGGATTACGAATTCCTTGCTATTGGTCTCAAGCTTCCAGTATTTTCTTTTATGTTGTTGAAATACCAAGCTCTGATCCACTGTTCTGGAATTGTGGATTCCATTATACTTTTCTAACGTCTCTGAGTTCCACCCTTTTCTTGGAGATTTAAGTTTAATAACCTTTATCTTGCTCTTCTCATTTCCATCGCAGTTTGTTGGGGATTCTATATTGTTTCTTTTTATCCCTGTCTTATCTGTTTACATCTCCTAGTTCAAGGGGTTCTGGGTTCCAAATGGTATCTGCGTTTCAAATCCTATCCACCTGTTCTTGGAATTACTAGTTTCATACTTTTTTTGAGGATGTCTGAGTTGTGTCCTGTTGTTCATTTGATTTCATGTTCCATCATCTTTTTCGAGGTATAAGAAATTCCATCAAAGATTTATAAGTATTATGAGGTCCATCTCCTTATTGTGAAATTCTGAGTTACATCCCCTTTTTGTTAAAATTCCGAATTTCATCCTCTTGCTCTTTGTGTTTTGACATTCCCTCTATTTTCTTTCAGAAGTAGAAGGAACACATCCTCAGTGTTCCAAATCCTTTACCATAACCATTGCAGTATCCAGTTGCCTGCAGTTGTTCTCAGGATTTTGATTTTCATTTTTTTCCCTGAGGTTTTGAGTTCCTCTTTTTTTAATGTTATATTCCTCCTCCTTGTTATTTTGATTCCAGGGTTAAATTTATTTAAGAATCTATGGCCGGCCAGCCTCTTTTGTAGGTTCTAGGGGTTTTCCTTTATTTTTTGGTTCTTATAGCCATTCCTATGAACTTTGGCTTTTGAGTCCCATCCCTTCGTTCTTTGAATCCTGAGATTCATCTTTTTGTTCTTTGAGTTTTGACTTCCATACCCTTCTTGCTAAGCTATCTATATTCATCTCCATTTTCAGGGTTCAGTGTTTCATCACCTTATTCATGGTGTCCGAGTTCCACCTCCCTATTCTTGGGATTTCAGGTTTCTTTATCTTGTTCTCAAGGTATTTGGATTCACAAAAACACTAAGGCTTGTGAGGTCCACCCTTTGTTCTTGTATTCTGAGTTCTATGCCATTCGTGTTAGGGATTTGATTTCCGTTCACTTTCTCTTTAGGTTTCACGATCCTTTTTGTTTGTTTGTTTGTTTGTTTGTTTGTTCATTCTCAGGATTCAGACTCAATTCCAGGGTTCTTTGCATACAGAGTTCCTTTCATTTTATCTTGTGTATTATGTTTCATCAGCATCTTATTCTGACTTCTGAAATTCATAAAATGGTTTTCAGGGTAGAGAGTTAAAACCTTTGTTGTTTGCGTTTCCAAGTTCTCTCCCATGTTATTGTGCTTTTCATATCTTTCACCTTGTTTTCAGAATTCTGAGTTCATTCATTTTTTTTCTGGTTGTTGAGTTTCTTCCCAGTGTTTTGGGGTACTAAATTATATCCCTTTGTTTTCATCGTGTGAAACCATCCCTGTGTTCTCTGCCTTTAGTGTCTCCTCTCCTTGTTGCAATGGTCCAAGTGCCTTTTTTTTTTTCTTTTTATGGTTCAATTTCTTTTCTCTTGGTCTCAGGCTTCTGAGTTTTATCCTTTTGTTGTAGAAATTTTGAGTACAAACTCCTTGTTCTGGGATTGTGGTTTCCATCACATTTTCCTCAAGTATGAGATTTACATTTCTTTGTTCTGGAATGAAATTATATTGCCTTTTTCACTGCTCTTCTCAATGCTATCACCTAGTTCTCAGGATTCTGAGTTTCTTCTTCTTGTCTTTGGGTTATCTATTTACCTCCTTTTGATCTTGATGTTCTAAGTTTCATCCCAATTATATTGGGTTTCATGTTCCATGGCTTTGTAGTTGGGATTTCATAGCAATCTCCTTGTTCAAGGTCATCTGAGTTCTGTCCTCTTGTACATGAAATTTCAGGTTTCTTCATTTTTTCTCTTGGGTTATCAAGTTCCATCCGCATTTTCTAAGTATCTGCAGGTCCCTTGTTCCTCAGGCTTCTGATATCCATGACATTGTTTCTAGGTAGGGAGTTGCATCCTTTGGTTCTTTCTTCTTTGAATTCTGCACCTTTATCTCACAGTTTTGATATCCATCACACTGTTTTGGAATTCTGAGCTTCTTCTTCTTTACTTGGTTATCTGAGTTTCTTCCCATTGTTCTTAAGCTATCAAGTACTACCCCCTTAAGTTCATGCCTTGAGTTCCATCCTGATATTCTCTGTATTTGGATTCACATCTCTTTCCTATAGTGGTATGAGTTCCTTTTTTTTTCAACGTTTAGACAAAAAGGCCCTGTTTTTGAAATGTTGAGTTTCTTAAATTTGGTCTCAGGCTTCTGATTTTTATGCCTGTGTTGTAGGGACTTCAAGCTCAGACTCTTTGTTCTAGGATTGTGGGTTCCATCCCATTTCTTAAGTCTCTGAGTTTCATTATATTCTTTGGGATTAAATTCAATAGCCTTGTTCTTGTTCTTCCCATTTCCATCATATTACCTGGGGTTCCATGTTCCTTCCACTATTTCTTGGTTATATGTTTACATCCTCTTGTTCTCAGGTTTCTGAATTCTATCCCAAAGACATCTGTGTTTTGACTTTTATGCAACTGTTCTTTGGGTTCTGAGACTGATCCCTTTGTTTTCAGATATCTCAATTGCATGCTCTTGTTCTTTGTATTTCAGGTTTTATCAACTTGTTTGTGGTATAAATAATTTCATCAACATTTTTAAGAATAATGAGGTTCATCCTTTTATCTTGGGATATGAGTTCCTTCCTCTGTTTGGTCAGAGTCCGACTTCCATCCTCTTGTATTTATGTTTTGACATCCATTCCTTTCTATCAGTTCTCTGAGTTGCTTCAGCTACTGATTGGAATCTCTAGTTTCCTCTTGTTTTCTTTGTCAGAATTTAGATTATTATAACCTTTTCTGCTGTGGTTTTGAAACCCCCTTTTCTTGGCAGTTCAGGTTTCTCATCCTTGTTCCTGGATTCCAAGATTAATTCTTGTCGGGGCCTAAAGATGGCGGATGCAATCTATCAAGAAGATCGCACCAGGAGGGCTTGGCTGATGTGGGAGCCCGCCAGGCCGCAGGGGACCAAGGACAGAGTCCCCACTGTGAAAACGGTGGCGGGACTTGGTTTCTGGTCCCTGGAGCCGGCGGGTATCTTGACATCTTCCGGACCTTCTCCTTCTCAGCCTTGAAGGAAAGAACAAGGTCTTGGCATGTGCGTCATGTTCCAAGGAAGTGATAATCTTGAGGACACTGCTATCTGTGGGCTAATGTTCTCAGGATATGAGAACATCTTGCCCTCTTGATAGCTTTCGGGAATGTACAAACTTTTGTAAAACAGCATTGTTCTCAGGCCACTGCAGTTCGGCATATAAGCCAGCAGTTCCTTGAATAAAGTTGCCATTTGCCAGCAAGAGCACTTGGACCTCTCCATTCTTTTAATTAAGTTAAGTCCATCGCCTCACCTCGCGACCACCCTTGCTGCCGCGGGCGGCGGCAGGCTGAGGCAACCCAAACAGGATATTGCAGCCGAGCCAGGTGGCCTCACCCTTGGGGGCATCCCTGGATCACGAGTACTAACTACCAATCAAGATGCTGATCACGCGCCCACCTACCAATCGTCGCCAGGAGCATGCAGTGAGCATGCACAGGACAACCTATCAGGACCACCTCCCCTTTTCCCCTGCCCCCTATATAACAGACCCGCCTAAAATAAAATTTGCAGCTTGATCAGAATCCTTTGTCTTGCTGCCTTTTTTCGCACCTCTTGTTCCCATCCCTATTCATCCGTTTCAGGTAGACTCGGGACCCCAGTTGACTGTTCCGCGGGACGGAACAAATTCTCATGTTGTAAGTATTTATATCTGGGATGCATGTTTTTGGGATTTCAAGTTTGCCCCCTTGAGCCTCGATTTTGGTGTCCATTCCCTTTTTATTGAGATTTTGAATTTCATCTCCTTGTTCTTTAGGTTCTCCATTTAATCTCCTTGTTCTTTGGGTTTCTACACATAAGCCATTGTGCTCAGGTTTTGAAATTCATTCCCTTATTGTTTGGGTTGTGTGTCCCATCATCTTGTCATGGGCATCTGAATTCTACTTCCTACCTCTTGTGATTTCAGATTTCTTTATCACCTTGTTGGGTATCAAATTTAATGAACAGCACTGCGGACAGTGATGTCCATCCCTTGTGATTGTGTTTTGAGTTCTATGCCATTGTTGTTAGAGACTTGAGTTTCATTCTCATATTCTTGGGGTTTCATGATCTGTAACCTTGTTCTCAGGATTCAGAGTTCAATCCCAATGTTCTTGATAACCCCAGTCCCTATCACTTGTTCATAGAATATCAAATTTCATCTGCACGTGCCTCTGGCTTCTGGTATCCATAACATTGTTTTCATGGTAGTGAGTTGAATGAAACTTTTGCTGTTTCTTCTCCAAGTTCTGTCTTTTTGTTTTATAGTTGTGATATTCATCAACTTGTTTCTGGAGTTCTAAACTCCATTCCCCTTTTTCTGCTTATCTGAGTTTCTTCCACTTTTCCTTGGGGTATCAAGTACTGTCCCCTAGCTTTCGTGATTTGAGTTCCATCCTAATGTGCTCTGGATTCTCAGTTTCCTCTACTTGCTGTCTCTGTCTGAGTTCTTAGTACTTTTTCTGAGGGTTCAGAACAATTGCTGCATTTTAGGGATTCTGAGTTTACTGCTCTGGTATCAGGCTTCCATGTTTCATTCATTTTTTTTTTTTTGTAGTGTTGTAGTGGTTTTGAGCTCAGGAACCCTGTTCTGAGAGTGTAAGTTCCATCTCATTTTTATCAAGTATTGGCATTCCATTACCCTTCTTGAGGATTCTAGTTCAATAGCCTTGTTTTTTTTCTTCACATTTTCATCATGTTTTCCTTAAAACTTTATGTTCTTTCATTTTATTCTTGGGTTATCTATGTACATCCCCTTGTTCTCAGGGTTCTGAGTTCCATCCCAGTAATCTCTGTGTCCTGAATTCAATCCACCTATTCTTGTGTTCCAAGCCCCACCATCACTTCACGAATGTATGGGTTGCATGCCCTTGTTTTTTAGATTTCAGGTTACATCAACTCTTTTCATGAATAACAAATTCCATAACCACTTTCAAAAGACTATGAGCCCCTACCTTTTTCTTGTGAATCTGGATTATGCACTAATTGTGTTTAGAATGCAAGCTCCACCCTTTTGTTCTTTGTGTTTTGTATCCCTCTCTTTCCCACAGAGTTCAGGGTTCTTTCCCATAATGATTGAAATTTTCTGTTCCTGCAGTTGTCCTCAGGATTTTTATTCCCATAGTCTTTCTATTCTGAGATTTTGAGATTCCCCCTTTTGGGAGGGATCTCAAGTTCCTTGCTACTCTTCTGATTCCAAGGTTAATTTTCATGCGGTAAGGATCTGTGCCCAGCCCACCTTTTTAGGAATTCTGAGTTTTACGCATTGTCTGAGGTTCTGATGTTCATTTCCTTCTTCAGATTTTGGGTTCCATCCCCTTGCTTTTAGGGTTCTGAGATTCATCTTGTTCTCTGAGTTTTGATGTTCATTTCCTTGTTGCTCAGATTTTGAGATTCATTCCCTCATTGTTAGGGTCTGAGTGTCATCACCTTATTCACGGACATCTAACTTTCATTCCCTTAATCTTGGGATTTAAGATTTCTAGGTCTTGTTCTTGAGCTATCTAGTTCCATGAACAAACTAAGGCTTGAGAAGTTCATCCCTTGTGCTTGTGTTCTGAGTTCTATCTCATTCTTATTAGGTTTATAGTTTCACTCCCTTTTTCTTAGGGTTTTGAGATCCATTTCCTTCTCAGGATTCAGAGTTCAATTCCAAGGTTCGTGGGATTTTCAGTTCCTTCTCATTTTTCATTAGGTATCAAATTTCATCTGCATCTACCTCTGGCTTCTTATATCCATAACATTGTTTTCATGGTAACGGGTTTATTCTGTTCCTGTTGCTTCTCTGAGTTGTTTCCACTTTTTTTGTAGTTGTGAAATCTGTTACCTTGTTTTTAGAGTTGTGAGTTCAATACCATTGTTTCTATGTGTGTGTGTTTCTACCCGTTGTTTGGGGAATGGAGCAACATGCACACATTTTGATAGTTTGGGCTGTGGCCTAAAGTTTTTTGGATTCAGAGTCTCATCCATTTTTTGTACTGTTCCACATTGGATCCCCTTGTTTTCTGAGTTTAGAACAGTGGCTCTGTTTTTGAGATTCCAAGTTCTTTCCCCTTCATGTCAAGCTTTTAGATTCATAACTTTTGGGGGTGTAGTAGTATGGAGATCAGACACCTTTTTCTATGATTGTGGGTTTTAATCTTTTCCCTTTTGGTTCCAATTTTTATTGCCTTATCTTTGATGTTCTTAGTGTCATCAGCCATGCTGCCTCAGGATTTCGACATTCGTCCCCATGTAGTAACAATTTTATTCCCAGTTCCCTTATTCTGAAATTTTGAGTTCCAACTCACTTTTCTGAAGACTACAAGTTTTATGCTCTTGTTGGTTATTTGAGTTCAGTGGCCTCATTCCTTCTCTTCCCCACACCTTGTTCTGGGGATTCAGAGGTCCTTCAACTTGTTCTTCAGTTTTCTAGGTAGGTGTCTTTCTTCTCAGTGTTTCACACTTCATCCTAATGATCTCTGTGTTTCCAGTTCCAACCCATTGTTGTTGGGTTTCAATTTTCATGCCCTTGTTAACTGGCTTCTGAGGTTCTTCACCTTGTTCTTTGCATTTACTGTTTCTTCATATTATTCTTGTGTATAGAGTTTCATCAACAGATTCTAGTGTTCTGAGATCCTTCATTGTTTCTGAAATCCCAAGTCCCTTCCTCTTCTTGGACCCTGGTTTTCTATCTCCTTGCTCTCTAGTTTTTGAACAATTGCTGTATTACTGGAATCCAAGTTCTTTTTCCTTTTTCCTTGAGTATCACTTTTCATCTCTATGTTCTCTGGCTTGTGATAGTCATAATATTGTCCTCGTGGTAAGGAGCTCCCTTTTTTTTCATTGTGGCTTTTCCACATTTTAGTCATTGTTCTCACAATTCTGACATACAGCAACTTTCTTCTGAGTTCTGAGTTTCAACCCTTATTTTTCGTTTTCCTTGTATGTTTCTATTTTTCTTGGAGAATCAAGCACCATCCCCTGTCTTCAGAGTTCTGAGTTCCATCCCTATACTCTCTTGACTAAGTGTTATATTCCTTCACACTGTTGTTCATAGTTGCCTGAGTTACTTCCCAGTTTTATAGGGTATCCAGTACCATCCTCATATTTTCAGGGTTCCACATTCCAACCCAACGTTCTCCAGATTTAGAGTTTCATCTCTGTGTTGTAATGGAGAGAATCTGTTCTTTTGTTCTCATGGCTCTGTTAAATTGCCCTATTCATTTGATTATGAGTTCCCTCCTTTAGCCGTCAGACTTCTGTACTTTATCACTTTGTTTTAGACACCTCAAGTAAAGACCCCTTCTTCTCAGATTGTGGGTTCCATTCTAGGTTTTCCACCTCTCTGAGTTCTACCCCCCTGTTGGGTATTTGAGTTCAATCACTTTGTTCCTGCTGTTCCAATTTATGTCTCCTTGTGATTTAAATTCTGAGTTCCTTACCCTTGGTCTTGAACTATCTACATTAACCCCCTTTTCTCGAATGTCTGAGACACATCCCAGTGATCTCTGGTTAGCAAATTTCATTTTCTTGTAGTTGGGTTTGTATTTCTAATCCCTAGTCATGGTAGTCTGAGTTTGGTCCCCTTGTATTTGAAATTCATGTTCCCTCATTTTTCTCTTGTCTATCAAGTTCCAATCACATTTTAAAGGATTCAATGTGAATCTCTTGTTTTTGTATTCTGAGTTCTATGCCATTGTTGTTAGAGTGTTGAGTTTTATTCATTAATTCTTGGGGCTTCGTGATTTATTCCTTTGTTCTTGGGATTCAGAGCTAAATTCCAGGGTTCTTGGAATACAGAGTTCTTTACCCTTATTGGTTGGGTAACAAATTTCACCCAATTGTTCTCTGGCTTCTGACATTCATAACTTTGTTTTCATGGTAGAGAGTTACATTCTTCTCTTATTGTTTTCACTTGTTCTGCCCCTTGTTTCATAATTGTGATATTATGCCTTTATTTTTGGAGTTTTGAGTTTCATGCCCTTGTTCCTGGTTGCCTGAATTACTTCCCAGTGTTGGGGTATCAAGTGCCATCCCCTTGTTTTTATGGCTTGAGCTCTGTCTCAGTATTCTCTGGATTCAGAGTTTTACCTCTTTGTTGTAGTGGTCCGAGTTTAATTAACTTGTCCTTGGGGTTCAGAAAAATGGTCCTATTCTTGGGATTCTGAATTTTTTCCTTTTGTTGTCAGGATTCCATAATAAATCTCTTTGTTGTCTAACTTTGGGGATCGTTCCCCCTGATCTGCATTTCATTTTTTTCTAGCCTCCGAGTTTACTGCCCTTCTTGGTAATTCAAGGTCAATAGCCTTGCTCCTACTGTTCTCATTTGCATCACTTTGTTTTTGGAATTCTGAGTTCCTTCACCTTGTTTTTGGTTTATTCAGTTACATCTCCTTGTTCACAGGCATTGGTCTTCCATCGCAATAAATTCTGGATTCCAAGTCCCACTCCTTTGTAGTGGAACCTCCATATTCTTCCTCATGTTCGTTATAATCTGTGCTTTGTACTTTTGTGCTTGAAATTTAAGTTTCCTTCAACTTGTTTTAGGGGTATCACATACTATCCACATTTTCTAACAGTCCTGAGATTCATTCTGTGTTCTTGAAATTTTGTGTTTCATTCCCTTCTTGGGGATTTGAGTTGTATGCCAATGTTCTCAGAGTTCTGAATCCCATCCCCTCATTCTTGTGATTGAGGAATACTTCCCCATGTACTAGGGACTTCATGGTTTATCCCATTCCTCTTGTGATAGTAGATGTATATCATTGTCCTAGGCATATACTTTCATACCCTTGAAATGGGATTTATAATTCCATACTCATAGTCTTCACACTTCTACATCCATTCTTTTCCTTTCAGGTTCTGACTTCCATAGTCTTTTTCTTGGTGTTAGTTTAATCACCTATGCCATGTCTTAGCTTTTCAACTTTTATTCCCTTGAAGTTAGGATTTCTAGTTCAGTACCATTGTTATTTAATTATAACTTTTTGCCCATTTTTCTTAATTTTCAGAGTTCCATTGCCTTGTTGAAGATTTGAATTAAATCACCTAGTTATTTCTGTTATATTTGAAGTCACTTTTTCTAAAATTTTGAGTTTCTTCACTTTGTTCTTGGCTATCTGGTTACATGTTCTAATTCCTGGGGTTTTCAGTTTTATACCAATAATTTCTGTATTCTGTGTTTCATGCCCTTGCATTTGGTTTTCCATTTCCATACCTTGTTTCCTCGCATTTGAGATCCACCACCTTATTCCTGGCACGTCCTCTTCCTTCATCTTGTTCTTGTGTTAAAGAATATCAACAAGACATTCCAGGGTTCTGAACTTCATTTCTTGTTCTTGGAATACCAAGTTTCTTCCCCTATTTCAGGACTCATTTTTTATATTCTTGCTCTCAAGGATCTGAACATTCACCATAAACTTGGGATTCTGAACTCTTTCTCTTTTTTTTTTCCTTTGAGCATCATATTTCTTCCATATGTTCTCTGACTTCTGATGTCATAATATGTTCTCTTGTTAAAGAGTTATATTTATTCATTGTTTCTTTTTTAAGTTCTCACCATTTCTTCTAGAATATCTGAAGAAATACATGACTTTGTTTTAAAGTACTGAACTCTTTCCTCTTCTTCTTAATTGTTTGAGGAGGTTGCCATTGTTCTTGATGTATCAAATATCTTTCCCATGTTTTCCGTGTTCTGAGTTCTGTTCCTATGTTCTGTGAATCCAGAATTTTAGCTTTGTTGTAGCCGTCATTTTTCAATCACATTCTTCTCTGTTTTCTGAACAATGGTCCTATCACTGGGATTCCTAATTTCCTCCCCTTGTTGTTGTGTTCCTGCATCTCATCCCTTTGTTGTATCTATTTGAGCTTAGATCCCTTGTACTGGGATTGTATGTTCCACCCTATTTTTCTCAGTTCTCCAAGTTCCACCCCCTTCTTGTGGATTCACATTTAATCCATTTGTTCCTGCTCTCTTCTTCCAATCACGTTGTTGTTGGGATTCTAATTTTCTTTGCCTTTTTCTTGGGTTATCTAGATACATTCATTTGATCTAATTGTTTCAATTCCAATTCAATAATCTCTGTGTTCCCAGTTCCATCCCCTTGCTGTACAGTTTTTATTTCCATCCCCTTGTTCATTGGAGTCTGACATCCAACTCCTGGTTCTTGGCATTTCGCGTTCCCCCTTCTTGTTCTTGGGTAATCAAGTTCCATTTACATTTTCTAGGCTTCTGAGCTCCAAATCTTGTTCTTTGGATTCCAAATATTTTCCATTCTAGGGGACTGGACTTTCATTCCCATTTATTAATAACTTTAAATAATTATTCTATCTTCAGCTTCCAAGTTTCTTCCTCTTTTTAGTTGGATCATAATATTCCTATGTCCTCTCATTTTTGATGTCTGTAACATTGTCCTCTTGGTAGCAATGCCATTTTTTTTTTTGTTGCTGCTCTTCTGAGTTCCGTTTCTTTGTTCTGTTAGTTCTGATATGCATCATCTTCTTTTCAGAGTTCTGAAATCTAAACCCTTGTTCTTCATTGTGTTAGTTACTTCCCAGTTCTTAGGTATCCAGGACCATGTCCTATTTTGGGGGATTCCAAGTTCCTTCCCCTGAGCATCAGTCCTCTGTGTTTCATACCTCTAGTTTAGGGACTTCTGGTTCATATCTCTTGTTCTAGGATTGTGTTTTCCATTTTATTTGTCTCAAGTCTTCAAGTTACATCCCCATATTAGGGAATCAACCTCAATCTCCAAGTCCCAGGTGTTCTCAAACCCATGACCTGTTCTTCGTGTTCCATGCTCTTTCACTTTGTTCTCGCAATATATATTTAAGTCCCCTTGGTTTCAGTGTTTTGAGTTTTTCCATTGATCGCTGGGGTCTGAGTTCCATTCCCTTGTATTTGGGTTTCCATTTCCATGTCCTTGTTCATACGAGTCTTAATCTGTCTCCTGCACTTGAAATTTCAGGTTTCTTTATCCTATTCTTTAGGTATCAAGTGCATCAACATTTGGTAAGGATCCTGAGGTCCATAACTTGTTAAAATTCTGAGTTCAATTTCCTTCCTTTGTTTTGAATTCCATCACCTTGCTCTCAGATTTCTGAATTCAATTGACTTGTTATTGTGAATGTGATTTCTGGGTTCCGAGTTCCATCTTTTTCTGTTGAGTTTCCATGCTCCTCAGTTTTTTTACTCTAGTCTGAGATCTCTGATCTTAACATTGGCATTTAATATTTTTTCATATTTTTCTTGGGTTATTGGGTGCCATCCACAGGTACTAGGTTTCTGAGCACCATTGCTTGCTTCGGGGTTCATATTCCATCCTATTTTGGAGAATGTGTCATCCATATAGGTGTCTTCATGTTTCTAAATAATGTCTCTATTCTTGAATTCAAGTATTTTTCCCTTGATAAATGTGTCTAAAATTTTATCCCCTTGCTCACTACTTTCTTATATCCATAATATTGCTCTCTTTGTAACAATTTTATTTTATTTTTTGTTGTTTCTTTTGGGAGTTCTGTCTCTTTGCTCCATGAGTTCTTAAATCCATAAGCTTGTTGCAGTATTGTGTTTCATCACCTTTTCCTTGGTTATCTGAGTTCATTCCCATTTTTTCCTGGTGTACCATGTACCATGCCTTGTTTTTAGAGTTTGAGTTTTGTCCCAATAAGATGGATTCTGAGTTTCATCTTTTTGTTGTCATGGTCTGACCACAATCTTCTTGTTCTAACAGCTCTGAACATTTGCCCTTTTGTTCTGAGATTACAAAATATTCCTTTTTGTTTTCAGGCTTCCAGTTTTATCCCTTTCTTCCAGAGATTCAGAGCTGAGACTTCTTATTCTGCAATTGTGTGCTTCATTTCATTTTTCTGAAGTCTCTGAGTATCATCCCCCTGATGGGGATTTCATTCAGTACCCTTGTCCCTCGTGTTCTCATTAGTGAAAATGTGTTTTTGGAATTCCCAGTTAATTCACCTTGTTCTTAGGTATCTAGTTCCATGCCTTTGTTCTCTGTGTTCTCTTTCTCATGCCCAGGATATCAGATATCTGGGTTATGAGTGCAATGCCCTTGTAAGGTGGGTTCCATTTCCATCCCTTTAATCATGGTAGCCTAAGTTTCATCTCCTTGCACTTACAATTTCAGGATTCTCCCCCTGGTTTTTAGGGTATCAAGTTTCATGCACATTTTCTGAGGGTTCTTAGATCCATCCCTTTGTCCTGGAACTCTGAGACCTTTTCCATTTGGGGGGATTCGAGTTTCATACCCTTATTCTCTCAGTTACTAGTTACATCATCTTCTTCCTGTAATTTGGGAATATGTTCCCGTGATCTGAGGCTTCTTGGGAAAATCTCTTGTTCTTGTCATTTCAAGATAGAACTTAACTGAGAGGAGGAAGATGGTGACAGAGTAGTACAGAGGGAAGCCAGCTCCCGTGCATCTGGTAGAAAATCCAGGTGAATCTATCGAAGAACAGCATATTCAACCAACAATTTCCCAACATTTATGAAAATAAGAGACTAGAGAGTGTGACAGAGGAACTAGACAGATGCAGGTCGGGGAGGACTCCAGAAGGTGAGTGAGGACAAAAGCGGCTGCTCCCATGGCCTCCTTGGCAGCTGGGTGCGCCCTCGGCCCTCAGCGAGCGTCCTTGGAGTCATTCTCAGCCATCCAGGGGAGGGGTGAGGACACCTGGGTCCTACCTAGGGACTGAGAAGGACAGTGCCAGATACTGCGGGATGCAGGCAGCCTCCCAGGGGTGTGGGCGCCCACATCCCAATCTGGTAGCCTGGCTCGCATGCCTGCATACCTGCCTTCAGAGAGGCCCGCCAGCAGCAACCAGAAAAACCAGATTGGACAGTTTGAAACCAACAAAGGAAGGGTGTTTTTTTTTTTAATGTGTGTGTGTGGGGTCGAGGGGGTTTTCCCGTCTCATTTTTTCCCTCTCTCAACATCTTTTCTAAGTAATCTTATATCTTTTAAACTGTATTGTTGCTCTGTATTTCAATACTCTGTCCCTCATTTCTTTTTCTTTTTGTCTGGTTTTAGTCCTTTTATTCTTCCCAAATTTTGCGCTTATTCCTCCTTTCTCCGACTTTGTGTGTGTGTGCGTGTGTGCGTGTGTGCATGTGTGTGTGCGTGTGTGTGTTGCTTAGTTTTCTTTTAGGTGTATTATTATTATTTGCATGATTCTTACTTCTTTTTCTTTATTTTAAGGATATCTTTGTATTCCTCCAGTTTCTGTACAGGTTTCTTAGTCCTAGCTGGTTATATTGTACTCCTGACAGATTCCCACTGCTCTTTCCTCCAAGTGTATTGCTAATTTTTTATACTTCACTTGCTTCCCTTTGGCATACTACCCAAGCTCTATAACTTCCATTTAGACAGATCACAGAGAGTCTATCACGTGAGTGTTGCTCTAATATTATTGTAAATAACAATTATTCTGTACAACAGTAATACTTCCTAACACATCTCTCGGACCTTAGACCACCTTAGAGGTTCCTGAAATCTATTACTCTATTAGTAACATGCAACACCTAGTTAATAACCTGTACTCTCACCTTACCTGAAAATCTGACCACTCGCAACCACACTGCTTTCTAGACACAACTCACAAGCCTCTCATTCCAACAAGAGAGTTAACTTATGTCCACCCTTCCATAAAAGTGGCAAGCAGGGACGAAGAGCATGGTTAACTCTATACACAGCCTAAAAATTGCCTATTTCTTTTCTACCACTGTGACTGTAAATAATATAAAATAATCTACTTCGATCATAAACCATTTTGCCTCCCCCTCCAACTGATCACACACACAACAAAGAACGGAGTAGGTGGAAGCAGAGAACACCAAGATACCTGCAGGAGACTGCACCATTGAATTTCACAGGTATCCTACCATAGGTGTTCATACCATAAACCCAAGGAACCAGGACCAATCAATTTAAGAAGCTGAGGCCAACAAGAAGAGTATCACAAACAATGGGAAAACAAAAAAATAAACAAGCCCAAAATGAAAGAAAAGGAGGAAGTCTCAGAAAGAATGTTAGGTGAAATAGAGGCAAGTCCACTATCAGATATGGAATTCAAAGCACTGGTTACCAGGAAATTCAAAGAGCTTACAATCAGCTACCAGAAACTACAGGGGGGCTACAATGAACTCTCTGCAAACAATACCAACATGAAAAACGAAATGGAAACCATCAGTAAAGTCCAAGAGGAAATGAAGAATACAATTTCTGAACTGAAGAACACAGTAGAAAGTAAGAAGGGTAAGATCGATGAGATGGAAAATAGCATAAGTAAGGTTAAAGACAGGATAGAAAGAATCTCCCAGATGGACTAAGTGATGAAAAAGAGACTCAGAAAAAAATGAGAAGAAATTAAGAGAAATGCAAGACAATATGAAACGTAATAACATCCGAATAATAGTAATACCGGAAGGGGAGGAAGAAGAACAAGGGATAGAATCCCTATTTGAAAGAGTAACTATGAAAAATTTTCCTAAGTTGAGGAGAGAGAAAGTCACATGAGTCCAGGAATCGCAGAGAGTCCCAATCAGGTGGAACCCAAAGAGGCCTACTGCAAAACACATCATCATTAAAATGGAAAACCTCCAAGACAAACAGAAAATCCTAAATCAGCAAGAGAGAAAAAGGAAGTAACATACAAGGGGGTTCCAATAAGGTTGGCTACTGACTTCTCAATGGAAACATTCCAAGCAAGAAGAGAATTGCAAGAAATATTTTAAGTAATGAGAAACAGAGGCCTACAACCAAGGCTATTGTACCCAGCAAGGCTCTCAATCAAGATAGAAGGCCAAATAAAGAGCTTCCAAGACAAAAGAAGTCTAAAAGAATACACCTCCGGAAAACCATCTGTAAAAAATTAATGAAAGGGCTGCTTTAAGGAAAGGAAGGAAAAGAGAAAGACACAGAGGAACAAAAGTACCAAATGGCAATGAATAACTACCTTTCAATAATAACCTAAAACATAAATGAATTAAATGCACCAATCAAAAGACATAGAATAGTGGAATGGATAATAAAGCATGACCCACACATATGCTGCCTACAAGAGATCCACTTCAGGTCAAAAGACCACCACAGATTAAAAGTGAAAGGATGGAAAGAAATTTTCCAAGAAAATGGTCAAGAAATAAAGCCACGGTAGCAATTTTCAAATCAGACAAAATAGAGTTCAAAAGCAGGGCCATTAAGAGAGACCCAGAAGGTCACTTCATAATACTCAAGGGAAGAATCTACAAACAAGACATAAACATCACAAATATATATGCACCTAAGATAGGGGGACCCAAATATATAAAGAAAATCCTAGAGAACCTCAAGAAAGATATTGACAGCAACACAATTATGGTAGGGGATTTTAACACCCTACTGTCAAAAATGGAAAAAATTTCCAAACAAAATATCAACAAAAATATAGCAGCATTAAATGACCCCCTAGATGAAATAACCTAATTTACTTATATAGAGCCCCTAAACCCAAAGAAGCTAAATACACACTCCTTTCAAATGCACATAGAACATCTTCAAAGATAGACCATATGATAGGACACAAAGCGAGCCTCAACAAACTCAAGAAAATTGAAATCATACCAAGCATTTCTATGATCACAAGAGACTGAAATTGGAAACTAAACCCACAGGAAAAAAACCAAAACACCCAAAATCACAGAGACTGAATGGTATGCTATTAAACAATGAATGGGTAAAGATACAAATTAGGGAAGAAATCAAAAAGTTCCTGGAAACAAATGAAAATGAACTCACAACAACGCAAAACCTATGGGACACGGCCAAGGCAGTCCTGAGAGGTAAGTTCATAGCAATACAGGTTTACCTAAAGAAAATAGAAACATTTAAAGCCAACAACCTAAACCGATGCCTCCAGGAACTCGAGGGACAACAACAAAGACAGCCCAGAGGAAGTAGAAGGAAGGAAATAACCAAAGTCAGAGCACAATTAAATGGCATAGATACTATAAGCACAATTCTAAGGATCAATGAATCCAAGAGTTGGTTTTTTGAAAAGATAAACAAAATAGGCAAGTCTTTAAGTGGGCTCATTAAGAAAAAAAGAGAGAGGACCCAAATAAACACAATCAGAGATGAAAGAGGAGAGATTACAACTGATACCACAGAAATAGAAAGGATTGTAAGAAATTACTATGCAGAGCACTATGCCAAGAAATTTGAAAATCTAGATGAAATGGACAAATTTCTAGAAAAATATAATCTTCCAAAACTCAATGAAAAAGAAGCAGAAAACCTGAACAGACCGATAACAGCAAATGAAATTGAAGAAGTAATTAAAAAACTCCTGTCACACAAAGGCCCTGGACAGGATGGTTTCACAGGAGAAATCTACAAAGCATTTAAGGAAGAACTAATTCCTATTCTTCACAGACAATTCAAAAAAAAAAAAAAAGGAGGGAAAACTCACCAATTCTTTTTATGAAGCCAGCGTCATCCTAATTTCAAAGCCAGATATAGACACAACAAAGGAAGAAAACTTCAGGCTAGTATCTCTAATGAACATAGACGCTAAAATCCTCAATAAAATATTGGAATACGCATCCAAAAATACATCACAAAGATCATACACAACGACCAAGTGGGATTCATCAGAAGGATGCAAGGATGGTTCAATATTCATTTTTCTCCATTTTTTTATTTAATTATTTCTCAAGTACAGTTTTCTGGCTATTACTCCCATCCCATCGCACCCCACATGCTTCCCCCTCCCTCGCATTCCCACCCTTCTCAGTTGTTGTCCATGTATCCTTTATATAGGTTCCTCTAAATCCCTCCCTTATTTCTCCTGAAATTCTCTCCCCTCTGGTCACTGTCAGCCTGTTCTCTATTTCAGTGTCTTTGCTTATATTTTGCTTGCTTGTTTGTTTTGTCGTTTAGCTTCCTGTTAAAGGTGAGATCATATGGTATTTGTCCTTCAACACCTGGCTTATTTCACTCAGCATAATGCTTTCCAGTTCCATCCATGATGTTGCAAAAGGTAGGAGCTCCTTCTTTCTTTCTGCAGCATAAAATTCCATTGCGTATATGTACCATAGCTTTTTGATCCATTCATTTACTGACGGGCACCTAGGTTGCTTCCAACTCTTGGCTATTGTAAATTGTGCTGCTATGAACATTGGGATGCATAGGTTCTTTGGGATTGGTGTTTTAGGGTTCTTAGGATACAATCCCAGCAGTGGAATTGCTGGGTCAAAAGGCAAGTCCAATTTTAGTTTTCTGAGAAAATTCCATACTGTTTTCCATAATGGTTGTACCAGTCTGCAATCCCACCAACAGTGGACCAGAGTCCCCTTTTCCCCACACCCTCTCCAACATTTGTTGTTTATTGCTTTGTTTATGATAGCCATTCTCACCGGTGTAAAGTGGTATCTCATTGTAGTTTTAATTTGCATCTCTCTGATAGCTAGTGATATTGAGCATCTTTTCATGTGTCTCTGGATCCTCTGTATGTCCTCCTTGCAGAAGTGTCTGTTCAAGTCCTTTCCCCATTTTTTAATTGGGTTAGTTGTCTTCTTAGAGTGAAGTCGTGTGAGTTCTTTGTATATTTTGGAGATTAAACCTTTGTCTGAGGTATCATTGGCAAATATGTTTTCCCATACAGTTGGTTGTCTTTTTATTTTAATGCTGTTTTCTTTAGCTGCGCAGAAGCTTTTTATTTTGATGAGATCCCATTTGTTTATTCTTTCCTTTATAGTCCTTGCTCTAGGGGACATATCAGTAAAAATGTTGCTGCGTGAAATATCTGAGATTTTCCTGCCAATGTTCTCCTCTAGGACTTTAATGGTGTCATGGCTTATATTTAAGTCTTTTATCCACCTTGAATTTATTTTGGTGTATGATGTAAGTTGGTGCTCGAGTTTCATTTTTTTGCATGTAGCTGTCCAGTTCTCCCAACACCATTTGTTGAAGAGGCTATCTTTACCCCATTTTATGATACTGCCCCCTTTGTCGAATATTAATTGACTGTAGAGATTTGGGTTTATTTCTGGGTTCTCTATTCTGTTCCATTGGTCTATGTGCCTGTTTTTATGCCAGTACCAGGCTGTTTTGATTACAGTGGCCTTGTAATACAGTTTGATATCAGGTATTGTGATCCCTCCTACTTTGTTCTTCTTTCTTAACATTGCAGCTGCTATTCGGGGTCTTTTATGGTTCCATATAAATTTTTGAAGTGTTTGTTCTATGTCTGTGAAATATGCCATTGGTACTTTAATAGGTATTGCATTGAATCTGTAAATTGCTTTGGGTAGTATGGACATTTTGATGATGTTAATTCTTCCAATCCATGAACACGGTATACGTCTCCATTTGTTTGTGTCTTCCTTGATTTCTGTCTTCAGTGTTGTGTAATTTTCTGCATACAGGTCTTTAACCTCCTTGGTTAGATTTATTCCCAGATATTTTATTTTTCTTTTTGCTATATCGAATGGGATTTTTTTCTTGATTTCTGCTTCTGCTGATTCATTGTTAGTATACAGAAATGCCTTTGATTTCTGGATATTGACTTTGTATCCCGCTGTTTTGCCAAATTCATTTATTAGTTCCAGCAGTTTTTTGGTAGAGTCTATAGGATTTTCCATGTACACTATCATGTCATCTGCAAACAGTGACAGTTTTGTTTCCTCCTTTCCGATTTGGATGCCTTTTATTTCCTTTTCTTGTCTGATTGCTGTGGCTAGAACTTCCAATACTATATTAAATAGAAGTGGTGAAAGTGGACAACCTTGTCTTGTTCCTGATTTAGTGGAAAAGCTTTTAGTTTTTTCCCATTGAGTATGATGTTGGCTGTAGGTCTTTCATATATGGTCTTTATTATATTGAAGAATGCTCCTTCTATTTTCATTTTTCAGAGTACCTTTATCATAAATCGTTGTTGTACCTTATGAAATGCTTTTCCTGTGTCTATTGATATGATCATGTGATTTTTGTCTTTCTTTTGTTTATGTGGTGTATTGCATTTACTGATTTGCGGATATTGGACCATCCTTGCACCCCTGGGATGAATCTCACTTGGTCGTGGTGTATGATCTTTTTTATGTATTGTTGGATGCGATTTGTCAATAATTTGTTGAGGATTTTAGCATCTATATTCATCAGCAATATTCGCGTAAAGTTTTGTTTCTTTCTTGTGTCTTTATCTGGTTTTGGATTTAGGATAATGCTCGCTTCATAAAATGAGTTTGGGTGTTTCCCATCATTTTGAATTTTTTGGAATAGTCTGTGAAGAAAACGGGTTAGCTCTTCCTTAAAGGCTTTGTAGAATTCTCCTGTGAAACCATCTGATCCAGGTCTTTTGTGTGATGGGAGTTTTTTTATTACTGCTTCAATTTCATTTGCTGTTATTGGTCCATTCAGGCTTTCTACTTCTTCTTCATTGAGTTTTGGAAGATTATATTTTTCTAGAAACTTGTCCATTTCACCTAGGTTTTCAAATTTCTTTGCATACAGTTCTTCATAGTAATTCCTTACAATCCCTTCTATTTCTGTGGTATCAGTTGTAATCTCTCCTCTTTCATTTCTGATTGTGTTTATTTGGGTTCTCTCTTCTTTTCTTAATGGGCCTACTTAAAGACTTGTCTAGTTTGTTTATCTTTTCATAAAACCAACTCTTGAATTCATTGATCCTTGGAAATGTGCTTTACGTCTCTTTGTCATTTAATTTTTTCTCTGATCTTGATTATTTCCTTCCTTGTAGTTGTTCTGGGGTGTCTTTGTTGTTCTTCCTCGAGTTCTTGAAGGAGTCGGGTTAGGTTGTTTGTTTGAACTGTTTCTATTTTCTTTAGGTAAGCCTGCATTGCTATGATCTTCCCTCTCGGGACTGCCTTGGCCATGTCCCATAGGTTTTGGTTTGTTGTGAGCTCATTTTCATTTGTTTCCAGAGACTTTTTTATTTCTTCCCTAATTTGTATCTTTACCCATTCGTTGTTTCATATCATACCATTCAGTCTCCATGATTTTGGGTGTTTTGTGTTTTTCCTTTGGGGTTGGTTTCTAATTTCAGTCCCTTGTGGCCAGAGAAAATGCTTGGTATGATTTCAATTTTCTTGAATTTGTTGAGGCTCACTTTGTGTCCTCTCATGTGGTCTATCTTTGAAAATGTTCCATGTGCATTTGAAAAGAATGTGTATTTAGCTTCTTTGGGATGAAGCGCTCTATATATATATCAGTCAAGTCCATTTCATCTAGGGTGTTGTTTAGTGCAGCTATATCTTTGTTGATAGTTTGTTTCGAAGATCTGTCCATTTTTGACAGTAGGGTGTTACAATCCCCTAATATAATTGTGGTGCTGTCAATATCTTTCTTGAAGTCTTGTAGGATTTTTCTTATATATTTGGGTGCTCCTAGCTTGGGTGCATGTAGATGTATGATGTTAATATCTTCTTGGTGGATTCTTCCCTTGGGTATTATGAAGTGACCTTCTGGGGCTCTGTTTATGGTCCTTTTTTTGAAGTCTATTTTTCTGATATTAGAATTGCTACCCCAGCTTTTTTTTTTTTTTTTTTTTTTTTACCATTTGCTTGGAAAATTTGTTTCCAGCCTTTCACTTNCATTTGCTTGGAAAATTTGTTTCCAGCCTTTCACTTTTATTATGTGATGGTCTTTTGTCCTGAGGTGGGTCTCCTGCAGGCAGGATATGTGTGGGTCATGCTTTCTTATCCATTCATCTATTCTATGCCTTTTGATTGGAGCGTTTAATCCATTTACATTTAAGGTTATTATTGATAGGTACTTATTTATTGCCATTTTTTTACTACAGTTCCTCTCTGTCTCTCTCTTTTTCTTCCTTTCCTTAAAGCAGCTCTTTTAGTATTTCTTGTAGAGCTGGTTTGGTGGAGGCATATTCTTTTAGACTTCTTTTGTCTTTGAAGCTCTTTATTTGGCCTTCTATCTTGATTGAGAGCCTTGCTGGGTAAAGTAGCCTTGGTTGTAGGCCTCTGGTTCTCATTACTTGAAATATTTCTTGTCATTCTCTTCTTGCTTGGAATCTTTCCATTGAGATATCATTGGGACTCCCTTGTATGTTACTTCCTTTTTCTCCCTTGCTGCCTTTAGGATTCCCTCTTTGTCTTGAAATTTTGCCATTTTAATGATGATGTGTCTTGAAGTGGGCCTCTGTGTGTTCCTCTTGAATGGGACTCTCTGTGATTCCTGGATTCGTGTTTTTTTTTTTCTTCTCTTAGCAAAGTTGGAAAATTTTCCATCATTACTCTTTCAAATAGGTTTTCTATTCCTGTTCTTCTTCCTTCCCTTCTGGTGTTCCTACTATTCGGATATTATTACGGTTCATATTATCTTGCATTTCTCTTAGTCCATCTTCATTCTTTTTGAGCCTCTTTTCCCTTTCTTGCTCTTTCTGGGAGATTCTTTCTACTGTGTCCTCCAACTCACTGATCCGATATTCTGCCTCATCGATACTCCTTTTCATTTTTTCTACTGTGTTCTTCAGTTCCAAAATTGTATTCTTCATTTCCTCCTCTCCTTTGTTGATAGTTTTTATTTCCCTTTTCATGTTTATATAGTTTGCGGGGAGCTCATTGTAGCTCCCCTCTCGTTTCTGGTAGCTCCCCTGTAGTTTCTGGTAGCTCATTGTGAGCTCTTTGAATTTCCTGATAACTAGTGCTTGGAACTCAATATCTGATAGATGACTTGCCTCTCTTTTATCTGAAATTATTTCTGAGATGTCCACCTTTCCTTTCATTTGGGCATTGTTTCTTTGTCTTCCCATTGCTTATGAGACTGTTCTTGTTAGCTTCAGCTTTTTAAATTGATCTGTTCTGACTCCCTATGTTTATGGTGTGAAGTTTTGTGGTAGAATTCCTGTGAAATTTAGTTGTGCAGTCTGATGCAGGTATCTTGATGTTCTCTGCTTCCACCTACTCCTTTCTTTCTGTGTGTGTGAACAGCTGGAGGGGGAGGCAAACTGGTTTATGACAGCAGGAGAGTACTTTATGATACTTACAGTCACAGCTGGTTGAGAAGAGATAGAAGATCTTTAGGCTCCAAATAGTTTTAACTGTAATCTTCAACCCAATTTGCTATCTCTAGGAAAGGATAGACCGAAAATAAGTCTCTTGTTGGGGAGGGAAGGCTTGTGAGCTGTATCTGGAAAGCAGTGAGGTTGCCGGTGGACAGATTTTGAGGTAAGGTCAGAATAAAGAATAGTAAATAGATGTAGCATGTGAGCAAGTAGAGTTAATCACTACAGTAATAGAATTCAGGAACGTGTAAAATGGGCTAAGACCCGAGAGATGTGTTGTGAAGTACTTACAGTGCTATAGAAAGCAACAAACAAACAAACACAGAAAAAAAGGGCAAGAGAAGTGAGGAGAAAGCAATAAGTTTGGGGTGAAATGAAGAAGGACTAAAACAGGAAAAAGAAAGGAGAGGAACAGAGTACTGAAAGATACAGCAACAGTGAAATTAAAAAATATATACAATTACTGAAAAAAGTTTAAAAATAAAAGTAAAAAAAAAGCAAAAACAAAAAAAGAACAAAAACAAAACAATAGCAAAAAACTCCTTCCTTGTTGGTTTCAAACTGTCCAATCCATTTTTTCTGGTTTCGGCGGATCCCTCTGTGGGCTGGGTTGTAGGCCCAGGCGCACACCCGCCCACCAGCCAGGATACCAGACTGGCATGCTGGCACATGCCCTCCTGGGGTGCCTTGGTCCCATGGGATCTGGTACTGGTCCTTCCCAGTCCTGTGGCTGGGTGAGAAGCAAGTCAAGCTGCCTTCACAGGAGTACACCTCAGTCCACTTTCCTGTAAAAACTTCTCCAGAAAGTTTGCCTCTCAGCCCAGCCCAATCCCCAACCTGACTGGTTAGGACAATGCTCCTCTCAAATTTCCTGGGCTGGTAGGCTGGTGGGCTGGTGACAACAGAGATGACAACTGAACACGGGCCCCTGTCCTTGCCACCCTCCCTGCACACCTAGGCAGACAGACCTCTGCCACCCATCCCCGACTAAATGGTGAGGGAGGGAGCCAGCTCTTCCAGGGACCCCACAGCTGGCCCAGGGCTCCACTGGATGCTGGGTTCCCTATGAGTCCTCCTTGGCACTGGCCACAGATGGAAGCCTCTACACCCCTAACACAGCAGCAGTGGCAGCTCCGAGGCATTTTGGACTGGCCAAGCACAGCCAGTCCTGCCACTGCCGCTTTTGTCTTTACTCACAGTTGCTGGGCTTCCGCTGAATCCTCTGTGGTAGACGCTCCCACGCTGGCCAGTAGACAGAAGCCCCTGGAAGCTGTGGCAGCAGCAGCTCTGAGGTCTTTATGCGCCAGCAAATGTCTGCTGGTCCTGCAGCTGCTGCTTTTGACTTTACTCTGGGGTGCCTGGCTCCCGAAGGCAGCCGGCCCTGCTGCTGCCACTTTTGTCTTTACTCACAGGTGCCGGGGTCCTAATGAGTCCTCTGTGTCAGACGCCCCTGTAGCTGGGCGCAGGCCCTGACCCCTGAGGCAGCAAAGGCTCCAAGGTCTTTATGCGCCGGTCAATGGCTGCCAGCCTGCTGCCACTGCCACTGCTGCCGCAGCCCTTGGCTTTTCTCAGGGTTGCCGGGCTCCAGATGAGTTCTCCCTGGCAGACGCCCCTGTCGCTGGGCACAGAGGGAAGGAAGCCTCTGGGCTCCAACCACTGTGGCAGCTGTGGCTCTGAGGTCTTTATGCACCCAGCTAATGGCTGCCGCTGGTCTGGCTGCCTCTGTCCTTACTCCTGTCCCTGAGACCCCTGAGACAACCTCTAGCTGTCTGGTTCATCACTATCTCTGGTCTCTTATTTTCATAAATGCTGGGAAATTGTTGGTTGGGGAATTGATTGTGCTGTTCTTCTGTAAATCTGCCAGGATTTTGTCCCAGGTGTAGGAGGATTGGAGTGACTCCATCCTACTCCGCCACCATTTTCCTCCAGGTAATTGGTTCAATATTCATAAATCAGTAAATGTAATACACCACATAAACAAAAGAAAGGACAAAAATCACACGATCATATCAATAGACACAAAAAGCATTTCATAAGGTACAACAACGATTTATGATAAAGGTACTCAGAAAAATGGAAATAGAGGGAGCATTCCTCAATATAATAAAGACCATATATGAAAGACCTACAGCCAACATCATACTCAATGGGAAAAAACTAAAAGCTTTTCCACTAAATCAGGAACAAGACAAGGTTGTCCCTTTTCACCACTTCTATTCAATATAGTATTGGAAGTTCTAGCCACAGTGATCAGAAAGAAAAGGAAATAAAAGGCATCCAAATCGGAAAGGAGGAAACAAAATTGGCATTGTTTGCACATGACATGATAGTGTGCATGGAAAATCCGATAGCCTCTACCAAAAAACTGCTCGAACTAATAAATGAATTTGGCAAAACAGCGGGATGCAAAGCCAATATCCAGAAATCAAAGGCATTTTTGTATACCAACAATGAAACAGCAGAAGCAGAAATCAAGAAAAAATCCTATTCAATTTAGCGAAAACAAAAATAAAATATGTGGGAATAGACCAAGAAGGTAAAATACCTTTATACAGAAAACTACACAACACTGAAGAAAGAAATCAAGGAAGACACAAACAAATGGAAACATATACCATGTTCATGGATTGGAAGAATTCACATAATCAAAATGTCCATACTACCCAAAGCAACTTACTGATTTAATGCAATATCTATTAAAGTGCCAATGGCATATTTCACAGACATAGAATAAACACTTCAAAAATTCATATGGAACCATAAAAGACCCCGAATAGCAGCTGCAATTTTGAGAAGGAAGAACAAAGTAGGAGGAATTGCAATACCTGGTATCAAACTGTATTACATGGCCAGTGTAATCAAAACAGCCTGGTACTGGCATCAAAACAGGCACATAGACCAATGTAACAGAAGAGATTGCCCAGAAATAAACCCGACTCTCTACAGGCAATTAATATTTGACAAAATGGGCAATAACATAAAATGGAGTAAAGACAGCCTTTTCAACAAATGGTGTTGGGAGAACTGGACAGCTACACACAAATAAATGAAACTCGAGCACCAACTTACCCCATACACCAAAATAAATTCAAGGTGGATAAAAGACTTAAATATAAGCTATGAAACCATTAAAGCCCTAGATGAGAACATTGGCAGGAAAACCTCAAACATTCCATGCAGCAACATTTTTACTGATATGTCCCCTAGAGCCAGGGCCATAAAGGAAAGAATAAAGAAATGGGATCTCATCAAAATTAAAAGGTTCCGCATAGCTAAGGAAAACAGTGTCAAGATAAAAAGAGAAGAAACAGCTTGGTTAAACATATTTGCCAATGATACCTCAGAAAAAGATTTAATCTCCAAAATATACAAAGAACTCACATGACTCCACTCAAAGAAGATGAGGAACCCAATTAAAAAATGGGCAAAGAACTTGAACAGACGTTTCTCCAAGAAAGACATATAGAGGATCCAGAGACACATGAAAAGATGCTCGATATCACTAGCTATCAGAGAGACACAAATTAAAACCACAATGACATGCCACTTAACACCAGTCAGAATGGCTACCACAAAGAAAGAAACAAACAACAAGTGCTGGAGAGGTTGTGGGGAAAAGTGGACTCTGGATAGCAGACTGGTACAGGCACTGTGGAAAATAGTATGGAATTTTCTAAGAAAACTAAAAATGGACGTGCCTTTTAACCCAGCAATTCCAGTGTTAGGAGTATATCCTAAGAACCCTGAAGCACCAATCCAAAAGAACCTATGCACCCCAATGTTCATAGCAGCACAATTTACAATAGCCAAGAGTTTGAAGCAACCTAGATGCCCATCGGTCAATGACTGGATCAAAAAAGCTATGGTACATTTACACAATGGAATTCTATGCTGCAGAAAGGAAGAAGGAGCTCCTACCCTTTGCAACATCATGGATGGAACTGGAAAGCATTATGCTGAGTGAAATAAGCCAGGCGGTGAAAGGCAAATACCATACCATGATATCACCATTAACAGGAATCTAAGCAACAAAACAAACAAGCAAGCAAAATGTAACCAAAGACACTGAAATACAGAACGTGCTGACAGGGTCCAGAGTGTAGAGGGGAGAGAATCACAGGGGAAAAAGGAAAGTACTCACATGAATAGGTATAAAGGACACATGGTCGAAATGGAGGGAGGTGGGGAGCACTGGGGTACTAGGGCTGGGAATACCAGGCAGAAAACTGTACTCGAACACATATTAAATAAAAATAAAAATAAAAATAAAAGATCCAACTCATTTTCCTCCTTGGAGTTGTAAATTCCACCTCCTGTTCATTGGGATTCCTAGTTCCATCCTGTTCCATTTGGTGTTCCTAACTGTATTCTGTTCCTCTTGGATTCCTATTTCTATACCCTATTTTCTTGGTAGTCTTAATGGCAAAACTAAACCTTGTCTCAGGATCAAGAATGTTTTAGCCTTTCAGTAAGTGTTTGGAATTCAGTCCTTTTATTGTGGGATAGTGATTTCCAACCCATTGTTCTTCAGTCTCTGAGTTTCATCTTCATTTTGGGTTATCAGGTTCAGTCTTCTCACTCCTGCTTTTCTCACTCCTATCACAAAGTTCTTAGGATTCAGACTTCCTTATTTTCTTGGGTTATCTAATTACATCCCTCTGTTCTTGCTATACCAAGTTATATTCCAGTGGTTTCTGAGTTCTGAGTTCCATCCCCTTCTTGGCTTTTCATTCCCATATACCTGCTCACTGGAGTTTGAGATCTATCTGATTTTTATTGACACTTTGTATTAATTTGTCTCATTATAAGTTTATCATGTGCCATTCACAGATATTATGGGGCTGAGCTCCATTCAGTTCTTCATGGGTCTATATTCCACCCCACTTTCTGGGGATGCATCTTTCATCCATTTGTTCTTATATTTCCAAACAATCTCTCTTTCTTGAAATTCTAAGTACACTCTCCTTGTTAAATGGGTGTCAAATTTTATCTCCACTTTCTCTGGCTTCAGATATGCCTACCATTGTTTTTATGGTAGCGAGTTTCATCCTATTGTATTTGCTTCATCGAGTTGTATTCCCTTTTTATGGGAGTTCTGGTATCCATCACCTTCATTCCAGATTTCCAAGTTAGATTTTCTTGTAGTTGGTTGTCTGAGATGGTTCTCATTGTTCTTGGGGCATCAGGTACCTTTTCATTTTTTTTTCAAGATTCTGAGATCTTTCCAGTGTTTTTTAGATTCAGAGTTTAATTTCTCTGTTGTAGAAGTGCAAGCTCAATTAATTCCCCCTGAGGGCGTTGTTATCTGGCCATATTCACGGGATTTTTTTGTTCCATTATATTACTTTCAGGCTTCCAACTTTTACTGATTTGCTTTAGAGACATAGACCTCAGACAACTTATTCTGGAATTGTGAATTTCATCCCATTTTACTTTAGCCTCCCAGTTTCATGCTCTGGTTTGAAACTTGAGTTCAATCTCTTTAATCCCTGTTCATCTTATTTGCATTAACTTGTTTTTTGTACTTCAAATTTCTTCCCCTTGTCCTTGGGTTTTATTTTTATTTATTTTTTATTTATATATTTAATATATTTTATTGATTATACCATTACAGTTGTTCTATTCCCCCCTTCATTACCCTCCTCCCACACACTCCCTCCCCCACCATTCTCCCCCCCCCCTTAGTTTATAACCACGTGTCTCAAGTTCTTTAGATTCTATATTTCCCCCACTATTCTCGCCCTCCCCCTATCTATTTTCTACCTACCATCGATGCTATTTTCTGTGCCTTCTCCCCTCTTCTCCCCCTCACATCCCCCTGTTTCTAACCCTCCATGTGTTCTTCATTTCTATGGTTCCACTCCTGATCTAGCTGTCCTCTTGGTTTGCTTTTGTTTTAGGTGTGGTTGTTAGTAACTGTGTGTTTGCTGTCCTTTCACTATTAATATTTTTCATCTTCTTTTTCTTATATAAGTCCCTTTAGCATTTCATATAATAAGGGCTTTGTGATGATGAACTCCTTGAACTTGACCTTATCTGAGAAGCACTTTATCTGTCCTTCCATTCTAAATGTAAGTTTTGCTGGGTAAAGCAATCTTGGCTGTAGGTCTTTGGATTTCATAGCTTGGAATACTTCTTTCCAGCCCCTTCTTGCCTGTAAGGTCTCTTTTGAGAAATCCGCCGACAGTCTGATGGGTACTCCTTTGTACCCTTTGTACCCTTTGTACCTTTGTACCCTTTGACTGTCCCCTTATCCCTTGCTGCATGCTTCTAGGATTCTCTCCTTCATTTTAGTCTTGGCTAATGTAATTATGATGTGCCTTGGTGTGTTCCTTCTTGGGTCCAACTTCTTTGGCACTCTCTGAGCTTCCTGGATTTCCTGGAAGTCTATTTCCTTTGCCAGACTGGGGAAGTTCTCCTTTATTATTTGTTCAAATACGTTTTCCACTTGTGGCTGTTTCTTTCCCCCTTCTGGTACCCCTATAATCTGGATGTTGGAACGTTTAAAGATGTCCTGGAGGTTCCTAAGCCTCTCCTCATTTTTTTGAATTCTCATTTCTTCATTCCTTTCTGGTGGGATGTTTTGTTCTTCCTTCTGGTCCATTCCATTGATTTGAGTCCCAGTTTCCTTTCCATCACTATTTGTTTCCTGTCCATCTCCCTTCATTTCAATTAGTTTAGCCTTCATATGTTCCTATAATTTGTGACTATAATCTACCAGTTCTGTGAGCATTCTTATAAATAGTGTCTTGAATTATGCTTCTGAGAGGCTGGCAATTTCTCGGTCGCTTAGAGTTATTGGCTCTGGGACTTTGAGTTCTTCTTGAGCCATCCTTTGGGTTGTTTGTGCCTGTTAAGTAGCAGGAATGGAGCCTGCTACTCAGTCACTGGGTTGTGATGTTGTATGTGGGGGCGGGGTCAAAGAGGGACAATGGCTTCCCTCTGGTGCCCGCTGCCGCTGCAACCCCCACCAGCACTGCAGCCACCACCATCACCAGGGCCACGTGCCCCGCTTCACGACACGCGAGTGTGCCACCGCTGTGAGCCCTCCACCACTGCGTTCACCCCCTGGGGCCTGTGTGGTCCGTCTCACTGCGCGCGAATGTGCGACCTTGGTCAGTCTGCCCCGTACCCCAACTAGGTCTGGGCTGCCTGTGCTCCTAGGTCTGTCCTGCCCGGCCCAGCTCTGCTGCTGGCTCCACCTCTTACCATCCTCGTTGAACTGTTCATAGCTGTCGGACTTCCGTATAATTCGGTTTTCTGGCCTCTGGGTGTGTGTTAGTTCTCCAAAGCTTTTTTTGTATCCAAACTTGGTTGTGGGAGAAGGCACAGTGTTTCCGCCTATGCCTCCATCTTGGTGGAAGTCCGGGATTCTGAATTTCTTACATTTAACATTAGGCTTTGGCGTTTTATACCAGCTGTTTAGAGATTTCAGGCTCAGACACTTTGGTCTGTGATTGTGTTTTCCATTTTATTTTTCTCAAGTCCTAGATCCATCCCTGTGTTGAGAAATCAAGTTCAATTGCTTTGTTTCAGCTGTTCTCAATTCCATCGCTTTTATTGTGAGATTCTGAGTTCTTTCCCCTTGTTTTGGGGGTATTTATTACCTCTCCTTAATCTCCGTGTTCTGAGATTTTTCCCATGGTCTCTGGATTCTGAGTTCCATGCCTTTGTACTTGGGTTTCCATTTCCATCTTCTTGTTCATGGAAGTATTAGTCTGCCCTCTTGTAATTTTCAGGTTTCTTCACCTTATTCTTGGGGTGCCAAGTCCATCCATATTTTCTAAGTGTCCCGAGGTCCACTACTCATTCTTTGAATTCTGAGTTCTATTCCCTTTCTTTGTTGTGAAGTTCATTCCTCTGATATCAAAATTGTGAGTTTAATTGCTTTTCTTTTGATTTTTGAGTATTTGTTCATGTTTTGGAGGCATTGTGATCCATCCTGTTGCCTTTGTGATCCTGAGACTTATCCCATTGTTCTAGGGTTTTACATTATATCCCCTTGTGATTAGGATTCCACATTCCAATAGCTTGTGCTCACTTTTCTGTGCTTCATTCTCTTCCTCTTGAATTTTGACTTCCATAGCTTTTTTGTGAGTGTTCTTAATGCCATCAACTGCGAGTTGTCTCAGGTTAAGGAATTTCATTCCCTCGTACTAAAATTTTATTCCCTCGTATGTAAAATCCTTAGTTTAGGATTTTAAGCTAAGTCCCCTTATTCTAGAATTGTGAGTTCCAAATTGGTTTTCTCAAAACTTCGGCTTCCATTCCCTTAATGGACATTTCAGTTAAATTCCTTTGAATGTTCTGATCTCATGCCCATTACCTTGTTCTTGGGATTCAGAGTCCCTTCTCATTGTTCTTGAGGTATCTCTTTACTTTCATTGGTCTCTTTTTCTCACTCCATACAGATGGTCTCTGAGTCCAGAGTTCCATTCCCTTGTGGCTGTGTTTCCATTTCAATCTCATTCATTTGGAATCTGATGTTCATCCTATTGTTCTGGGCATTTTGTGTTCCATCATCTTGTTTTGTATTACCAAGTTCCATTTGTTTTCTACAATTCTGACATCAGTTTATTGTTCTTTGTGATTCCATGTTACTTCCTCTTCTTGGGTTTTCATCTTACATTTGCTTATTGTCATCATTTTGAATGATGTCACTATTCTTGGAATTTTGAGTTGCTTCCCCCATTTGATGGGCTCAAATTTCATATCCCCATTCTCTAGCTACTGATATCAATACCATTTCTCTGGTGGTAGCGAATTCCGTCCTTTTGTTGTGGTTTTCGGGTATTGTCCCCTTGTTTTATACGTTCTTATATTCTTTACATTCTTTTCAGAGTTCTGAGTTCTGTTTATAATGGATGTATGAGATACTTATTGTTCTTGGGATTTCAGGTACCTTCCCCTTTTTGGTTGGTTTCTGAGATTTTTCTGATGTTCTTTTAGATTAGTGGAGTTGTCTTCATCCAGTTATTTTCATGATTTTGTACAATATCACTATTCTTGGAATTCCCAGCCTCTTTTAATACTCTTTGGGTATCAAATTTCACCCCAAATTCTCTTGCTTCTCATATTCATAACATAGTCCTCATGGTAGTGAGTTCCACCTTTTTTTGTTGCTTCTTTAAGTTGTGTCCTTTTTTTCCCCTAGGAATTTTGTTATCCACTCACCTTGTTTTCAGACCTATGAGTTTCATTTCCATGCCCTTAGTTGTCTGAGTTAATTCAAATTATTATCAACTACCCTTCCCTTCTTTTCAGGATTCTGAGTTTTTTCCTCATATTCTATAAATTCATATTTTCATCTCTTTCTTTTGGTCCGAGTTTGATCAACTTCTCCTCAAGATTCTGAACCGTGACCCTAATCTTGGTATTTTGGTGTTTTTCTTCTTCTAGTGTCACATTTCCAAGGTTCATTCATTTGTTGTAGATATTATGAGGACAGAACCCTTGATCTAGCATTCTGTTTTCCATGCCATTGTCCTCAAGTCTCTGAGTTGGATCCTCTTGTTAGAGATTTGGGTTCAATCTTCCTTTTTTTTAGGAAGATTGTTGAAGTACAGGTTTCTGTCTTATATTCCCAACCCTGCCCGCCCCCCCCCACCCCATGCTCCCCACCTCCCTCCCATTTCCATCCCCCACCCTTAGTTATTTTCCTTGTGTCCTTTATACTTGTTCATGTGAGTCCATCCCCTTTTCCCCTATGATTCTCTCCCCTCTCCCCTCTGGACCCTGTCAGCCTGTTCCATATTTGAGTGTCATTGGTCATATTTTGCTTGCTTGTTTGTTTTGTTGTTTAGATCACTGTTAACGGTGATATAATATGGTATTTGTCTTTCACCGCCTGGCTTATTTCGCTCAGCATAATGCTTTCCAGTTCCACCCATGATGTTGCAAAGAGTAGTAGTTCCTTCTTCCTTTTTGCAGCATAGAATTCCATTGTGTGAATGTACCATAGCTTTTTTGATCCAGTCATTGACCGATGGAATCTAGGTTGCTTCCAAATCTTGGCTATTGTGAATTATGCTGCTATGAACATCAGGGTGCATAGGCTCTTTTGGATTGGTGTTTCAGGGTCCTTAGGATATACTCCTACGAGTGGAATTGCTGGGTCAAAAGGTACGTTCACTTTTAGTTTTCTTAGAAAATTCCATACTGTTTTCCATAGTGGTTGTACCAGTCTGCACTCCCACCAACAGTGAACTAGGGTCCCCTTTTCCCCACAACCTCTACAACACTTGTTGTTTGTTTCTTTGTTTATGATAGCCATTCTGACTGGTGTTAAGTAGTATCTCATTGTGGTTTTGATTTGCATCTCTCTGATAGCTAGCGATATCGAGCATCTTTTCATGATCCTCCACATGTCCTCCTTGGAGAAATGTCTGTTCAAGTTCTTTGCCCATTTTTCAATTGGGTTGCTTGTCTTCTTTGAGTGGAGTCAAGTGAATTCTTTGTATATTTTAGAGATTAAACCTTTGTCTGAGGTATCATTGGCAAATATGTTTTCCCAAGCTGTTGCCTCCCTTTATATCTTGATACTGTTTTCCTGAGACATACAGAAGCTTTTAATTTTGATGAGATCCCATTTGTTTATTGTATCCTTTATATCCTTTGCTCTAGGGTACATATCAGTAAAAAATTTGCTGCGTGTAATATCTCAGATTTTCTTGGCAATGCTCTCATCTAGGGCTTTAATGGTTTCATGGCTTATATTTAGTCTTTTATACACCTTGAATTTATTTTGGTGTATGATGTAAGTTGGTGCTCAAGTTTCATTTTTGCATGTAGCTGTCCAGTTCTCCCAACACCATTTTTTGAAAAGGCTGTCTTTACTCCATTTTATGTTATTGCCCCCTTTGTTGAATATTAATTGACTATAGAGATTTGGGTTTATTTCCGGGCTTTCTGTTCTATTCCATTGGTCTATGTGCCTGTTTTTGTGAGAGTACCAGGTTCTTTTAATTACTGTGACCTTGTAATGAAGTTTGATATCAGGTATTGTGATCCCTTCTACTTTGTTCTTCTTTCTCAACATTGCAGCTGCTATTCGGGGTCTTTTATGGTTCCATATAGATTTTTGAAGTGTTTGTTCTATGTCTGTAAAATATGCCATTGGTACTTTAATAGGTATTGCATTGAATCAGTAAATTGTTTTGGGTAGTATGGACATTTTGATGATGTTAATTCTTCCAATCCACGAACACGGTATATGTTTCCATTTATTTGTCTCTTCCTTGATTTCTTCCTTCATTGTTGTGTAGTTTTCTGCATACAGGTCATTTACCTCCTTAGTTAGGTTTATTCCCAGATATTTTATTTTTCTTTTTGCTATTTTGAATGGGATATTTTTCTTGATTGCTGCTTCTGCTGCTTCATTGTTGGTATACAAAAATGCCTTTGATTTCTGGATATTGACTTGTACCCCGCTGTTTTGCCAAATTAATTTATTAGGTCGAGCACTTTTGGGGTAGAGGCTATAGGATTTTCCATGTACACTATTATGTCATCTGGAAACAATGCCAGTTTTGTTTCCCCCTTGCCGAGTTGGATGCCTTTTATTTCCTTTTCTTATATGATTGCTGTGGCTAGAACTTCTAATACTATATTGAATAGAAGTGGTGAAAGTTGGCAACCTTGTCTTCTTCCTGATCTTAGTGGAAAGGCTTTTAGTTTTTGCCCATTGAGTACAATGTTAGCTGTAGGTCTTTCATAAACGGCCTTTATTATGTTGAGGAATGCTTCCTCTATTCCCATTTTCTGAGTACCTTTATCATAAATGGGTGTTGAACCTTATGAAAAGCTTTTTCTGCATCTTTTGATATGGCCGTGTGATTTTTGTCTTTGCTTTTGCTTATATGGTGTATTACATTTATTGACTTGCGTATATTGAACCATACTTGCATCCCTGGGAAGAATCCCACTTCGTCATGGTGTAATATCTTTTTGATGTATTGTTGGATGTGATTTGCTAATATTTTATTGAGGATTTTAGCATCTATGTTCATCAGTGGTATTGGCCTGTAATTTGCCTTCTTTGTTGTGTCTCTATCTGGCTTTGGGATTAGGATGATGCTGGCTTCCTAAAAAGAGTTGGGGAGTTTTCTCTCCTTTTGGATTTTTTGGAACAGTCTGCAAAGAATAGGGGTTAGCTCTTCCTTGAAAACTTTATAGAATTCTCCTGTGAAACCATCTGGTCCAGGGCTTTTGTGTGATGGGAGTTTCTTTATTACTTCTTCAATTTCATTTGCTGTTATTGGCCTCGTCAGGTTTTCTGCTTCTTTTTCATTGAGTTTTGAAACATTATATTTTTCTAGATATTTGTCCATTTCACCCAGGTTTTCAAATTTCTTGGCATACCGTTCTGCAAAGTAAATTCTTACAATCCTTTCTATTTCTGTGGTATCAGTTGTAATCTCTCCTCTTTCATTTCTGATTGTGTTTACCCTCTCTCTTCTTTTCTTGATGAGCCTACTTAAAGGTTTGTCTATTTTGTTTGTCTTTTCAAAAAACCAACTCCTGGATTCATTAATCCTTAGACTTGTGCTTGTAGTTTCTATGTCCTTTAATTCTGTTCTGCTCTTGGTTATTTCCTTTCTTCTACTTGCTCTGGGGTGTCTTTGTTGTTGTTCCTCGAGTTCTTGCAGGCATCGGGTTAAGTTGTTTGTTTGAAATATTTCTATCTTCTTTCGGTAGGCCTGTATTGCTATGAACTTCCCTCTTAGGACTGCCTTCACTCTGTCCCATAAGTTTTTGGTTGTTGTGAGTTCATTTGTTTCGAGAAGCTTTCTGATTGCTTCTATAATTTCATTCTTGACCTATTCATTGTTTAATAGAATACCATTCAGTCTCCATGCTTTTGTGTGTTTTGGGTTTTTTCATGTGGAGTTGGTTTCCAATTTCAGTTCCTTGTGATCAGAGAAAAAGCTTGGTATGATTTTTATTTTCCTGAATTTATTGAGACTCGTTTTGTGTCCTATCATGTGGTCTATCTTTGAAAATGTTCCATGTTCATTTGAAAAGAATGTGTATTTAGCTTCTCTGGGTTGGAGGGCTCTATATATATCAGTGAGGTCCGTTTCATCTAGAGTGTCATTTAATGCTACAATATCTTTGTTGATATTTTGTTTGGAAGATCTGTGCATTTTTTGACAGTGGGGTGTTAAAATCCCCTACTATAATTGTGTTGCTGTCAATATCATTTTTGAGGTCCTCTAGGATTTTCTTTATATATTTAGGTGCATATATATTTATGATCTTAATGTCTTCTTGATAGATTCTTCCCTTGAGTCTTATGAAGTGACCTTCTTGGTCTCTCTTTATGACCCTTCTTTTGAAGTCTATTTTGTCTGATATGAGAATTGCTACCCTGGCTTTTTTTCTTGTCCATTTGCTTGGAAAATTTGTTTTCATCCTTTCACATTTAGTCTGTGGTGGTCTTTTGAGCTGAAGTGGGTCTCTTGTAGGCAGCATATGTGTGGGTCATGCTTTATTATCCATTCAGCTATTCTATGTATTTTATTTGGTGCATTTAATCGATTTACCTTTAAGGTTATTATTGAAAGGTACTTATTCATTGCCATTTGTGTACCTGTGTTCCTCTCTATCTCTCTCTTTTCCTTCCTTTCCTAAAACAGTCCTTTTAGTCATTCTTGTAGAGCTGGTTTGGTGGAGGCGTATTCCTTTAGACTTCTTTTGTCTTGGAAGCTGTTTATTTTGTCTTCTACCTTGATTGAGAGCCTTACTTGGTAAAGTAACGTTTCTTGTAGGCCTCTGTTTCTCAGTACTTGAAATATTTCTTGCCATTCTCTTCTTGCTTGGAATGTTTCCTTTGAGAAGTCAGTAGCCAACCTTATTTGGACCTCCTTGTATGTTACTTCCTTTTTCTCTCTTGTGATTTAGGATTTTCTGTTTGTCTTGGAGGTTTGCCATTTTAATGATGATGTGTTTTGCAGTAGGCCTCTTTGGGTTCCACCTGATTGGGACTCTCTGCGATTCCTGAATCCGTGTGACTTTCTCTCTCCTCAACTTAGGAAAATTTTCCGTTATTACTCTTTCAAGTGGGTTTTGTATCCCTTGTTTTTCTTCTTGTCCTTCTGGTATTCCTATTTTTTGGATATTATTACGTTTCATGTTGTGTTGCATTTCTCTTAAATTCTCCTCATTTTTTCTGATTCTCTTTTCCATTATTTGGTCTGTCTGGGAGATTCTTTATATCCTGTCTTCTATCTCACTTATGCGATCTTCCGCCATATCGATTCTATTCTTCATAACTTCTACTGTGTTCTTCAGTTCAGAAATTGTATTCTTTGTTTCCTCTCGGCCTTTATCAATGGTTTCTATTTCCTTTTTCATGTTGGTGTAGTTTGCAGAGAGGTCACTGTAGCTCCCCTGTAGTTTCTGGTAGCTCATTGTAAGCTCTTTGAAAAATCTGATAACCAATGCTTTGAATTGAATATCTGATAGTTGGCTTGCTTCTATTTCATCTAACATTCTTTCTGAGACTTCCTCCTTTTCTTTCATTTGGGGATTGTTTCTTCGTATTCCCATTGTTTGTGTTGCTCTTCTTGTTGGCTTCAGCTTCTTAAAGTGATCTGTTCTGTGTCTCTGGGTTTATGATGTTAACTTCTGTGGTAAGATGCCTATGAGATTCAGTGGTGCAGTTTCCTGCAGGTATCTTGATGTTCTTCACTTCCACCTACTAGTCTTGTTGGTTTCCAGCTGGTCAAACCTTTTCTTCTGGTCTCCCTAGCTGCAGCAGACTGAGGGGCTATTAATGTGGCCTTTCTCTCCTCTTGGTGAACTTAGCTGGTCTCACCAGTGCCCTCCCAAGATCGAGAATGGCGCCGCTCTCCCGTGCCCTGCTGAAAGCAGGTTTTTCCCCAGGCTTCCCAGCTCTGACCTTGTGTGAGGGCACACATTCCCAGCCAGGCTTTCCTGGTCTCACAGACTTGGGCTTGCACCTTTCCCAGTGCTGTGGCTGCACACACTGGGCAACTCACAATTCTTCCAAGCTGGCAGCCACAGCCTGCATCCTAGTGTTTCTCAGTCTGAGCCCAGCTGGATAGGGATGGAGCTGGCGACTGGTGCTCTTCCATGGGCCCTGCCAGCAGCCTGCAGCTCCCAGAGACTTTGGGAGTTTAGGCCCAAATTCTGAGCTCTCAGCTCCCCACTGGCGCTCTGTCAGGGGCCCTGCAAGTAGCCTGCAGCTCCCCGAGACTGTGTGAGCGCTGGCTGGAGTCCCCTGCTATCGGGAATGCTCGCCACTGGGAAGGCACGGGACTCCTAGACCTCCAAGCCGGTAACCACAGGGGACTCCCAGTGCTTCTCAGTCTGCACCCAGCTGGGTAGGGAGGGAGCTGGTGGCTGGTGCTCTTCCAGGGGCACCACCAGTATCCCGAGGCTCCCCAAGGCTGTAGGAGCTTCAGCTCAGGCTACTGGGAATGCCGGGGCCCCTCAGTTTCCCAAACTGGCAACCACAGCCTGACTCCATGGGTTATCAGAGCTCTCTGGTTTGCTTCCCAATGACCACTCCTCTCTCTGCCACTACAGGCAAACCGATCTCTCCTGGTGTTTTCCAATCTGCACCCTCCTGGTTAGAGAGGGTGCTGGTGACTAGTTCTCTCCCAGGGTTGTTGTTGTTGACCTACCTTGGCTCTCAGAGATCAGGGCGTCCCTGCCAGGGCCCTGGCGCTGCCCGGTGGAGGGTTTGCAGCCTCTGCGCTGTTCCCTCATACCTTGTTGATCTGAGGTCTGTCTCCTCTCCTCAACCTCTGGTCATTCAGTATCCCCTATACTTTCTGGGGTCCTGCCGTCCCATATGCTGGGTCCCTGTTGGGTGTTCGCTGTGCTCCTCTGCAGAGCAGCCTGGTTTTTCTCAGGCGCATGAAGGAAGCAAAATCCTTTCTCCTACTCCACTGCCATCTTCCTCCCCTCTATCATAACTAGCTTGGTGGTAGTCATTTGCAGTTTGAGGGGCATGTGGGGATGCTTTTTCTCTATGCCGTTATTCAAAGATTCCTTATCTTCAATTTCTGTGGCTTTATGTTAACTCTACTGCATCATAGAGACAACTGACTGTCAAATATGGGTTTGAACTGCAGGACACACTTATAGATGGATTTTTTTCAACACCACCGGACCTCAGTATCCGTGGTTTGACAACCACAGACTCAACCAACCCAGGATGGAAAACAGTATTTCCGCTTTCCCCCGAGGCCGGGTTCAATCTTCTTAATTTTGCTTGTCTTACTTGCATCACCTTGTTCTTGGGATTCCAAGTTCTCTCTACTCATTATGGAGGTGTGTAGTTACATCTACGTGTTTTCAGATTTCTCAGTTTCATCCTAATGATTTCTGGATTCTATTCCCTTGTTTGGATTTCATTTTCATCCCTTTGTAGGGTACTCTGATTTTCATACACTTATAACTGAAATTTCAGCTTATATCATCTTGTTCCTTGGGTTTTAAGTTCCATCAACATTTACTACGAGTCCCGAGGTCCAACTCTTCTTGGGACCTGAGTTCAATTTACCTCCTAAGATTTCGAGTTTAACTTATTTGTCCCAGAGTTCTGAATTCTGTCACCTTGTTCTTTTGATGGTGAAACACTTTTCCATGTTTTTGGCACTTAGTGCTCTAATTTGTTGCTCTTGGACTCTGAGATCCATGTCATTGTTCTAGAGTTGTAAGTTTATTTCCAACAATTTAGGTATCTAGTTTCATCCCTTAGTCTTGATGATTTTGAGACCTGTTGGATTTCTTTTTGGCTTCAAACTCCTTCTCATTTTTCTTGGTGTTTTGAAGTTCATGATCTGCACCGTGTCTCAAGTTTATCAATGTCATCTCCTTGTAAAATAATTCCAAACTCACTCTTCCTGTTACATAATTGTGAGTTTCTACTTGTTTTCATAAGTCTCTGTGTCCCAACCCCTTTTAGGGTATAAGAACTCAATCGTACTGTTTCTGCTGTTCTCATTCCTATCACCTTGTTGTTGGGATTCCGTGATACTTTGCCTTGGTCTTGGATTATCTAGCTACATTTCTTTGTTTTCAAGGTTCCAACTTCCACTCCAATGATCTCTGGGTTTGGAGTTTCATTTTTTTTGTTGTGTTTCCACTTCCTTCTTCTTATTAACTGACATTATTTACCTTGTTCTTGACATTTTCTATCCCTTTCTCCCATTCTTAGGTTATTGTACAGCATCCACAACATTTATGGTTCTGAGTTCCATCTCTTACTCTTTGGGTCTATGTTCTTCTTCTTGGGAGTTTGTGTTTCATCACTTGTTATGTTTCTCAGCAGTCTCTCTATTATTGGTATTTCAAGTATCACCCACTTTATAACTGAATATGAAATCTCAGCCCCACATTCTTTGGCTTCCGATATCCATTATATTGTTCTCTTGGTAGTTTCGACCATTCTTTTGCTTTCGCTGTTCTGAGTTCTGTTATTGTGTTCTAAAAATCCTGATATCCATCACCTCGTTTTCAGAGTTCTGAGTTCCATGCTTTTGTTCTTGGTTTTCTGAGTTACTTCCCATTGTTCTTGGGGTATTACGTACCATCTCCTTCCTTTCAGGGTTTGAGTAACATCCTGGTGTTCTCTGGATTCTGAGTTTCAGACCTTTGTTGTAATGATCAGAGTTTGATCCAGTGTTCTCAGGGTTCTGAACAATAACGCTTTGGGGGGGATTTTCTTTTTCTCACCTTGGTTAAACCGTCCAAGTTTCATCCTTTCTTCTAGGGATTCTTACTTAGACCATCTGTTCCTGATTTGTGGCTTCCATGTTATTTTTCTCAAGTCTCCAAGTTTTAGCTTCTTGATGAATAATTGAGTCCAATGGCCTTGTTCACACTGTTCTCAATCACATTACGTTGTTCTTTGGATTCTGAATCTCTTTCCCCTGTTCCTGGGATATCTATTTATCTTCCCTTGGTCTCAGTGTTCTGAGTTCTCTCCCAAAATTTCCTGGGTTCTGGATTTTATACCCTTTTAGTTGGGTTTCCATTTCCACCCCCTTGATCACTGTAGTCTGAGTCTTGTCCTCTAGTACTTGGGATTTCAGGTCCCATCAGCTTTTAATTGGAGTATCAACTTACATCTTCGTTTTAAGGGCTCTGAGTTTCATCCGTTGTTCTTGGTATTCCAAGTTCCATTTCATTCCTGAGGTTCTGAGTTCTTTCCCTTTTTATCAGAGTTCTGTATTCCATTCCCTTTTCCTTGTGATTGCAGAATATTTCCCACGTTTTGTGGGTTGTGTTGTCCACCTCAGAGATCTTGTGACTTTGAAAACCATCTCCATGTTTTAGGGTTTTAAGTTTTGTTATCTTGAAATTAGGATTCGTACTTCAATATCATTGTGCTCACGTTTTCTGACATCCATTATATTCCTCCTGGGTTCCAAATTTTGTAGTAGTTTTCTTGATGTTCTTAGTGTCACCAACTACAATTTGTCTCAGTTTAAAGATTTTGTGTCCTTTAAATAAGGGATTCTAGATCAGTCCCCTTGTTCAACAACTATGAGTTCTATCTTATTTTTTCACGATCTTCCACTTTATCCCGCTTTTTATCGATTGAAGTTAAATTGCTTTTTTCCTTCTGCTGTTACACCCATCATCTTGTTCTTGGGATTATGAGTTATTCCTCCCTTTTCTTGGAGTATCTAAGGATATCCCATTGTTGTCAGTGTCCCAAGTTTCTTACCAATGATTTCTGGATTCCGAGTTTCATCCCCTTACGGTTGGGTTTTCATTTACATTTTCTTCCTTACTGGCGTGTGTGATTCATTGCTTTGTTCTCAGAATTTCATGTCCCATCGTGTTGTGTTTGAGTTATTGGATTCCATCCACTTTCAATGGTTATGAGCTCCAAGGATTGTATTTTGGAATTCCAAGATCCTTTCTTTTCTTGTGGATTCATCTTTGTCCACTTATTGTCATGGCTCTGAAATCCCTATTCTTGGGATTCAGAGGCCCTTTTATTTTTCTTTGTTTTGTATCCAATTCCATGCCCAATTTCTATGGCTTCTAATATTCATAACTTTGCGTGGGTGGAAGCCATTTTCTGTTTCATTTTTTTCTGAGATCTTTCCTCTCTCTCTTTTTTAGAAATTCTGATATCCATCACCTTGTTTTCAGAGTTTTAAGTTCCATCCCCCACTTCTTTGTTGTCTGAGTGAATTCACATTGTTCTCTGGATTAAGTACTATCCCCTGTTTTAGAGTTTGAATTTCTCTTGTTGTTTGATGTTCTTTGTTTTCAGAGTTTCTTTCCTTTGTCGATATGCTCCCATTTCAATATATTCTCAGGGTTAAACAACATGGGCTTATTTTTTTAGATTTTGTGTTCCTTACCCTTAATATCATCTTCTGATGTTCATCTCTTGGTTATAGGGATTTCAAGACTCTTGTTCTCGAATTCTGAGTTCCATCCTGTTGCTCTCAAGTCTCCAAATTTTATTCTCCTGGTGGGAACTAGAGTTAAAGCTCCTTGATCCTGCTGTTCTCAATTGCATCACCATGTGTTTTGAGATTCTGCGTTTATTCCCCTTGTTCTAGGGATATAAAAATCTCAGGTTTTGGAGTTCCATCCCAATCATCTCTGGACACTGAGATCCACTACCTTGAGTTGAATTTTTATTCCTATCCCCCTTTTCACAGACCTCTGAGTTCCATCCTCTTGTACTGGAAATTTCAGGCCCATCACCTTGTTCTTGGATTACCAAGCTCCATCCACCTTTGGTAAGGGTCCTGAGGTCCATCCTGCATTATTGGGATTCTGAGTTTTATTCCCGTGCTGGTATTTTGAGTTCCATCTCTTTCTTCTCAGAATTATGAATCCATCATCAGGTTCTTCTGATTTTGGAATAATTCCCAGTGTTCATGGGGCCATTGTCCATGTTGTTGCATTTATAATTCTTAGATTTATCCAGTTTTTCCTCATTTGTAAGTCCATCCCATTGCAACTGGGATTCCTAGCTCCACTTCCATGCCATAATGGTTCTGATATCCATCACTTTCCTTCTGATTTTCACTTTCACGAGCCCTTTTCTTAGTTTCATCAAATATGACTTGTCTCAATTTTTCAAATTGCCTTCCCTTACAGAAGAAATTTTCAGCTCAATCTCCTTTTTATTAAATTGTGAATTTCCACCCATTTTTGCAAGTTTCTAAGCTCCATTCTTTTCTTGGGGATTTCATTTCAATTGTCGTATTTCCCCTGTTCTGATCCGTGCCAACTTGTTCTCAGAACTCCAATNGTCTTTTATCCACCTTGAATTTATTTTGGTATATAGTGTAAGATGGTGCTGGAGTTTCATCTTTTTGCATGTAGCTGTCCAGTTTTCCCAACACCATTTGTCAAAGAGGCTATCTTCACCCCATTTTATGTTACTGCCCCCTTTGTTGAATATTAATTGACTGTACAGAGTTGGGTTTACTTCTGGGCTCTCTATTCTGTTCCATTGGTCTATGTGCCTGTTTTTTATGCCTGTACCAGGCTGTTTTATTACAGTGGCCTTGTAAAACAGTTTAATATCAGGTATTATGACCCCTCCTACTTTCTTATTCTTTCTCAAAATTGCAGCTGCTATTCAGGGTCTTTTATGGTTCCATACAAATTTTTGAAATGTTTGTTCTATGTCTGTGAAATATGCCATTGGTACTTTAATAGGTATTGCATTGAATCTGCAAATTGCTTTGGGTAGTATTGACATGTTGATGATGTTAATTCTGCCAATCCATGAACACGGTATATGTTTCCATTTATTTGTGTCTTTCTTGATTTCTTTCTTCAGTGTTGTGTAGTTTTCTGCATACAGGTCTTTTACATTTTTGGTTAGGTTTATTCCCAGATATTTTCTTTTTTGTTTTTGCTATAACGAATGGGATTTTTTTCTTGAGTTCTGCTTCTGCTGCTTCATTGTTGGTATACAAAAATGCCTTTGATTTCTGGATATTGACTTTTTATCCTGCTGTTTTGCCAAATTCACTTATTATTTCCAGCAGTTTTTTTTGTTTTTGTTTTTTGGTAGAAGCTATAGGATTTTCCATGTACACTATCATGTCATCTGCAAACAATGACAGTTTTTGTTTCCTCCTTTCCAATTTCGATGCCTTTTATTTCCTTTTCTTGTCTGATTGCTGTGGCTAGAACTTCTAATACTATATTGAATAGAAGTGGTGAAAGTGGGCAACCTTGTCTTGTTCCTCATCTTAGTGGAAAAGCTCTTAGTTTTTTTCCCATTGAGTATGATGTTGGCTGTAAGTCTTTCATATATGGCCTTTATTATGTTGAGGAATGCTCCCTCAATTCCCATTTTTCTGAATACCTTTATCATAATTGGATGTTGAACCTTATCAAAAGCTTTTTCTGCATCTATTGATATGACCATGTGACTTTTGTCCTTGCTTTTTTAAATATGGTGTATTACATTTTTTACTTGCGTATATTGAACCATCCTTGCATCCCTGGGATGAATCCCACTTGGTCGTAGTGTATGATATTTTTGATGTACTGTTGGATGCGATTTGCTAATATCTTATTGAGGATTTTAGCGTCAATATTCATCATCGATATTGGCCTGTAATTTTCTTTCTTTCTTCTGTCTCTATCTGGCTTTGGAATTAGGGTGATGCTGGGTTCCTAAAAAGAGTTGGGGAGTTTTCCCTTCTTCTGAATTTTTTGGAATAGTCTGTGAAGAATAGGGGTTAGCTCTTCCTTAAAAGCTTGTGGAATTCTCCTGTGAAACCACCTGGTCCAGGGCTTTTGTGTGATGGGAGTTATTTGATTACTGCTTCAATTTCATCTGTTGTTATTGGCCTGTTCAGGTTTTCTGCTTCTTTTTCATTGAGTTTTGGAAGATTATATTTTTCTAGAAATTTGTCCATTTCACCTAGGTTTTCAAATTTCTTGGCATACAGTTCTGCATAGTAATTTCTTACAATCCTTTCTATTTCTGTGGTATCAGTTGTAATCTCTCCTCTTTCATTTCTGATTGTGTATATTAGCATCCTCTCTCTTCTTTTCTTGATGAACCTACTTAAAGGTTTGTGTATTTTGTTTCTCTTTTCAAAAAACCAACTCCTGGTTTCATGGATCCTTAGAATTGTGCTTGTAGTCCTATACCATTTAATTCCGCTCTGATCTTGGTTATTTCCTTCCTTCTACTTGCTCTGGGCTGTCTTTGTTGTTGTTCCTCAAGTTCTTGCAGGCGTCAGGTTAGGTTGTTTGTTTGAAATGTTTCTATCTTCTTTAGGTGAGCCTGTATTGCCATGAACTTCCCTCTTAGGACTGCCTTCACTGTGTCCCATAGGTTTTGGGTTGTTGTGAGTTCATTTTCATTAGTTTCCAGAAGCTTTCTGATTTCTTCTCTAATTTCAATCTTGACCTCTTTGTTGTTTAATAGAATACCATTCAGTTTCCATGCTTTTGGGTGTTTTGGGTTTTTTTCCTGTGGGTTTGGTTTCCAATTTCAGTCCCTTGTGATCAGAGAAAATGCTTGGCATGATTTCTATTTTCCTGAAATTATTGAGACTCGTTTCGTGTCCTATCATATGGTCTATCTTTGAAAATGTTCCATGTGCATTTGAAAAGAAAGTGTATTTAGCTTGTTTGGCATGGAGGGCTCTCTATATATCAATTAGGGCCATTTTTTTAGGGTGTCATTTAATGTTGCCATATCTTTGTTGATATTTTGTTTGGAAGATCTGTCCATTTTAGACAGTGGGGTGTTATAATCCCCTACTATAATTGTGTTGCTGTCAATATCTTTCTTGAGGTCCCAGAATTTTCTTTATATATTTGGTTGCTCCTATGTTGGGTTCATATATATTTATGATGTTAATGTCTTCTTGGTGGATTCTACTCTTGAGTATTATGAAGTGATGTTCTTGGTCTCTCTTTATGACCCTTCTTTTGAAGTCTATTTTGTCTGATATGAGAATTGCTACCCTGGCTTTTTTTCCTTGTCCATTTGCTTGGAAAAATTGTTTCCATCCTTTCACATTTAGTCTGTGGTGGTCTTTTGACCTGAGGTGGGTCTCTTGTAGGCAGCATATGTGTGGGTCATGCTTTATTATCCATTCAGCTATTTTATGTCTTTTTTTTTGGTGCATTTAATCCTTTTACGTTTAAGGTTATTATTGAAAGGTAGTTATTCATTGCCATTTGTGTACCTGTGTTCCTCTCTGTCTCTCTCTTTTCCTTCCTTTCCTTAAAGCAGCCCTTTTAGTAATCCTTGTAGAGCTGGTTTGGTGGAGGCGTATTCCTTTAGACTTCTTTTGTCTTGGAAGCTCCATATTTGGCCTTCTATCTTGATTGAGAGCCTTGCTTGGTAAAGTAACCTTTCTTGTAGGCCTCTGTTTCTCAGTACTTGGACTATTTCTTGCCATTTTCATCTTGCTTGGAATGTTTCCATTAAGAAGTCAGTAGCCAACCTTACTGGGACCCCCTTGTATGTTACTTCCTTTTTCTCCCTTGCTGCCTTTAGGATTCCGTCTTTGTCTTGGAGGTTTGCCATTTTAATGATGATATGTCTTGCAGTAGGCCTCTTTGGGTCCCACCTGATTGGGACTCTGGAATTCCTGAATCTGTGTGACTTTCTCTCTCCTCAACTTAGGAAAATTTTCTGTTATTACTCTTTCAAGTAGGTTTTCTATCCCTTGTTCTTTCTCTTCTCCTTCTGGTATTCCTATTATTCCGGTATTATTACGTTTCATGTTGTCTTGCATTCCTCTTACATTCTCCTCATTTTTTCTGATTCTCTTTCCATTATTTGGTCTGTCTCGGTGATTCTTTATATCCTCTTCTATCTCACTTATGCAATCTTCTGCCATGTCAATTATATTCTTCATCCCTTCTACTGTGTTTTTCAGTTCAGAAATTGTATTCTTCATTTCCTCTTGGCCTTTACTAATGGTTTCTATTTCCTTTTTCGTGTTGGTGTAGTTTGCAGAGAGTTCATTGTAACTCTCCTGTAGTTTCTGGTAGCTCGTTTTAAGCTCTTTGAATTTCCTGATAACCAGAGCTTTGAATTCAATATCTGATAGTTGCTTGCTTCTATTTCATCTAACATTCTTTCTGAGACTTCCTCCTTTTCTTTCATTTGTGGATTGTTTCTTTGTCTTCCCATTGTTTGTGTTGCTCTTCTTGTTGGCTTCACCTTCTTAAAGTGATCTGTTCTGCGTCCCTGGGTTTATGGTTTGAACTTCTGTGGTACGATGCATATGAGATTCAGTGGTGCAGTCTCCTGCAGGTATCCTGGTGTTCTCCATTTCCACCTACTCCTCTGGTTGGTTTCCAGCTGGTCAAAACTTTTCTTCTGGTCTCCCTAGCTGCAGGAACCTGAGGGGCTATTAGTGTGGCCTTTCTCTCCTCTTGGTGAACTGAGCTGGTCTAGCCAGTGCCGTTGCAAGTTCCAGAATGGTGCCACTCTCCCATGCCCTGCTGAGAGCAGGTTTTCCCCCAGGCTTCCCAGCTATGGCCTGGAGTGAGGGCACGCACTCCCAGCCAGGCTTTCCTGGTCTCTCAGACTTGGGCTTGGACTTTCCCAGTGCTGCGGCTGCAACACTGGGCAACTCACAATTCTTCCAAGTGTGCAGCCACAGCCTGCAGCCTGGTGTTTCTCAATCTGAGCCCACCTGGATAGGGATGGAGCTGGCGACTGGTGCTCTTCCATGGGCCCTGCCAACAGCCTGCAGCTCCCAGAGACTGCGGGAGTGTAGGCCCAAGTCCTGAGCTCTCAGTTCCCCACTGGTGCTCTGTCAGGGGCCTTGCCAGTAGCCCACAGCTCCCCCAGGCTGTGTGAGTGCTGGCTGGAGTCCCCTGCTATCAGGAATGTGAACCACCGGGAATGCACGGGACTCCTAGACCTCCAAGCAGGTAACCATACCAGACTCCAGGTGCTTCTCAGTCTGCGCCCAGCTGGGTAGGGAGGGAGCTGGTGACTGTTGCTCTTCCAGGCGCACCGCCAGTATCCCGAAGCTCCCCAAGACTGTGGGTGCTCTGGCTCAGGCTACTGGGAATGCCAGGGCCCCTCAATTTCCCAAACTGGCAACCACAGCCTGACTCCACGGGTTATCAGAGCTCTCTGGTTTGCTTTCCAATGCCCACTCCTCTCTCTGCCACTACAGGCAAACCGATCTCTCCTGGTGTTTTCCAATCTGCACCCTGCTGGTTAGAGAGGGTGCTGGTGACTAGTTCTCTCCCAGGGTTGTTGTTGTTGACCTACCTTGGCTCTCAGAGATCAAGGCGGCCCTGCCAGGGCCCTGGCGCTGCCTGGCGGAGGGCCTGCAGCCACTGCACTGTTCCCTCATACCTTGTTGATCTGAGGTCTGTCTCCTCTCCTCAACCTCTGGTCATTCAGTATCCCCTATACTTTCTGGGGCCCTGCCGTCCCATATGCTGGGTCCCTGTTGGGTGTTTGCTGTGCTCCTCTGCAGAGCAGCCTGGTTTTTCTCAGGCACATGAAGGAAGCAAAATCCTTTGTCCTACTCCACCGCCATCTTCCTCCCCTCTATCATAACTAGCTTGGCGATAGTCATTTGCAGTTGAGGGGCATATGGGGATGATTTTTCTCTACGATGTAATTCAAAGATTCCTTATCTTCAATTTCTGTGGCTTTATGTTAACTCTACTGCATCATAGAGACAATTGACTGTGAAATATGGGTTTGAACTGCAGGACCCACTTCTGGTGGATTTTTTCCAACACCACTGGACCTCAGTATCCGTGGTTTGACAACCACAGACTCAACCAACCCAGGATGGAAAACAGTATTTCCGCTTTCCCCCAAGGCCGGGTTCAATCTTCTTAATTTTGCTTGTCTTACTTGCATCACCTTGTTCTTGGGATTCCAAGTTCTCTCTACTCATTATGGGGGTGTGTAGTTACATCTACATGTTTTCAGATTTCTCAGTTTCATCCTAATGATTTCTGGATTCTATTCCCTTGTTTGGATTTCATTTTCATCCCTTTGTAGGGTACTCTGATTTTCATACACTTATAACTGAAATTTCAGCTTATATCATCTTGTTCCTTGGGTTTTAAGTTCCATCAACATTTACTACGAGTCCCGAGGTCCAACTCTTCTTGGGACCTGAGTTCAATTTACCTCCTAAGATTTCGAGTTTAACTTATTTGTCCCAGAGTTCTGAATTCTGTCACCTTGTTCTTTTGATGGTGAAACACTTTTCCATGTTTTTGGCACTTAGTGCTCTAATTTGTTGCTCTTGGACTCTGAGATCCATGTCATTGTTCTAGAGTTGTAAGTTTATTTCCAACAATTTAGGTATCTAGTTTCATCCCTTAGTCTTGATGATTTTGAGACCTGTTGGATTTCTTTTTGGCTTCAAACTCCTTCTCATTTTTCTTGGTGTTTTGAAGTTCATGATCTGCACCGTGTCTCAAGTTTATCAATGTCATCTCCTTGTAAAATAATTCCAAACTCACTCTTCCTGTTACATAATTGTGAGTTTCTACTTGTTTTCATAAGTCTCTGTGTCCCAACCCCTTTTAGGGTATAAGAACTCAATCGTACTGTTTCTGCTGTTCTCATTCCTATCACCTTGTTGTTGGGATTCCGTGATACTTTGCCTTGGTCTTGGATTATCTAGCTACATTTCTTTGTTTTCAAGGTTCCAACTTCCACTCCAATGATCTCTGGGTTTGGAGTTTCATTTTTTTTGTTGTGTTTCCACTTCCTTCTTCTTATTAACTGACATTATTTACCTTGTTCTTGACATTTTCTATCCCTTTCTCCCATTCTTAGGTTATTGTACAGCATCCACAACATTTATGGTTCTGAGTTCCATCTCTTACTCTTTGGGTCTATGTTCTTCTTCTTGGGAGTTTGTGTTTCATCACTTGTTATGTTTCTCAGCAGTCTCTCTATTATTGGTATTTCAAGTATCACCCACTTTATAACTGAATATGAAATCTCAGCCCCACATTCTTTGGCTTCCGATATCCATTATATTGTTCTCTTGGTAGTTTCGACCATTCTTTTGCTTTCGCTGTTCTGAGTTCTGTTATTGTGTTCTAAAAATCCTGATATCCATCACCTCGTTTTCAGAGTTCTGAGTTCCATGCTTTTGTTCTTGGTTTTCTGAGTTACTTCCCATTGTTCTTGGGGTATTACGTACCATCTCCTTCCTTTCAGGGTTTGAGTAACATCCTGGTGTTCTCTGGATTCTGAGTTTCAGACCTTTGTTGTAATGATCAGAGTTTGATCCAGTGTTCTCAGGGTTCTGAACAATAACGCTTTGGGGGGGATTTTCTTTTTCTCACCTTGGTTAAACCGTCCAAGTTTCATCCTTTCTTCTAGGGATTCTTACTTAGACCATCTGTTCCTGATTTGTGGCTTCCATGTTATTTTTCTCAAGTCTCCAAGTTTTAGCTTCTTGATGAATAATTGAGTCCAATGGCCTTGTTCACACTGTTCTCAATCACATTACGTTGTTCTTTGGATTCTGAATCTCTTTCCCCTGTTCCTGGGATATCTATTTATCTTCCCTTGGTCTCAGTGTTCTGAGTTCTCTCCCAAAATTTCCTGGGTTCTGGATTTTATACCCTTTTAGTTGGGTTTCCATTTCCACCCCCTTGATCACTGTAGTCTGAGTCTTGTCCTCTAGTACTTGGGATTTCAGGTCCCATCAGCTTTTAATTGGAGTATCAACTTACATCTTCGTTTTAAGGGCTCTGAGTTTCATCCGTTGTTCTTGGTATTCCAAGTTCCATTTCATTCCTGAGGTTCTGAGTTCTTTCCCTTTTTATCAGAGTTCTGTATTCCATTCCCTTTTCCTTGTGATTGCAGAATATTTCCCACGTTTTGTGGGTTGTGTTGTCCACCTCAGAGATCTTGTGACTTTGAAAACCATCTCCATGTTTTAGGGTTTTAAGTTTTGTTATCTTGAAATTAGGATTCGTACTTCAATATCATTGTGCTCACGTTTTCTGACATCCATTATATTCCTCCTGGGTTCCAAATTTTGTAGTAGTTTTCTTGATGTTCTTAGTGTCACCAACTACAATTTGTCTCAGTTTAAAGATTTTGTGTCCTTTAAGTAAGGGGTTCTAGATCAGTCCCCTTGTTCAACAACTATGAGTTCTATCTTATTTTTTCAAAATCTTCCACTTTATCCCCCTTTTTATCGATTGAAGTTAAATTGCTTTTTTCCTTCTGCTGTTACACCCATCATCTTGTTCTTGGGATTATGAGTTATTCCTCCTTTTTCTTGGAGTATCTAAGTATATCCCATTGTTGTCAGTGTTCCAAGTTTCTTACCAATGATTTCTGGATTCCGAGTTTCATTACCTTACGGTTGGGTTTTCATTTACATCTTCTTCCTTACTGGCGTGTGTGATTCATTGCTTTGTTCTCAGAATTTCATGTCCCATCGTGTTGTGTTTGAGTTATTGGATTCCATCCACTTTCAATGGTTATGAGCTCCAAGGATTGTATTTTGGAATTCCAAGATCCTTTCTTTTCTTGTGGATTCATCTTTGTCCACTTATTGTCATGGCTCTGAAATCCCTATTCTTGGGATTCAGAGGCCCTTTTATTTTTCTTTGTTTTGTATCCAATTCCATGCCCAATTTCTATGGCTTCTAATATTCATAACTTTGCGTGGGTGGAAGCCATTTTCTGTTTCATTTTTTCTGAGTTCTTTCCTCTCTTTTTTAAAGAAATTCTGATATCCATCACCTTGTTTTCAGAGTTTTAAGTTCCATCCCCCACTTCTTTGTTGTCTGAGTGAATTCACATTGTTCTCTGGATTAAGTACTATCCCCTGTTTTAGAGTTTGAATTTCTCTTGTTGTTTGATGTTCTTTGTTTTCAGAGTTTCTTTCCTTTGTCGATATGCTCCCATTTCAATATATTCTCAGGGTTAAACAACATGGGCTTATTTTTTTAGATTTTGTGTTCCTTACCCTTAATATCATCTTCTGATGTTCATCTCTTGGTTATAGGGATTTCAAGACTCTTGTTCTCGAATTCTGAGTTCCATCCTGTTGCTCTCAAGTCTCCAAATTTTATTCTCCTGGTGGGAACTAGAGTTAAAGCTCCTTGATCCTGCTGTTCTCAATTGCATCACCATGTGTTTTGAGATTCTGCGTTTATTCCCCTTGTTCTAGGGATATAAAAATCTCAGGTTTTGGAGTTCCATCCCAATCATCTCTGGACACTGAGATCCACTACCTTGAGTTGAATTTTTATTCCTATCCCCCTTTTCACAGACCTCTGAGTTCCATCCTCTTGTACTGGAAATTTCAGGCCCATCACCTTGTTCTTGGATTACCAAGCTCCATCCACCTTTGGTAAGGGTCCTGAGGTCCATCCTGCATTATTGGGATTCTGAGTTTTATTCCCGTGCTGGTATTTTGAGTTCCATCTCTTTCTTCTCAGAATTATGAATCCATCATCAGGTTCTTCTGATTTTGGAATAATTCCCAGTGTTCATGGGGCCATTGTCCATGTTGTTGCATTTATAATTCTTAGATTTATCCAGTTTTTCCTCATTTGTAAGTCCATCCCATTGCAACTGGGATTCCTAGCTCCACTTCCATGCCATAATGGTTCTGATATCCATCACTTTCCTTCTGATTTTCACTTTCACGAGCCCTTTTCTTAGTTTCATCAAATATGACTTGTCTCAATTTTTCAAATTGCCTTCCCTTACAGAAGAAATTTTCAGCTCAATCTCCTTTTTATTAAATTGTGAATTTCCACCCATTTTTGCAAGTTTCTAAGCTCCATTCTTTTCTTGGGGATTTCATTTCAATTGTCGTATTTCCCCTGTTCTGATCCGTGCCAACTTGTTCTCAGAACTCCAATTCTTTCATCTTATTTTTGTGTACCTGGTTACATGCCAAAATTCTCAGGGTTCTGAATTCTATCCTAATCACCTTTGGGTTCTGAGTGTATGCACTTGTAGTAGTCTTCCCATTTCCATTCCCTTAATCAAAGCAATTTGAGTTTCTTCTATTTGAATGTAATTTTAGACTTATTTACCTTATTCTTGTGGTATCATGTCCTATCCACATTTTCTAAAGTTCTAGAGGTCTATCTCTTATACTTTGAATTCTGAGTTCCTTTCCCTTTTTGGAGTTTCAAATTTCAACTGCTTTCTCTCAGTTTTCTGAAGTTCATCTCTTCATTCCTGTAATATCAGAATACTTCAACATGATTTTGGGGTTCCTCATTCATCTGTTATTCTTGTGTTTCCTAGATCCATCCCATTGTTCTCAGTTGTAAATACCAACTCCTTGAAATTGGGGTTTCTAGTTCCATCATCTTGACTTTGTGATTCAGAGATATATTCTTTTCATTTTGGGTTTCTATTTCCATAGCAGTTCTTATGGTCTTGTTAATGCCACCAACTATGCATTCTCTCAGGTTTAGAAATTTCATCCTTTTGTTGTAGGTATTTGGAGATCAATCCTTTTGTTCTGGAATTTTGAATTTAACTAATTTCTCTCAACTCTCCTCTTTCCATCCCTTCATTGGGAATTCGAGTTCAATAACCTTGTTCCTGCTTTTCTGATACCCATCACCTTATCTTGGCATTTCTACTTCCTTCCAATTGTTCTAGGTTTATCTAGTTAAATCTCTCTGTTCTTGGTGTTCCAGGTCCCAAACCAAAGATTTCTTCATTCTTAATTCCACACCCATGCTTTTGGCTTTCCATTTTCATTTCATTGGAATATTACATTCATCATCTTCTCTTGGCATTTCATGTTCCATAGTCTTGTTCTTGATTGATTCTGACCACCCGGTTGCTATGGCTCTGAGCTCCAAGCCTTGTTTTTGGCATTACATTTTCCTTTCCCTTCTTAGAGATTTGCCTCCCAATCTGCTTATTCTCAGGAAAAATTTCTGTGTTCTGAGCGGCGGGGGCCATGGTCAGATGGTGGTTGTCTGGCCAAGGATACCCAAAAGGAACGGGTGAAACTATGCTGAAGCTCAGGCCCTAAGAGCCTGGTGGAGCTATCAGGTGGAGTAGAGGGATACCCTAGGAACTGGGTTTTTTCTCGATGAGGGGTATCTCATACAGGTGGTAGAAGTTGGGGCAGAGAACAAGAAGTTAACTGCAGAAGAGGCAGTATTAACAGCAAAGGAAAAACCAGATAGACACCGAGCAGAGGCTTGATGCAAAAAGGGAAGCATGTGGCCACCACTGGAGATGCTAGCGGATCTGCTGTGCCAGCTGAGCGCCCAGAGTGCCCAAACCAGCAAGGACTACCTTTCTATGAAGCCTGACCCTGCCCAGATGTGGAAGCCCATTTTTTTTAACGGGATTGGTATTTTGACTCTGGTTATTAAACGCATCATTTAGACAGACTTGCTAAAAAACAGCAAGTTTCTTCCAGTGGGGAAAAGTTATATGTTCTAGATACATTCTAGAAAGTTTATATTATTCTTGTTCCACCTCACAGGCTACATGACTGTGTGAAAACATGTTTTACTTTGAGTGCAGAAGAAAATCCTTTTGAATGTGAAGTTTTCTGATGGCTCTTTTAATAAATATTTTCATCCCCTGCTTGTTCAACATTCCCACTCAACTAAAATTTAACGTGTTTTTATTGGTGGTGTTCTTGAATATTTACCCAGAAACAGTAGTCCTCTTTCTTCACTTTTTTGGTATTTTTAAGAAACACATACTCTTAGCCATTAGATTTTAACTCAGTAAGGTGTACACTCAGGAAAATACTTAACTTTTCCCTCCTATAGTGTTGTTTAACCCATAATTCCTAGCCTTTTCTTGTTTTTAATTTTTTTTATTTTTTAATTTATTGCCTGCTGTCATAGGTGTCTACCATTTTCCCCATTGATCCCCCAACCTCTGTCCATTCTCTCAGTCAATCCATGCCAATTGTGCCTACAAGCCTTCCATTCCTGTTTTGTTCCTTGCCCCTTCCCCATTTTTCTGGATTATCACCTTAACTCCCATCCTGTGGTGACTGTCACTTTGTTCTATGGTAGAAGTGTATGGTTTTGTGCTCATTTGTTTGCTTTGTTAATTAGATTCTATCCATAGGTTATATCATAATCCTATATAAATATTAGAACAGAACTCAGTTGAATACAAAGTTTTCTGATTGGTCTTTTAGAAATTCTCTTGCTTGCTCCAAAATCCCACTTGGCTAAAGTGTAACTTGTTTCTATTGGTGATCTTATTTGATGCTTACCCATAGAAAGTAGTTCTTTCTATTTCATGAGTGTGTCAGTACTTTTAAGAATCACAAACTCTTCACCATGGGACTTTACCTCATTTAGGTGTACAATCCGGAAAACTGGTTTAGGTGTACAATCAGGAAAACTGGTTCTCATCCTTCTAGAGTTTATTTTTGTGTAACAGTGTTTATTTTGGTGTAATCTTAATTTTGTTTACGCGGTGTAATTTAGTGGTTGGCTTCCAATTTCTTTGCATTGAAAACAGCTATTGTTTTTGCTGTCCAGACCCTCTGACACTGTTTTTTGAGAAGGATATGTTTGCTTTCCTTCAGCATTCCTCCATTTAGTGTTCCTTCAACCTTTATCAAATAATAATTGACAATATCAACGAGGGTATATTAATGGATTCTCTTTTCTCTTCCATTGGTCTATGTGTGTGTTCTTGTGCCAGAAACAGAATACGTTCAGTACAGAGGCTTTATAATGTAGTTTGGTATCAGATATTGTGACAGATCCAACTTTGTTCTTCTTTCTCTATTGTCTGAGCCTATTTCAGTTTGTTTGTGCTTCCACATAAACTGTTGAAGTATTTATTGTATATCTGAAATATGTCATTGGTGTTTGATAAGGATTGCATTGAATCCACAGGTTGCTTTGGGATATGGACATTTTAATGGTGTTAATTTTTCCAATCCATAAACAGGGTATATGCTTCCACTTATTTGTGTCTTCCCAGCTTCTTTCTTCAGTGTGTGTAGTTCTCTGAGAACAAGACTTTTACCTCCTCAGTAAAGTTTATTCCTAAGTGTTTCATTTCTATTTCTTTAAAAATTTTATTTTTATGTATTTTTAGGTAGTAGAAGGAAGGGAGACACGGAGCGAGAGATACATTAGTGTGGGAGAAACACACCAATAAATTACCTCTCACATGTTCTCAACTAGGGACCTGTTTAAAAAACAAGGCACATGCCCTGACCAGTGGCCTTTCGATTCATAGGCTAGCATGCTATCCACTATGTCACACCTGCCAGGGCTGTATTTCATTTTTTCTGGTTGCTATAGTAAATGGGATTTTCCACCAAATTTCTCTTTCTGATACTTCACTGGTTTTCCAAATGCCATCTATTTCTGAATGCTGACCTTGTATCCCACCATTTTGCCAAATGCACTTATTAGGTGTAGTATTTGCTTTGTTCACAATGTTGTTTTAGAATCATATGTGTGTGTGTATGTGTGTGTGTGTGTGTCAGTTATTGTTTCTCCTTTTCCATTTCTGATTTTTTTGCATCTTTTCTCTTTTTTTCTTCATGAATCTGGTTAAAGGTTTTTCAGTCTTGTTCGCCTTTTCAAAGATTCAGCTCTTGTATTCATGGATCTATTATGTTCCTTTTATACATTCTATTTTGTTCGTTTCTGCTCTGATCTTTATTATTCTCTTTCTTCTACTCACTTTTGGCTTTGTTTTTCTTTTCCAAATGCCTTTACATGTGAAGTTAAATTGTTCATTTGAGAATTTTTTGTTTCTTTGAGATAGCCTTGTGGTGCTATGAATTTCTCTCTTAGCATTGCTTTCACAGTGCCCCACACTTTGGGATGGTTTTGTTCTCATTTTAATCTGTTTCAACTATTTTTTTATTTCTTCCTTGATCTCATTGCTGACTCATTCATTAATAACATCTTATTTAGCTTCAATGTCATTGTCGGTTTTCCAGCATTCTTCTTATGATTGATATTTAGTTTCATAACCTTGCTGTCAGAGAAAATCCTTGCTCTTCATTCTTATTAAGATTATCGAGACCTGCTTATTGAGACTGTTACTGATACATGATCTGTGCTGGAAAACATTCTATGTGCACTTGAAATATATGCGTACTCTGCAGCTTTGGGATAATATATTCTGAAGATTTGGTCTAGCAGGTCATTTAAAGTCACTGTCCCATTTGGTATAACGAGTCGTTTAAAGTTATTGTCCCATTGTTGATTTTCTCTCTGGAACGACTATCCATTGAAATCAATAAGCTGTTAAAATCCTTAACTATGAGTGCATTCCCATCAATTTGCCCCTTTATGTCTATTTGTATTTAGTTCTTCTACTTTGGATGTGTAAATGTTTATGAGGCTTATGTCCTCTTAGATTGCCCCCTTTGTCATTACATAATGACTTTCTTTGTCACTTATCTATAGCCTTGGTTTTAATGTCTATTTTTTGGATATAAGTACTGCTACCCCAGGTTTTTCATTTTTCCATTTGCATGATATATCTACATCCATCCATTTACTTTTAGTCTGTGCTTATCTTTCATTCTGAAATGGCTCTCTTAGAACCAGCATCTGTACAAGTCTTCTTTTATTTATCAGTCAGCTACCATATCTCTTGGCTGGAGAATTTAAGCCATCTATATTTAGGGTGATTATTGATAGGTATGCTTTTGCTGTCATTTTATTACCAATTTTTTCTTCTTCTTCTCCTCCCTCTCCTCTTCTTTCTCCTCCCTCCTCCTTCTTTTTCTTCTTCTTCCTCCTTTCTCTTTTCTTCCTTGTCTCCTTACCTCCTTTTCTTCTTCTTCCTCTTCTCCTCTGCCTCCTCAACTTCCTCCTTGTCCTCCTTTTCCTTCTTCTTCCTCTCCCTCTTATTCTCTCCTTCTCCCTCCTCCTTTTTCCTTTTTCTTCTTCTTAAAACAAGCTCTGTAACATTTTTGGCTGTACCTGATTGATGTTAATAAACTCCTTTAGCATTTTTTCCTTGAGAATACCCTTGTTTCCACTTAAATTTTATTTTATTTTTTAAAGTTTATTTAGTTATTGCTCAAGCACAGTTTTCTGTCTTTTACTCCCATCCCAGCTCAGCCCCCCAGTGCTCTCCACCTCCCACCCATTTTCACCCCCTTAGTTTTTTTGTCCATGTGTCCTTTATACTTGTCCCTGTAAATCCTCCTCCTTTACCCCTGAAATTCCATCTCCTCTCCCCTCTGGTCCCTGTCAGCCTGTTCTCCATTTCAGTGATTTGGTTATATTTTGCTTGCTTGTTTGTTTTGTTGTTTAAGTTCCTGTTAAAGGTGAGATCATACAGTATTTGTCTTTCCATGCCTGGCTTATTTCACTCAGCGTGATGCTTTCCAGTCCCATTCATTCTCTTGCAAAGGGTAGGAGCTCTTTTCTGTCTGTTGTATAGAATTCCATTGTGTAAAAGTACCATAGTTTTTTGATCCATTCATTTACTAATGGGCGCCTAGATTGCTTCCAACTCTTGACTATTACAAATTCTGCTGCTATGAACATTTGGGTGCAAAGGTTCTTTCGGATTGGTGTTTCATGGTTCTTAGAATATAATCCTAGCGGTGGAATTGCTGGGTCGAAAAACAGATTCATTTTTAGTTTTCTTAGAAAATTCCATACTGTTTTCCATAGTGGTTGTACCAGTCTGCAATCCCGCCAACATTAAACTGGGGTCTTCTTTCTCCACAACTTCTCCAACACTTGTTGTTTGTTGTTTTGTTTATGATGGCCATTGTGACTGGTGTAAAGTGCCATGTCACTGTAGTTTTAATTTGCATCTCTCTGATAACTAGCAATATTCAGCATCTTTTCATGTGTCTCTAGATCCTCTGTATGTCTTCCTTGGAGAAGTGTCTGTTCCAGTCCGTTGCCCATTTTTTAATTGGATTGCTTGTCTTCTTAGAGTGGGTGGTGTTAGGTTCTTTGAATATATTGGAGAGTAAACCCTTATCTGAGTTATCATTGGCAATATGTTTTACCAGGCAGTTGATTCTCTTTTTATGTCGATGCTGGTTTCTTTAGCTGCGCAGAAGTTTTTTATTTTTATTTTTTAATTTTGATGAGATTCCATTTGTTTGTACTTTCCCTTATGTCCCTTGATTTCGGGGAACATATCAGTAAATATGCTGCAGCATGAAATATCAGATTTTCCTGCCTGTGTTCTCCTCTAAGATTTTAATGGCATCACAGCTTACATTTAATCTTTTATCCACCTTGAATTTATTTTGATGTATGGTGTAAGTTGGTGCTCAAGTTTCTTTCTTTTTTTTTTTTGCATGCAGCTGTCCAGTTCTCCCAACACCATTTGTTGAGGTGGCTATCTTTACCCCATTTTATGTTACTGCCCCCCTTTGTCGAATATTAATTGACTGTAGAGAGTTGGATTTATTTCTGGGCTCTCTCTCCTGTACCACTGGCCTGTGTGCCTTCTTTTATGCCAGTACCTGGCTGTTTTGATTACAGAGGTCTTGTAATACAGTTTGATATCAGGTATTGTGATCCCTCCGACTTTATTCTTCTTTCTTAACATTGCAGCTGCTATTCGGGATCTTTTATGGCTCCATATAAATTTTTGAAGTGTTTGTTCTGTGTCTGTGAAATATGCCATTGGTACTTTAATAGGTATTGCATTGAATCTGTAAATTGCTTTGGGTAGTATGGACATTTTGATGATGTGAATTCTTCCAATCCATGAACATGGTATATGTTTCCATTTGTTTGTGTTTTCCTTGATTTCTTTCTTCAGTGCTGTGTAGTTTTCTTTATAAAGGTTTTTTACCTTCTTGGTTTATTCCTTGATATTTTATTTTTGTTTTTGCTATATCGAATGAGATTTTTTCTTGATTTCTGCTTCTGCTGTTTCATTGTTGGTATGCAAAATTGCCTTTGATTTCTGGATATTGACTTTGTATTCAGATGTTTTGCCAAATTCATTCATAAGTTTGAGCAGTTTTTTTGATAGAGGCTATAGGATTTTCCATGTACACTATCATGTCATTTGCAAACAATGCCAGTTTTGTTTTATTCTTTTCAATTTGGGTGCCTTTTATTTCCTTTTCTTGTCTGATCGCTGTGGCTAAAACTTCCAATACTATATTTTATAGAAGTGGTGAAAGTTGACAACCTTGTCTTGTTCCTGATCTTAGTGGAAAGGATTTTAATTTTTACCCATTGAGAATGAAAGTGGCTGTAGGTCTCTCATATATAGCCTTTATTATATTGAGGAATGCTCTCTGTATTCCCACTTTGCTGAGAGTTTTTATCCTAAGCGGGTGCTGTGCCTTATCAAATGCTTTTTCTGCATCTATTGATATGATCATGTGATTTTTATGTCTGATTTTGCTTATCTGATGTATTACATTTACTGATTTATCCACTTACTGTGGATATTGAACCATCCTTGCATCCCTGGGATGAGTCCCACTAGGTCATGGTGTATGATCCTTTTGATGCGTTGCTGGATGTGGTTTGCTCAATATTTTTTCAGTATTTTAGTATCTGAGTTCATCAGCAATATTGGCCTGAACTTTTCTTTCTTTCTTTCTTTTTTTTTTTGTCTTTATTTGGTTTTGAGATTAGGATGATGCTGGCTTCATAAAAAGCATTTGGGAGTTTTCCATCTCTTTGGATTTTTTGGAGTAGCCTGTGAAGAATAGGGGTTAGCTCTTTCTTAAATGCTTTGTAGAATTATTCTGTGAAACCATCTGGTCCGGGGCTTTTGTGTGTCAGGAGTGTTTTGAGTACTGCTTTAATTCATTGGCTTTTATTGGTCTGTTCAGGCTTTCGGCTTCATCTTCATTGAGTTTTGGAAGATTATATTTTTTCTAGAAATTCATCCATTTCATCCTAGGTTTTCAAATATCTTGGCATACAGTTATTCACAGTAGTTTCTTACAATCCTTTGTGTTTCTGTGGTGTCAGTTGTGATCTCTCCTCTTTCATTTCTGATTGTATTTCTTTGGGTGTTCTCTTTATTTTTCTTGACAAGCCTGCTTAAAGGCTTGTGGATTTTTATTGTCTTTTCAAGAAACCCTCTTCTGGATTTATTAATCCTTAGAATTGTGCTTTTAGTCTCTATATCATTTAAGTTTGCTCTGATCTTGTTTATTTTCTTCCTTCTACTTGCTCTGTGCTGTCTTTGTTGTTGTTCCTCAAGTTCTTGTTAGGTTGTTTGTTTGAAATGTTTTTTATTTTATTTTGTTTTTGTTTTTTAGTTAGTTAGACCTGTATACCTAAGCACGTCCCTCTCAGGACTGTCTTCACTGGGTCCCATAAGTTTGGAGTTGTCGTGAGTTCATTTTCATTTGTTTCCAGAAACTATTTGATTTCTTCCTTAATTTCATTCTTGACCCACTCATTTTATAATAAGATGCTATTTAATCTCCATAATTTTGAGTGTTTTTTTTTCCCTTGGGGTTGGTTTCTAGTTTCAGTCTCTTGTGCTCAGAGAAAATGCTTGGTATGATTTCAATTTTCTTAAATTTGTTGAGCTTGTCTTGTGTCCTGTCATGTGGTCTATCTTTGAAAATGTCCCATGTGCCTTTGGAAAGTATGTGTATTTAGCTTCTTTGGGATGAAGGGCTTTATATATATCATCTAAGTCCATTTTTTAGGGCATTGTTCAATACCATAATATCTTTGTTGATACTTTGTTTGGTGGATCTGCACATTTTTTACAGTGGAGTGTTAAAATGCCCTACTATCATTGTGTTGTTGTCAATATATTTCTTGAAGTCCTCTAAGATTTTCTTTATATATCTTGGTGCTCCTGTGTTGGGTGCATATATATTTACAGTGCTTATGCCTTCTTGGTGGATTCTTTTCTTGAGTATTATGTGGTGAACTCCTGGGTCTCTTTCTGGTCCTTTTTTTGAAGTCTATATTGTCTGATATGAGTATTGCTACCCCTATCTTTTTTCCTGTCTGTTTGCTTGGAAAATTTGTGTACAGCTCCTCACTTTTAGTCTGTGTAGGTCTTTTGTCTTGAGCTGGGTCTCTTGAAGGCAGCAAATGTGTGGGTCATGCTTTCTTATCCATTCAGCTACTCTGTGTCTTTTGATTGGAGCCTTTAATCCATTTACTTTTAATGTTATTGTTGATAGGTACTTATTCATTGTCATTTATGTACCTCTGCTGCTCTTTGTCTCTCTCTTTTTCTTCCTTAAAGCAGTCCTTTTAGCATCTCTTGTAGTGCTGATTTGGTTGAGATGCACTGTTTTCACCTTTTTTTTTTTTTTTTTTTGTCTTGGAAGCTCTTTATTTGGCCTTCTATCTTGATTGAGAGCCTTGCTGGGTAAAGTAGCCTTGGTTGCAGGCTTCTGGTTCTCATTACTTGGAATATTTCTTGCCGTTCTCTTCTTGCTTTGAGCGTTTCCATTGAGAAGTCAGCAGCTAACCTTGTTGTAGATTCCTTATATGTTACTTCCTTTTTCTCCCTTGCTGCCTTTAAGATTGTCTCTTTGTCTTGGAATATTCCCATTTTAATGATGATGTGTCTTGAAGTGGGCCTGTTTGGGTTCCTCTCAATTGGGACTCTTTGTGATCTGGATTTGTGTGACTTTTTCTCTCATCAAATTAGGATAGTTTTTCATTATTACTCTTTCAAATAGTTTTTCTATCTTTTGTTCTTCTTCTTTTTCTTCTGGTATCCCTATTATTTGGATATTATTACATTCCACATTGTTTTGCATTTCTCTTAATCTCTCTTCATTTTTTTCTGAGCCTCTTTACCTTCTTTTGTTCTTTCTGGGTGTTTTTCCTACTTTGTGATCCAACTCTCTGATCTGATCTTCTGCTTCCTCCATCCTGCTTTAGATTCCTTCCATTGTGTTCTTCAGTTAAGAGATTGTATTCTTTATTTCCTCTTGTCCCTTGCTGATAGTTTCTATTTCCTTTTTCATGTTGATATAGTTTGCAGTGAGTTCATTGTAGTTCCCCTGTAGTTTCTGATAGGTCATTGTGAGCTCTTTAAACTTCCTGATAACCAGCGCTTTAAATTAAATATCTGATATCTGACTTGCATCTATTTCATCTAGCATTCTTTCCGAGGCTTCCCTTTTTTCTTTCATTTGGGGATTGATTTTTTGGTCTCATTGTTTGTGAGACTCGTCTTGTTAGCTTCAGCTTCTATTTGTTCTGGCTCCCTGGGTTTATGGTTTGAACTTCTGTGGTAGAATGCCTGTGAGGTTTAGTGGTGTGGTGTCCTTGATCTCCCCAGCTCAGTGGTCTTGGCTGTCATTTAAGTTGGCTCAGCCTTTGTCTTTGTGTTTTGATCATTTTGGGGTCTTTCTTTTGTGGGTCCTTCCTACCAGTTGGATAACTGATGGTCACTCTGTCCACCACCTCATGTAGTTTGTTGTGCAGAAAACCTTGGGATTGCTGCCCCACTGGGTGGGGAGTAAGTCCAGCGGCTGTTGCAGGAGAATCCCCAAAACAGTTTCATTTTCCAAGAAATTTCTTCCACTCAAGCCTGCTGCTCAGCACATCCCAATTCTCCAGCCAGGTCAGAGCCTGACCATCCGGGTCAGAGCCTGACACTGCAACTCTCAACTTTCCCAATCCGGTGACCACAGACTCTGCAAGTGATCACAGCCCTTGTATGCCTGCCTCTCTGCCCCTCTCAGCAGCAAGGTCTCTCCAGGTGCTGCTCAAGTCCTGCTTGGCCAGGGAGGGAGAGAGCAATTGATTTGGCCCTCTCCCAAGGACTCTGTGGCAGGTCCCCAAAGAGTGTGTAATAGACCCAATGCTGAGAGCTGAACACAGGGCACCCAGGCCAGAGCTACAGCCATGTCTCCATGCTGGCACCTGTGACCTTATTGTCCTGGAGTAGTCTCCTTACCTTCTGTGTTTTCAGTGTCTGCTACAATGTCTGGTCTCTTATTTTCATATATGCTAGGGTACTGCTGGCTGTTTACTCTGTTCCTCCATAGATCACCCAGGTTTTTCTCCCATGGGTAGGGGGAAGTGGAATCTGCTCCCTCCTACTCTGTTGCCATCTTCCAACCCTCCTGGAGTATTTTTTCTAGTTCTCTGAAGTATGCCATTAGTACTTTACATGAATGAACTGCATGAATGTATAAATTGTATGAATGTAGAAATTGCTTTCAGTAGAATAGCCATTTTAATGACGCTAAATTTTTAATCCAAGAACATGGCATATGCTTCCACTTATTTATACAATATATTTCTTGCTCTGTTTTCTTCAGTGGCCTGTAGTACTTACAATAAAGGTCTTTTCTTTCCTTGGTTAAATTTATTCCTAGGTAGGTTCCTTATATTTTTGTCACAATAGTAATTGGAATTGTTTAATATTCCATTTCTCATAGTTTCTTATGTGGTAAGACCATGGCTGCCAAAAGAGATTTGGAGAAGAGCCAGGTGAGTGATTGTAACTTAGTAGCTCCTACCTCTCCAAAAGTGGTAAATTCACAGACCAGCACCAGGAGAGACCTGGATGCTTAGAGCATCCAGGGGTACCAAAGGTGCAATAAGAGACAAACAGCTGGTTATACACTCTGGCTTGGACTGGGGTCACTGGCTAAGGTACTACCAGAGACATTGGGGAGCCCAGTGACATATGGAGATTGGAGGAGAGATGAGCTGTGAATGGCCGTGACACACAGAGTTTCTGGACTAGTCAGAGAGCGAGTCTGTGTACATAACTGAGCATTTATTTGGGAGGTCTGACCACAAATGAGAAGAGTTGGCTCTAATGGAATCTCAGCCACTGTTGCAAGGACCTCTCGTATGCAGTGACTAGGCCAATGAAGAGGGAGGATGGGCAGCACGATTTATTCTCACTCATGGCATGTCACATGTTGATCAAAGTAGGCAGCAGGGGCTCAGAGATGTAGCAGTGCCCAGAGAGACTTAATTCAATAGGGGAACTAAACTGCCCTGAAGGAACTTTGTGCGAGTGCAGACCAACAAAGAAAGAGGAGGTGGGAGGCAATTTGCTCCCACTCGGTGCCACTCACAGACTAATTAAAGGGTTTTATACTGAGGTGGATTACAGACAGCAGGAAAAAATTGAACGCCACCCCAGTCTATGTGCAGCATCCAGGAAAAAGCAAAATCTGCTTGGAAGACTTAAATAGTCACCACTAGGCTTCTCTTTTCAGTGTGAGACAACAAGACCCAGACCTGTGAAAATACCAAAGACAGAACCAGAAAGAAGTGAGAAAGCTAACACTAACAGCAGAGAAAAATTTCACTTTGCTAGCCCTCAGAACTCGCCATTTATTTATTTATGTATTTATGTATTTTTCTCACCTTTCTATTTAGGTTTTTCTTTTTTTTTCATTTTTGGGGTGGCATCATTGTTGGATGGAGGTATTTATTCTTCCTTGTATATTGCATTTTAATATTTCTTCTTTCACCTCATGCATAGGCCAGTAACACTCTACCTTGGTCTTTTTAAAATTTTATTCAGATTATACATTCCTTACTATATTATTAATATTTTAAATCTCATATGGAGCCCTTCTCTGGTCTTAATCAATTTTGCCGTCTTCCTGATTTTAACTACTGTTGTGGATAACTTCATTCTCACACACTACATCAAATTCCTATTTCTAACTCTCACATTATTTCACCATCCAAACTTGCTCACCATCTCACCACCCAAGAGCTCTGTTTTCTAAAGTCTCTTTTGCACATCTTATAGAAAGTGGCTGCTTGAGTAATATACCGTGACTAGTGCTGTGCTTCCCCAAATGACCACCCATCCATTCTCTACTTATTAGTACATTACATTCCATAGAATGTACTACTACTCTACTACTCTTATTAGTACTACTACTCTCTACTACTTATTAGTACATTACATTAGTACATTACATTCCTTCCACCATCTTACTCCATGTCCCCTTGACCATAACCCTGATCACATATAAGACACGGTGGCACTTATGAATATCAGTAAAACTACTGAAGGAGAGAACCCAACAAAAAAGGAGTCACCTATAGGCAAAGCCCAAATGCAACAGGAGAAACCACACAAAGAGAAGAAATGGCTATCTTAGAGCATCCAGAAAGGGAGATCCATGAACTCACAGATCCTCTGAATCCCACAAAGTTTTTACCACAGAAGATCAACCCACAATCTGGTATCAATCAATCTGGTAAAGCAGAGTATCAAAAAGAGTCACTTGAAATGGGGAGACAAAGGAAGAACACACAATAGAAAGTAATTGAAGATTCTCAGTACAAGTTCTAAGCAAAGTAGAAGCAAACAACCTATTAGACAGAATTTAAAAGAATGGTGATAAGGATACTCAAGGAACTCACACAAGTTCAAGGAACAGAGTGAAAAAGGCAACAGGAAGAAGACAGAAATAGAAACTATAAACAAGAACCAGGAAGAATGGATAATACAATTTATGAAGTAGAAGTAATTACAAGCAGACCAGATGAAGCAGATGACTGAATAAGTTAGCTGGAGGCAAGGTAGAAGAAATACCCACATAGATCAGCTGCACAAAAGAGCCTCAAACATACGAAGATGTGGGAACAATTTTTCCCTCACGTCCCCCACTGTGCCACGGATGAAAACAAACATGACAGAGACATGATGTGATCTTCTTTGGGAGGGAGGTGGCTAGTTTCTCAGGGCAAAAAGGCATTGAGGACCTCCTCCAGGTCCTTTTATTGGGTTGTGATACACAGGAATACAGGGCGGCAAGGATCAAACAGTAGATAACATGTCAAAGAAACCTGAGGGCTTAGTCTGAGTCAGAGTCTGTCAGGAAGAGAGATTTTACAGTTTCCTGCTCAAACCCTTAACATATGAATGCAAGCACTCTTAGCAGAGCAGATTTCACAGGTTTATCAGGAATTCTTTGTGAAGCCAGATTTTCCCCAGGACATGCTCTAGCAAGGCAAGGAGTTGCATCCCTCCCCATCCCTGGGACATTCAGCCTGAAGGAGATTAGAGCCAGGAAGCACTTCTCCTAGAGGACATGGGGTCTTGGTCTGTGTCAAAGCCAGGGGGCGAGAGTCTGTTGCTCTTTGTTGCAGCCCCCTGAGTCCTATGATGGCCTCCCAAGTGATCATGTCTAGCCTAGGTTGCCCCTCCTCTGAGGGATCTTACCCGTCAAGGACTTCTGACCATGCTTTGGAGGCAGGGAGGAAACTGAGGCAGTATTTGCTACCAGAGACCAGCTTTGTCTCCTATGGCTCGCATTCCAGGGATCGTTGCTCACCCTTAGCCACAGGGGGTCAAGTTACAATTCCTAGAATCAGGCAGAGTGGACCACAACATGAAGATAATGTAAGGGAACTGCAAGAAAACATAAAATGCAACAGCATTCAAATCATAGGACTATCAGAAGAACAGGAAAAGGTGCAAAGGGTAGATACTCTATTGAAGAAAAATAAGTACAGAAAACTTCCTGAAACTGGAGAAGGAAAAACCAAGCAGGTTTAGGAAGCATAGGTGGTCCTGATGAAGATGAACACAAAGAGGACTACTCCAAGTCACATCATAATTAAAATGCCAAGTTTCAAAGACAAAGAGGGAGTTTTAAAAGCAGCAAAGGATAAGCAAGAAGTGACATTCAAAGCTACTCTGGCAACTCTAGCAGCTGATTTTTCAACAGAAAAACTACAAACCAGCAAGAATGGAAACACATATTCCAAGTAATATAGGGCAAAGGTCTACAACCAAGACTACTCTTGCCAGCCAAGCTGTCATTCAAAATGGAAGGTGAAATAAGCAGTTTCCCAGACAAAAGTAGACTAAAAAAATTACCCCTCCACAAAATCAGCACTACAAGATATGCTAAAGGGACTGCTTTAAGAAGTTGGCGGAGGGGCGGGGGAGTGAGAGAGCGAGGAATACATGCACAAAGGGGGGAAATGAATAAGTGCCTACCAATGATAACCTCAAATGTTAATTAATGTAATACTCCAATCAGAGACTTGGGGTAGCAGAAGGGATAAGAAAGCATGACCTGCACATATGCTGCCCACAAGAGACCCACCTCAGACAAAACACCCTACACTGATTAAAAGTAAAAAGTTGGAAAAATATTCTGAAAGAATGGGCAGAGGAAAAAAGAAAGGTAGGGTAGAAAATATTGCACGAGAAATATACATTTCAACACAAAGACATAAAAAGAGACAGAGAAGAACACTTTATAATAACCAAGAGAAGGATTTATCAAAAAAATATGGAGATGATAAACATATTCACCCAACATAGGACACCCCAAATAGTAAAAAAAAATCTTGTAACCTTTAAGAAAGATATAGACATGGACAAAATAGATAGATCTTCAAAATGAAATATCAGCAAGGATATTGCCTTACTGAACAATGGCCTACATCAAATGAATTTAAGTGATTACACAATCACTTGAAGTCTTTCATCCCCAAAAAGCAAAACACACATTCTTTTAAAATACAGATGGGATCTTTTCAAAGGTAGACCACATGATAGGACAAAAAGCAAGCCCCCCAAAATTCAAGAAAATTGAAATCATATGAAACATTTTTTTTTTCTCAGACCACAGCAGCCTGAAACTAGAAAACAACCTCAAGGCGGCAAAAAGTCAAAAACACTCAAATTCATGGAGAATGAAGAGCATGCTATCAAACAATTAATGGGTCAATGAGGAGATCAAAAAAGAAATCAAAATTTCTGAAAACAAATGAACCTGCAACAGTCCAAAACTTATGGGACACCAGGAAGGCCATACTGACAGGAACATTCAAAGAGATACAAGTCTACCAAGAACCATAGGAACACTTCAAATAAACGATCTAACCATATATCTACAAGAACTGGTAGAACAACAAGCAAAGCTCAGATCAAGCAGAAGAAAAAAAAATAACAAAGATTAAGGCAGAATTAAATGACATAGAGACTAAAGGAACAATTCAAATAATCAATACATCCAGAAGCTGGTTCTATGAGAAGATGAACAAAACAAGACCTGGCTGGTGTGGTTCAGTGGATAGAGTGCTGGACTGAGAAGCAAAGGGTCACTTATTTGATACTCAGGGCACATGCCTGCAGCGAGTTCCCCCTATGGGGGAACAGGTGAGAGGAAACCACACATTGATGTTCCTCTGCCTCTGTTTCTTACTTTCTTCCCATCTCCCTAGTGATAAGTAAACAAAACCTTAAAAGAAGATAGACAAAATCAACAAAGGTTTAAGCAGACCAACCAAGAAAGCGAGAGGGCCCAAATAAATAAAATCAGAAATGAAACAGGGGAGAATTCTACTCATATCACAGAAATAAAAGGGATTGTAAGAGACTACTGTGAATAGCTGTATGCCAAAAAATGCAAAAACCTGGGTGAAATGGTCAAGTTTCTAGAAAAATAATCTTCAAACCTGAATGAAAGGGAGGCAGAAAGCCTGAACACACTGGTAACACCTAGCTAAATAGAAGCATTAACCAAAAAACTCCTAACACACAGATGGCCTGGGCTGGATGGCTTCACAGGAGAATTTTACAGGAAGCATGCAAGGAATATGTCACTCCTTTCACTCTCAGACTCTTCCAAAGAATCCAACAATATGGAAGACTCCCAACCACTTTTTATGAAGCCATCATCATCGCAATTCCAAAACCATATAAAGGCACAATAACAACAACAAAAAAAGAAAATCACAGACCAAAATAATTGACAAACATAGATGCTAAAATCCTAAACAAAATATTGACAAACTGCATCCAGAAATTTATTTAAAATATTATACACCATGATTAAGTGGGATTCATGCCAGGGCTGCAAAGCATGAATTCGATTCCCAAATGATTATTGCACATATTCATTTGCCAATATGTGCAAATGGATATGTGCAATATGTAACGCAAAAGGAAAGACAATAATCGCATGATCATATCAATAGATGCTGAAAAAGACACAGCACCCCTCCTGGACCTTAGATCATTTCAATATCCTCCAGAGCTTTATTACTGGTGTGGTTAACTCTATTCTCCCTAACACTGTTGGGAATTGCCCTACCTGGTTTCAGAAGCTGTGACCCCCACCCTGGCTAAGCCTGAATGAGCGGCCTTTGGACAATAAGCCACTAAGAAGACAAAGCTTATCTCCTGGCAAGAGCATTGCTTCTGCTCTCTTTACTTCATTCTGCCTGGCCCCCCAAATGGTTGATTGGTTAGCCAGTGATGGGTAAGATTCCCCAAGGGGGAAATGACCTAAGACAGGCAGGATCATGGAGAGGCCCCAGGAAGAACTTGGGGGGGTACAGCAAAAGGGGGTAATGGGCCCTTGACCCTCAACTTTGACATAGCCTGGGACCTCATTCTGTCTGCAAGAGGTCTCCTAATCTTTTGGCTGCCCTACTTTCCCTGCTTGACTTAAGCCTGAAACAATGCCTTACACCTGAAACAATGCTGGTGGTGGGTACTTCCCAGTGCTGGAATGGGCAGGCTCCCTAGGGTGATCAGGCCTAAGAAAGAATGCATGAAATCCTGTGAAACCTGCTTTGTTTAGAATGCTCTCAATTAAATGATAAGGGTCTGAGCAGGAAATAAGTTTGTTTCCCAAAGTTTTGTAGTCCTTTAGCCAACAGACCCTGACTTAGAATAAGTCCTCATAGTTCTTTGTATGCTATCTATTGTTTGATCCTTCCTGCCTGGCAATGATTAATGAGCTTTATTCCTGTGCAAACTGAACCTAATAAAAGCCCATTGAGGAAAAGGTTCTTGGTCCTTCTGCTTTGAGAGATCATCCACTTTTCCTCCCCAAGTAGATCGTGTCTTGGTAGACTTATTCTCATCCGTGGCAGACAGGGACGCTCTTGGGCAAAGCTCCCCCACAGAACACCTACTTTCTCTCTTTTACTCTCACTATATCGTCCCACCTCACCACACACAGGCATTCTGTTTTCTGGATTCAGCTCACAGACCTTCTCCCCACTAACAAGAATCTTACCTCTTTTTCTCATTTTATAGAAAAGTATGGGTAGATGGGTGAACTATTATGGTTAATGCAGTACTTATCAAAAGGATCTATCTCGTCTTTACTTGTTCATACTTTGAATCCCATAGAATACTGTCTACTGTCTTAATCCAATTTGCATTCCCCTTGCCACTGATCCCACACGAGAATACCTGGAAGCTACAAACATCAGTACACCTGCTGGAGAAGAGAGTCCACCCAAAAGGAAGCACCAAAAGGTATAAAACCAAGTACAACAAGAGAGTACACACAAATAGAAGAAAAGGCAAACCTGAAGAATCCAGACAAGATCAAAGAGGCCACACCACTGAATCTGGTAGAACTCTTACCACAGAAGTTCATGCTACTAACACAGCTATTAAAGTGGAACATCAGGGAGTGAAGAAATAAACAAAAAATTCACCTAAAATGGGGAGACTAAGAAGAACCTGATCATGGGAATGTAAGACTCTCCACTAAAAGAGCTAAATTAAATGGAGGTGTGCAAATTATCAGATACAGGACTCACAAGAATAAGTATGAAGGACACATGGACAATAACTAAGACGGGGGCGGAGATGGGAGGGGGTGGGGAGCACTGGGGGGGCAGGGCTGGGAATACAAGAAAGAAAACTGTACTTGAACAAAAGTTAAATAAAAAAATAAAATAAATTAAAAAAAAGAAATCAAAATAACAGTTATAAGGATGCTTGAGGAACTCACAGATAACTACAATGAACTGACAGTATGAAAAAGGAAGTAGAAACTATAAACCAAAACCAGAAAGAAATGAAAAATACAATTTTGGAAATAAAAACACACTGGAAGGAATTACAAGCAGGCTGAATGAAGCAGAGGATTGACTTACTGAGCTGAAGACAAGGCAAAAAGAAAGACCCTGGTAGAGCATCTGCATGAGAAAACACTAGAAAAAATGAGGATAACTTCATAGAACTTCAAGATAACATGAAACACACCAACATTTAAATCCCAGGAATACCAGAATGAGAATAAGAGGGGCACAAATAGAAACCTTGTTTAAAAAAAAGAAAGATGGAAAGCCTTACAAACCTGGAGAGGTACAAAACCATTCAAGTTCAGGAAGCACAGAGAGTCCCAATCAAGATGAACCCAAAGAGGCCCAGTTGAAGACATATCATAATGCAAGTGCCAAAATTTAAAGGCAAAGAGAGAATCTTAAAAGCAGCAAGGGAGAAAGAGGAAATAACATACAAGGGGTTCCAATAATGCTAGCACCTGGTTTCTCAGCAGAAATCCTCTGATCCAGAAGGGAATGACAGAGATATTCCAAATAATGGAAAACAAAGGCCTGCAACCCAAACTCTCTACCCAGAGAGACTCTCAAAATGGAAGATGACATGAGTTTCCCAGACAAAAGAAGGCTGAAGCAATACATCTCCAGCCAAACAGCACTATAAGGTAATTAAAGGGACTACTATAAGAAGAGAAAAGAGTGAGAGAAAGAGGAACACGGTTAGAAAGGGGGGAAATGAAAAACATGTATTAATAATATCTTTAAATGTCAATGCATTAAATGCTCCAATCAAAAGACATAGAGTAGTTCAATGGATAAGAAAACACAAGCCACACATATGCTACCTACAGGAGATCCACCTCAGAGCATAAGACTTACACAAACTGAAAATGAAGGGCTAGAAACAAATATTGCATGTAAATAGACTGGGAAAAAAAGCTGGGGTAGCAAATAATTATATCAGACAAAATAGACTTCCAAAGAAGGGGCATAAGAAGAGGCACAGATGGAAACATCATAACACTCTAGGGAACAATCCATCAAGAAGACATAAACATTATAAATATATATGAACCCAAAATAGGAGCACCAAGATACATAAGGAAAATCTTGAAGGATTTCAAGAAAAATATTGATGACAAAACAATTATAATATGGGAATTTAACACCCCGCTGTTAAAAATGGATAGATCCTCCAAAGAAAATTACATGACTCCACTCCGAGAAGACAAACAACCACCCCCCAAAATGGGCAAAGGACTTGAGCAGACACTTCTCCAAGAAGGACATAGAGAGTGTCCTTCTAATCCCAAAACCATGTAAATATACAACCAATAAAGAAAATTAGAGATCAATACTGCTAATAATATGGGCACAAAATTTCTCAACAAAATATTGGCAAACCACATCCAGGAATACATCAAAAAGATCATGCACCACTATCAGGTGGAATTCACCCCAGCCATGTAAAAGTGGTACAGTATTTGCAAATTAACAAACCTAACACATCACATAAATGACAGAAAGAAGAAGTCACATGATCATATTAATAGATGTGGAAAAACACTTGATAAGGTAGAGTACTAATTTATGGTTAAAAAATCTCATAAATGTGGGAATGTAGGGAGCAATACTCAACATAATAAAGGCCATATACAAGAGACCTACAGCTAATGTCACACAAGAGGAGCATAAACTAAAAGCTTTCCACCTAAAATTAGAACAAGACAAGGATGTCTACTTTTGTTGCTTCTACTCAACATAGTACCGGAAATGCTAGCAACAACAATCAGACAAGAAAAATAAATAAAAGGCATGCAAATTGAAAAGGAGAAAGTAAAACTGACAATGTTTGCAGATAACATGATAGTGTACATAGAAAATTCTATAAACTCAATAAAAAGTATGCAACCTAATAAATTAACTGGGGAAGAGAACAGCTACAAAGTCAGTATTCATAAATCAAACCAATTTTTGTACACAAACAATGCAATATCAACAACAGGAACCAGAAAAAAAATCACATTTGATTAGAAAGAAAGAAAGAAAGAAAGAAAGAAAGAAAGAAAGAGAGAGAGAGAGAGAGAGAGAGAGAGAGAAAGAAAGAAAGAAAGAAAGAAAGAAAGAAAGAAAGAAAGAAAGAAAGAAAGAAAGAGTGAATGAAGGCAATGAAGTACCTAGGAATAAACCTAATCAAGGAGATAAGTGACCTGTACTCAGGAATCTACACAACACTAAAGAAAAAAATAAAGGAAGCCACATACAAACGGAAGAATGTACCATGTTCAAAGATTGGAAGAATGAGCATCATCAAAATGTCCATACTACCCAAAGCAATTTACAGATTCAATGCAATCCCTATTTAAATGTCAATGGCATATTTCACAGATATAAAACAAATATTTCAATAATTTATATAGAACCATAAATGACCCAGAATAGCAGCTGCAATTTTGAGAAAGAAGAACAAAGTAGGGGGATCAGAATACCTGATATCAAACTGTATGACAAGGCCACTGTCATCACAAAAGCCTGGTACTGATAAGAACAGACACATAGACCAATGGAAGAGAATAGAGAGACCACAAATAACCCTATGTCTCTAAGGTCAATTAATATTTGACAAAGGGGGCAGAACCATAAAATGCAGTAAAAATAACCTCCTCATTGAATGATTTGGGGAGATCTGAACAGCCACGTGCAAAAAAAATTAAACTTGATCACCAGCTTACACCATACACAAAGATAAACTCACAGTGGATAAAAGACTTAGATATAAGTCATGACACCATCTAAGTCCTGGAGGAAAAGGTAGGCAGGAAAATCTCAAGTATTCCATGCAGCAATATTTCATCAAAATGTCCCCTTGCGCAAGGGACTTGAGGAAAAGAATAAACAAATGGGATCTCATAGAATTGAAAAGCCCCTGTATGGCTAAAGAAACAGCATTAAAGTGAAAAGAGCACTAACTGTACTGGAAAATGTATTTGCCAATGATACCTCGGGCAATGGTTAAATCTCCAAAATACATAAAGAACTCACAGGACTCTGTCTAGGAAAAACCTCAATTAAAAACATGGGCAAAGGACTTGAACAAACACTTCTCCAAAGTGGACATACAAAGAATCCACAGGCATATGGTTCTCAGCATCACTACCAGTCATAGAAATGCAAAGTAGAAACTCAATGAGATCACACTTCATACCTGTAAGAATGGCCATCATAAAGAAATCAACATACAACAAATGTTGTTGAGAAAGGTTGTGAGAAAACGGAGCCCTAGTGGACAGAACCCACTGTTGGTGGGAATGCAGACGAGAGCAGCCACTCTGGGAAACAGTATGGGATTTCCTCAGAAAACTAAAAATGGAAGTGCTCTTGACCCGGCAATTCCAGTGCTGGGATTATACCCTAAACACACTGAAACTCCCATTCAAGAGATCCTGTGCACCCTAAGGTTCATAGCAGCACAGTTTACAATAGCCAGGCACTGAAAGCAATCTAAGGGTCCATTGGAAAATGAATAGATCAAAAAACTATGGTACATTTACATGATGGTATAGCACACAGCAGAAAGAAAGTAGGAGCTCCTGCCCTTTGTGACAGTATGGGTAGAAATGGAGAGCATCATGCTAAGTGAACTAAGCCAGGCCGGTAAAGACAAATGCCATATGAGCTCACCTTCAAGTGGAACATAATCAACAATACAAACAAGCAATCAAGATACAACCAGAGACATAGAAATAAAGAACAAACTGACAGTTGCCAGAAGGGAGGTAGGAGGGGAGAATGGGAGTAAAAGGGATAATGGTTTTCAGGAGCATGTACAAGTTACACATGGACAAAACCAAAGAGGGTTAGTATCAAGCATGGGGAGTAGGGATGGCAGGCGTAGGGGGGAGTGATGGGTTGGAAGTGAAGACAACTGTACTTGACCATTAAAAAAGTATACAAATAAATAAACATTTCTAAAAGGCAACAAACCGAGTGACAGAACATATTTACAATTAAGAGATCTGCAGGGGATTAACATAAAAAATACATAAAGAACTTACACCATTCGATACCAAATAATAAACAAAATACGATTTATAAATAGGCAGAGGCCCTGGCTGGGAAGATTCGCCAGTTAGATCACTATCCAGGATTGCCAATGTTCTGAGTTTAATCACTGCTCAGGGCACATACAAGTATCAACCAGTAAATGCACAAGTGAGAAAGAAATCGATCTCTTTTTTCTGGATCTAAAGTTAATAAATAAAATCATTAGAAAATAAAATACTCTCAGAGGACATAAAAAATTGCTTCTGTCAAAAGACACAAAACTGTCCAAGAAAGATATTTTTAAATGTTCAGCTTTACTAGCTTTCAAAGAAAAGCAAATAAAACTAATATGAAATAGCATCTCACAGCTGAAGAACGGAGAATTTTAATTTTATGTATTTACTTTTTTATTGTTGTTCAAGTACAGTTGTCTCCATTTTCACTCCACCTCAGCCCCCACCCCACTCATCACCACCTCCCACACTTGCGCCTGCCCCCTTTGGCTTTAACCGTGCATTCTTTACACAGGTTCCTTGATGGGCCTTCCCTTATTTCCTCCCCATTATCCCTTTCCTCCCTCCCCCGTGGTTACTGTCAGTTTGTTCTACAATGGTTCAGATTACATATGCTTGCTTGTTTGTTCTGTTGATTAGGTTCCACTTATAGGTAAGATGATAAGTATTTGTCTTTCACTGCCTTGCTTATTTCATGTGGAGGACTGTGAAGGCTGGCATCAAGGCACAGGTTGAATCCTAGCAAAGCCACACTTGACACTTTGCACCTGCAAAGCAGAGAAAGCCATCAGCAGAGGGCAGCTGGCATCCAGAACCCATGGGGGATTGGGAATGAAATAGATAACTGCAAGCTTCAGCTGGACATGACTGTAACTTTTGCAGAAGATAAATTTATCATTTAGATGGCCTGGGAACAGAACAATCATTGCCCTCAGCATTTCCCCAAGTCTGCAAAGATCCTTTGAGCTTTCTGTAACCGACCCCTAGAAAATAAATGCGGAGACCATGTTCATGGTAATTGTCTCTCCAACCGAGGACAATTTTCCACCGGGCCCCTGCTTTTCCTTAAACGGTGTCCTGTTGTGTTTTTCTTAATCTCCAATTGCCCTCAATCAGAGGCCTCTGCTCTAAGCTGGTTATGGCAATTTCATTCAGCCTAATGCTCCCCAGTTCCATCCTTGCTGTCGCAAAGGGCAGGAGTTCCTTGTTTTTTTCCGCTATGTGGTATCCCAATTGGGTAAATATACCACAGTTTCTTTACCCACTCATTTACTGGTGGGCATTTAGGTTGCTTCCAGCACTTGGCTATTGTAAATTGTGCTGCTATGAACATTGTGAAGACTGGATATTTTTGAGGAGGTAAGTAATAACACGTGGTGAAGTGTGGTACAGGAAATGGCACCTGCATTCATTGCTGGTGAAAATTCATCGTTTCAGACACTATGAAAAATTTTATGGAGGTTCCTCAAAAACATTGATGGTAGAGTTCCATATTAACCGTACACTTTTCTTTTGTGCATAAACCCCAAAAGTGTAAAAAGATTTATTTGCAAATGTATATATGCCTTTATGTTTATTGCAGCATTAATCATGGTGGCCAAGACGTTAAACCAACTGAAGTATCTATCCTCTGGTAGGTTGTTAGACAAAGGCTTTGTGGTAGACAGAAACAGTAAAATACTACTCAGTTATAAGACAAGCTATAAATCTGAAAGTAACAACTAACCCAAAGGGTAAGAAACAGAAACAAAATAAAAAGGCAATCAAGAACTTATAAACATAGGCAACAGTATGGTGTTTATCAGAGAAAAAGTTGGGTGGGTGAGCATAAAGAGTTAAGTGCTTCATATATGGTGATGGAAATGATTTCACTTTGGTGAGCATTTGGGTAGACAGCAGAAAATGCAATATGTGGTTATGAATTATAGAAATGTAAATTTGAGTTACATATGGTCTTATTAACCAATGTCACTTCAATAAATTCAATACATTAAAAAAAGAAGAAAAATGTGAGAGAGGCTCAGTTCAGAAGTTAAATTTCCCTTCCTTTTCTTCAGAAGTGAAATTGAAGAAAACCGTGAGAATTTTGAATTTTATTTTAAGGAGAGTTAATGACATTTTGCAGATTATATAATGTGCTGTTGTGAGAAAGAGGTGATGAAGACATTCTCAGAAAAATTCAGAGAAGGATAGTGGCAGAAAAAAAATGAGGAGAATGAGAGTGATTGAATTTTTACTATGGAAGAGAATGACAGGTATTTTGAGGCATACTGTTAAAAAGCAAGATTTAAAGAAAGATGTCGAGGGAGACAGTGACAAAAAAAGTTAGGAAGAGGGTGAGAAAACTGTAAGAGTGAGTGGCGAAGAAGGAGAGAGAGGGGGTGAAATGCAAAATGAAGAGGAGAATAAAAATAGACGTTGAAGGAAGTTGCATAACAGTATAAGGATGGTGGTAAGTCAGAGTGAGAGAGATGGTTAGTAGAGATTAAGAATAATGTGAAGAAGATTCTCTGATCCATATTGTTGAAGAGGGTGAGTGTGCTAAGAGCATGTAAAAGATTGTAAATGAGATTTGAATAAAGAGAATAATGAGAACAAGGTAGAAATTGATAGATATTAGGCAAAATCTGTGCTTCATTCTGAGAGAGATTATAAAAAGTTTGTTGAAAAGAGCTGGTCCGTGTGTAAAGGAGAGAATAGTGTGTTTTTCAGGAAGGTGATGATTTAGAGAATAAAGTGAATTGTAAGGAATACTGTAAGAAAAAAGGTAAGAGAGTTTTTGAGGGACATTGTGAAGTAGAGTGTGACGGGGTGATTGAGAGACTGTTTGAGGAAGATTGCAATTACAATTATAAGAGAGAGGGTGAGAAAGATTGTGAGAAGCTTTATCAATCAAAGGATTTTGTTCATTGTGGGGTAGTTGTAAAATAGCTTGAGTGGGAATGTATGGAAAGATTGTAAGGGAAGAGCATTAAAAATTTTGTCAAAAAAGTGTGACCCAAAGAGGTAGGTTGTGACAAAGATAAAAACAGCAATTGTTAGAGAAAGGCTAAAGGAGATGGTGAGAAGGATTGTAATAAAAAGAAAAAAAAGAGTAGTGTGGAGGAGACTGAGACTAAGAAAAAGACATAATATTAAGATTATGAGAGAGAACGAAGAAAAACTGAGATGATAATTGCCTAAGTGATTACATGGGATATTTTCAAAGCAAGTTGGGTAAAAACAGTTAACGGAAAGTTAAGAAACCTTGTGAGACAGATGTGACATCAAAATATTAAACAGTAATAAATTCAAATAAGATTGTGAGGGAATTTGTGAAAGAGACAATGGCAGAAAGAGTAGAGAAGCTTGTGAGGATAGGTTGAAAGAAAGAATAAAGGAAATTCTAAGGGGAAGTGTAAGATAATAGTTGGAAAAGTTTTTAAGAAAATTGTTACAAAAATGAATGGTATTGGAAGACTGTGACATATATTATGCTAGAATATTGAGAGAAAGGTAATGTAGAAGAGGTTGTGAAAATGGAAGGAAGAGATAGTGTGAGAGAGGAGAATAAATTGAGAGACATGGTGTAAAATGTTTGAGGATGATTACAGGTAAAACTGAAAGTAATTATCAGTGAGGTTGTAAGGAGAAAGGTGAAAAAGATTGATAGAGGGAATGTAAATAAGTGGGTAAAAACCAGGGTTAGGGAGAGGGTCACAGAGTTTGTGAGTTAGAATTGAAGGTACATTTTAAGGAAAAGTTATAAATTAAAATAATAATGTGCTGGATGATGTAAAAATAAAATGTAGGAAATTAGTGAGAGAAATTATGATGACAAGTGTGAGGAAGAGAGTGAGGTTTATTGTAAGAAAGAGAGTAAGAAAGAAATGTATGTGTCAAACAGTTTAAAAGAGAGATTGAGAGAGAAGATGGGGGGAATGTAATAAGTGGCTAAAATTATATAAAAAAGTTGAAAATATGGAGATTTTGAGAGAGGGAAACAGTAGAGAAAATTGTGAGTAAAGATTATGATGAATATTGGAAGGGTGAATTAGAAAAAGAGGGAAAGAAATACTGTAAAAGTGAGTATTGTATTTTGAGGATGAGAAAGATTGTAAAATAAATCATGCAGGTAATGATATACAAATGCTTAAAAGTTGTGGAACAGAAGGTTCATAAAAATTGGATGAGAGAATTTTCTGTGGAGATTGACAGAGAGTGACAGACCAAAATTAAGAGTGATTGTGAATGAGAAAGTGAAAAAAGTTGTGTTAAAGTAGACTGAGGAAGATTTTAAAAGGTAGGTCAGGGAAAGGAAGAAAAAGATTGGGACAGGTTGAAAGAGAAGGTAAGAAAAATATTGTAATGCTCTCCAGATACTTGAACAACAAAAATAAAAGAAAAAAATATTGTAAAGAGGAGAATGAAACTATTCGGAGAGGGATAAATTTAAGGAGTGAGATAAATATTTTGAGGGAGACTGTGATGTAGAAAACAAGAAAAATTGTAAATAATATTTTGAGGTACAACCCAAGAAAGATTGTGTGATAGAGGGTCACAGGCAATGTGAGGAAGAAAGTGAGAAAGATAGGTTTAGGAAAGTTGATGAACTTTTGAAAATGTGAGGAAGTAAAAGAAGATGTGAGAAAGACTGGGAGTTAAAGGGTGAGACATATGCTAAAGATAAGATATATGCTAAGAAATGTTGTGATGGAACTATGAGAAAATTTGACAGGGATGGGTAAGAGTAGTGTGAGGGTGACTGTAAACTAGCTTGTGAGATACATTGTGAGAATATGAGGGAAACAGGAAACAGAATGTTGATCATAATTGTAATAAAAAGACCAAGGAAGGTGGTGAGAGAGCTTGTGTGGAAGGAAAACAAGAACATGTAAAAGAGATTGAAGGTAGATGGTAAAATAATTTATGAAAGAGAATAAGAAGATGTGTGAGAAAAAAATGTAAAATGATTCAGAAACATTTTGAAAACAGCGGTGAAAGAAATTGTAAGAAAGAAACTAAGAGACTATATAAGAAAAAATTCTTAGAGAAAATGAGAAAAAATATGAGAACAATGGGGAAAGGAAAATAAAGTAAGTGTGAGTTACATGGTTTGAGAAATTGCAAGAGAAAAGTTGACCAAAATACTAAGAGAAATGGTAAAAAAGGAAAGTGAGTAAAGTTGTTAGCAAGATTTTAGGAGAGATTGTAAGAAAAAGGCTAAAAAGATTTCAAGAAAAAGGTGAGAGACACTCTGTTGAAACAAATGTGGGAGATGCTGAGATAGAGTGTTAGATTGAGGGTAAAAAAACTGCAAGAGATTGTGAAAGAAATTGTGGAGAAGAGGGTACTGGGAATAGTAAGAAAGTGTTTGGAAACAGGGTACAGATAGAATGATGGAGTTGTGAAGTAGCAGGTAAGGAAAAAGTTTAAGATAAATAATTTTTCAAAAAATTCTAAGGCACAGTGGATGATTGTGTGAAGGAGTGTGAGGGTGATTTTAAGAAAAAGCATTTAAGAGATTGTGCAGAAGATTATGATCAGCAGCTTGCAAAAAATGTCAGGGGGATTTAAAAGTAAAATCTGAGAGTAAACGTGAAAAGTTTATAAGTCAGAGGAACACATATTTTGGGAGTTTGACTATAAGGAAAAAATTTAAAGGCAGTGAGAAAAAATGAGATTTTGAGAGGCATGTTGAGGGGGAGGTTGAGCACAATTGTGAGAGAGTAAAAATTCCTGTAAAGGAGAGAAAGACAGACATGGGTTGGAGGGTGAGGGAGAGAATGGAAAAAAGGATAGCAAAGATTGTGAGAAATGTTTTTGAGAAGAGAGTAACAATTTTTTTAAGAATATGGTGGGGCAACAGGTGAGGTTGAGGGTGAAAGCACTGTCAGACAGACTGTGAAGGAGTGACGAAGAGAAAGTGGAGGTATAGCATAGAGAAGATTGTGAATGTAAAGACCCTTCAAGGAGCAATAGAGTAGGTTGACCTTAAAAATCACCTCCTTTCAAAACTGAACAGGAAATGCAACTAATTTTTAAGCAATCACCCTGAATATCCAACTAAACAGTAGCTGAAGAACAACAGTCCTATCACCAAGGATTTGTAGAAGAAGCCACATCAAAACTTGTAGAAAAGGCAAAGACATTTAAAGTGCTGACCCTGCTCCTACAGGCAACAACTGAAATTTTGAAAAGATATCTCAAATGTGTGTAGGGAGGTTATCTCTGAGAAGTGTGGGGTCTGAAGCCCAAGCCTGGATCTACAACCTAGAGCATGAGAGCCAGGAACAGGCACCCATGTAGACCTGAAAAATAGCAAGATTTATGTCTGTCAAGGAGAAACAATTTTTTTTTCTTCCTAGCCAGTCACGTCGGGCATCAGCAGAGGGAGGGTGGTGCAAAAAAAGTAACGTGAAAAGAGTTGGAGGTTTCAGGGTCTAATGAAAGGCTAAAAGGACAGCCCGCAAGAGTGCCTGTAATGGGTCTTTCTTTGGTACAACACTCTCTATGTTTTTTGGATGATGTTTTCTTCTCTGATTAGCAATAGCCAGGGAAAAAACAATTTACCCAATGGTCTTGGCTCACCCTGGAAATCATAAGCTCCTCTAACAAGTTAGTGACATAGGTTAAGGGAAATTTTTTTCAGGGCAGACTCAGGGTGGGGATCAGGACTAGCTTTAGGGGCAAGCCCATTTGCTTTCAATGTACTAGAACTGCCTGCTCACAGGAGATTCCATAAAGCCATACTCTACACTTTTGGTAAACCTGACCTCTGGAATCAAAAGGCCCCATCTGCCTGATGTCTAGAAGCTCTGCCTGGCAAAGTTCAGAGCAAAATTTAGGACAGGCACTGTTGAATGGCTCAGAGGCAAGGGACAGCACGCAGCACTTTCCCATAGGACTAAAAGTCACCTCCTCATAACTGAATATGTGCTAGCCCCATCTTCCTGATTCTGCCAGACACTCTCTAAATGACTAAGACTAACCAAAAGCAGATGAGCAAAAGCAGGTGGAAATAACTCCTGATGTGCTTCAGAATATTTGCTTACATTCCAAAGGGCCTAGAACTAGTAAAAAGCCAACCTTGGAGCACAGCTTAGATTTTACCAGGTACAGCCATGACCAGCAGAGGAAGCTACAAACTGTGAAATGCTTGTAGTTTAAAACAGTTTCCCAAGGGTCAGGCACGGAGAATGTCTGGAGCTGGCTCCCACCACAGTTCCTCCCAAAGACCCACAACCAAGACAAAAGGGGGCCAAATTAAGACTACTTCAGAGCAGAATCTAATGAATTTTCCAAGTGGCATATCTAAAGAATGTTGCAGTAGACACTAAAGTATGCTAGGGCAAATTTCACTTTTTTTCTTTTCTACTCTTTTTTTCTATTGCTTTCTTCTTTCTACTAGTATATTTCTCATTTTTCTCCCCCCCCTCACCCTCTCTCTATCTCCGTCTCTTTCAAATGCTTACTGATCATGACCTGTACAGCAGCTCACACACCTTGTCAAAGTTGAGCCTAACACACAGCCTGAAGGTTGATCTCATGCACAAACCATAAGCAACAAAGACTTAGTTATCAGGATAAAGCCCAAATAACTGACACAAGATACATACCTAGAACACCCAACTAAGAAAACCAAGAATATTGCATTACTGAATTCTACAGAATTCCTCCTACATAAGGCCACCCAACATAGACTAGAATGAATAAAAGATTTATCTAGTACACAGAAACAAACACAGAAAGACAGACAGAATTTTAAAAGAGTGGACTCCAAATAAAAAAAAAAAACAGTGATATCTCCAGAAAATAAAAACTAAATAAAATAGAGGTAAGCAGTCTATTGTATATAGAATTCAAGGTAATATGTAAGAATGCTAAAAAAATAGAACTGTAACATGAGAACAGGCATAGAAAAAACCAAAACATTTCTCACAAGTGGAAAATACGATATGTGATATCGAGAAAACACCAGAAGAAATAAAGTATAGATTGCATGAAACAGAGGAACAAATAAGCTATTGCAAAACAAAGTGGAAAAACTCAATTAGAGCAAGCAAGAAATAAGGGGGAAAAAGAAAGAAGAAAGAGAGAAAGGAAGGAAGGAAGGAAGAGAGAAAGAAAGGAAGAGATATATAGAGAAAATAAGTGCTAAGAATAGTTTTCTTTTTCATAAGACTAGTTTAAGGGAGTTTTGGATCTACGTGAAGTGTAACAACATCTGCATCATGGAAGTGCCAGAAGAAGAGATACAGCAAGGGATTGAGAACCTATTTCAAGAGTTAGTGACCAATGTCTTCCCCAACCTGGTGAAGCAATAAAGCACACAAGTTCAGAAAGCATGAAGACTCCCAAACAAGAGGAACCCTAAGAGGTCCACACCAAGAGTTCCACACCCTAAGAGGTTCACACCAAATGTGGAACCCTAAGAGGTCCACATTTTTCCAACGCCACAATAAAAATGATCAATATTCAAAATGAAAAGAGAAGGATCTCAAAAGAAACAATAAAAAATATCCACAAGGAAGATAATTACTCCCAGAAAAAATGTCAATGATTGTCCCAACAAAAGCACTTCAGGCCAGAAGAAACTGTCATGACACAATCAAAATGACAAAAAGCAACGACATACCACCAAGACTACTTTAGCAAAGTAGAATCACTTAAAATTAAAGAAGAGATTCAAAATGGATCACAGATTTAAATGTTAAACCCCAAACTATAAAAATCCTAGGACAAACATAGGCAGCAAGATCTCAGAAATTCCCCATAAAAGTTTTCTATGAGATAAATAAGTGAGACTATATCAAACCACAAGTTTTTTCATGGCCAGGGAAATCACCGACAAAATAACATTTTAATCCACAGAATGTGAGAAGACATCCACTGATACACCTGAGAAGGGGTTAATATAAAAAGTACATGCAGCACTTACAAAATTCAATACCAAAAATCCCAACCAATCAAAAAAATGGCCAAAAACACTTAGGAAGGCATTTCTCCAAAGGGGAGATACAGGTAATTGGCCAATATACATGAAAAAATGCTCAATATCACTTATCATCTGAGAAATACAGAATGAGATACCATCTTACATCTGTCAGAATGCTATCATCAATAAGTCAAAAACCAAGTGCTAGCCAGAATGTGGAGAAAGTGGAACCCTTTGGCACTGCTGGAGGGAATGCAGACTGCTGCAGCCACTGTGGAAAGCAGTATGAATATACATAAGAAAACTAAAAATGAATCTTCCCTTTGAACCAGCAATCCCATTTCTGGGAATGTATCTGAAGGAACCCAAAACACTAATTCAAAAGAGCATAAGCACCCTTATGTTCATTGCAGCGTTACTTGCGGCCTCCAAGATAGGGAAGCAACCCAGTATCCATCAGTAGATGGTTGGTTAAAACAACAATGGGATACTTACACAATGGAATTGTATTCAGCCATGAAAATAAATAAATAGAAAATTTACCCTTTGCAACAGTGTATGTGAACCTGGAGAACATTATGCTGAGTGAAATAAGCCAGACAGAGAAAGAGAAGTAGCATATGATTTCACTCGCACGTAGAGTCTATCAGACAAATGGAACTAACAAGCAAAACAGAGACAAATGTATATGTGCCTTTATGTTTATTGCAGCATTAATCATGGTGGCCAAGACGTTCTCCAATCACAGATGGAGAACAGGCGACATCTAGTGGGGAGGAGGAAGGCTACGGGGTTGAGAAATTGAGCAAAAAAGGAAAAGGACTCTCGGACTGGATCACAGGGCATTAATGGCTCGGGGAAGAGTGTACAAAGGGACTAAATGGTAATGGAAAAATACAATAAAGATTATATAATTAAAAACTGTGAGGGAGATAATGAAAGTAATTTTGATGTAGGATTTTGGATACTTTGAGGGAAAAATGGAAGGGGGTGGGTAAATGAGACAAGAGACACTTTTTTAGAAACAATTTAATAGAAATAATGAGCAGGAACATGAGCAATACTGTGAGTGCGAAGGTAAGAAACACTGTAGGGGACAGAAAGTGAGTAAGTAGGGTTGCATAAAATACTTTGAGAGAGAGAAAGCCCTCAAAGGTAATTGTGAGCAAGCTTTTGAGGGCGATAGTGAAAAAAAGGTGACGGGGAATCAAAGTGAGATTTCAGAGAGATAATGAGATAACTATAAGCACGTTTAAAAGAAGGCCACTAAAAACTAAAAACAAAACAAAAAATGTAGCTATTAATATAAAAGAAGTGAGTAAATTTGTTTTGAGTAAATTCAAAAAGATAGCTTTAAAAAGTGGATTCCAAGATGACTGCAAAGTAGATGGATTCTGTGTCTGCTTATGCCTTCACCCAAACTACCTTTAGACCTGAATTGTTAAGCAATCAAGATGAACAACCAACTGTAAACTGACAAGTATAAAATATAACCAGATTAGAGAATTTTTTTTACATAGGGATGGTGAGATGGGTTTAGACGTGGAAGGGAAGAACCCCTGCATACATGTGTGATTGCAGCTGAGAAACCAGATAGATATCATGAATGCAGAACTACCTCTCCCCCCAAAAGGAAGGTGCCTTAACCCCATGTAAGGCTCTCCCTGCAACAACAGAGATGGGAAGCAGAATCTGTGTAGTACCTAGCAATGGGAATCAGTGAAGTTTCCACTGAAAGACTGAAAGACTCAGAGAACTCCCTTCCAGTGTAGAGTGCACCTAGTATTATAGAACCAGCCTGGAGGGTTCATGATAAAGGCCCTGACTGCCTGGAAGGTCATACTGCTGCACTCAAGTCCTGCAGGAGTTAGTTGGCTACAGCCAACAGTGAATTTAAAAGGATTTGTATTTTTCTAGGAAGGATTTAGGAAGAGACAAACATCAGGTGACTTAACCGAATGGCTTGGAAAAGAGAATAGTCAGTGTACCCCACAACCTGCTGAGTTCAGATGTACAGAGAAGCTGCACAGGGCAGAACACTTTGGCTTCATGCTGCATTTGATGTTACACTGCACCAAGCTGAAACTTTTGGGTTTGCTTTGCTGAGTCCGGCCGTGTGGAGAGATTAGAGGAGTGGCACTGGGCTGGTAATTTGGGCCACATCCTGCTTGGTTTGGCAGTGAACTGGATACTACACAGAGCTGAGATTTTCATACTGTGTCTCCTGGGGAGACTTCCCTCTGGAAACCACATTGGTGAGTGCTGGATTGCTTGGCTACATTGCAGAGAGGCAAACCCAGTCTCAACCCACACTACCACAGGAGTAGGAAGAGGTGCCTGTTTACCTCTTAGAGGTTTTCGGACACCACCCCAATGGGAAACTGTTTAGATCAGCCCTTCCCAATGTCAGATCCCCTGCTGAGTTCATATGGAAGAGTGGGTGAGAATGGGAACTTTCAAAATGTATGACCCTAAGAGGCTGTTGTCTAGACCTAGAATAAAACCTTAGTCTCTTCCTACGTGCTGGGCCAGCATCAGCCTTCACAGGAGACTTTTTCAATCTATTCCTTTGAGTCAAGGACTTCTGAACTTGCTCCTGCAAAAAAGAGCTTGCTCTATCTGATCTGAATCTACTAACTGAGCCCTCTGGAAGGTTTTAACTTAAAGACTCTGGCAGAGAATGAAGAATATGAATTTGAAAAAGGGTCTACTATTCCCTCATTAAGTTCATGCCCGGTGTGTGACTCACTAGCCCTATCTCATGTGACCTTGGCTCACTTTTTAGTCTCTCACCAAAAGACTTAGGGGGATGACCAAGGAGAGTAGATGAAAGGCGGAGGTGGAGCTCATGGAGCCTCAGTGCTTTTACAGAGCTGTCAGTAGGTTTAAGGAAGAAGCAGCTGGCTTTTTTACATCGATTGGCCCCCCACATGCACACACAGGTCCAGTGGACACCAACACTAACAGTGAACAGTATAATCGTCACAGACAGTGCAGGGACAATTACATATAACATCTGACAGTGACCTGTATCTAAACCACACCCAAATGGATTCAGAATGAAGAAAACCAGTGGTGAGCTTCAGACCACCACACAGCTTGACTCAGCTAGCCACACAACAGGTACACCCAAAGGGAAATTCCTGCAGAAACCAGAGCCTGGTAAGAACAGCACTTTGAGGGGCAATCTCTGCACAGCATCTCACACAAGGTGGTCAATGTTTATCCCCACTGTCTCATATGATGAAAGTGTAACTACTCACAAAAGGTCCAGCAGCACTCAAGACTCAACTACAGAAGGGGGTGCACATAAACAACAAAACTCCTGGAGAAATGAGATCAGGTGACCAGGAAGATTGGACACTGAGACTAACAAAACATCCTCATTATAAAATCATCAAAACAATTATGAGCCCTGGCTGGTGTAGCTCAGTGGATTGAGCACGGGCCTGTGAACCTAAGGATCGCGGTTCAATTCCAAGTCAGGGCACATGCTTGGGTTGCAGGCCAGTTCCTGGCAGGGGACGCACGAGAAGCAACCATACATTGATATTTCTCTCCCACTCTCTTTCCCTTCCCCTCTAAAGATAAATAAATAAAAATATTAAGAAAAACAATTATGGACAAGATAGAACATCTCCATAATGCATGGAGAACATATGGAGGGGCACAGAAAAATGTACCAAACTAAAGAACAAAAGAAGTTCCCCGGGTTAGAATTAAAATGAATATATGGAAGCAACCCCAATACCAAAAGCAGAGTTTTAAATAAGGGGTATAAAGATGACCAGGGACTTTGGGGTAAGAATGAGTGATCTCAGTAAGAACTTAAACAAAGAAATATTATGACTTAATAATACAGAAACCATTACCAAGAACCAGTAAGAAATAAAGATTACATCATAAGAAATAAAGAATTCACTAGAAGGAATCAAGAGCAGGTTAGATAGAGCAGAGGATTGAATCAGGGAATTAGAGGGCAAGATAACTACCCATACAGAGAAAATGAAAAAAGAAATAGACTGAATAGAGGAAAGCCTAAGGAACTTCTGAAGAACCAGTTGAAGAAACAATGGCAGGTAATTTTCTAACATGACAAAGGAAAAAGTCACAAAATTTCAGAAAGCAGAGAGACAGGCAATCAAGATGAGCCAGAGGAGACACACTCAATTAATAGCACAATGGTTAAAGGCAAAGGAGAATATTAAAGGTAGCCTGAGAATGACAGTTACCTACAGTGAGTTTTCATTATTCTGTCAACTAAAAGACCTTCTTTTACAGAAGATCTTATGTAAAAGACCTCACTTTTATAGATAGATCTTCATTTTAATTTCTAAAGTGAACCACCTTAGGACAAATGAGATTGGCATGAAATATGCAAAGTGAGTAAAAAATAAATGTAACCAAGAATGTTGTACATAGCAAAGCTATCGTTTAAAACTAAAGGCTAAATAAAGAGCTTCTCAGAAAGAGAAAAAAGGTTGAGCCATTTTATTACCAACAAACCAGCACTGGAACAGAGACCTTCTAAACAAAGAAGGAGAAGGAGAAGTAGGGGAGGTGCAGAAGGAGAAGAAGAAGAAGAAAAAAAAAGAGGAGGAGGAGGAGAAGTGGGAAAAGAAAGAGAAAGTGCAATAAAAATGGAAGTGGGGGTGAGTGGGGTAGGGAAGAGCAACAGGAGAATCTCAGGGCAACTCTAATGGAACAATTTAAAAAAGAAAATACATACAAACATTGCATGTAGAACAGCGCTAATGCATGGATAGATAAATTTGAAAAGGGCAAAAAATGCCAATCTATAATAACCATAAATACGCATGAATGTAATGCACCAACCAAAAAACATAAAGTAACTGAATAAAGAAAATATGACAGTTATATATGCTTTTTACAAAAAAAAAAAAAAAAACAGAATCAAAACTGATTTACGCAGCTGAAAAAGAAGGGGAGGAGGAAATTATTCCATGCCAAAAAACCAAAACAAAACAAACAAAAAATAAATAAAGGTTGAGGTAGCAATACTTATATCTGACAAAATATACTTGAAAGCAAAGGTCATAATAAGAGACAAAGAAGGTCATTACACAATCATAAATGGATCAGTCTGACAAGAGGAAATAAACCTTGTAAACAGCTATGCATCCAATATAGGAGCACCTGTAGATAAAGAAAATGTCAAAAAATTTCAGAAAAAGATCAGCAGTAATGCAGCCATGGTAGAAAATTTTAAGACCTCACGTTTATTGGTAGATCTTCCAAAGAAAAGAGGCAACAAAGAAACAGGCACTCTATATCAAATGAATTTAATTGATAATTATAGAACATTTCACCCCAAAGCAGGAAAACGCCCATATTTACCAAGCGCACATGAATTATTCTCGACTACAGATGACATGATTAAACACAAAATACATCTTAACAAATTCAAGAAGACTGAAATCATAGCAAGCATTTGGGGCATTTCATTTCATGCCACCGCAGTGACATGAAACTAGAAATCAACGTCAATAAGGAGACTGAAAAACATTCATATATGTGGAGTCTAACTAGCATGTTGTTAAATAATATGTTATCAATGAAATCAATAAAGGAATCAAAAGTACCTGGAAGCAAATATAAATGAGCATGCCAGAACCCCAAATCTACTGGATGTAGTGAAAGCAGTCTTGAGAGGCACTAGAGGCCAGCCTCGAGAAGTAAGGTAAACCTCAAATAAATAATGTAACCCTACACATTAAAAGAGCTAGAAAAAAACAACAAACAAGTCCCAGAATAAGTAAAAATAAAGAAGACACGATCGGAGTGGAAATAAATGACACAGAGATGATAAAATCTATTCAAAATATCAATAAAACTGGAGGCTATTTAGAAAAATAAATGAGCTTGCCAAACCTTTAACTAGGTTCATCATGAAAACAAGAGATAGGACATACATAAATAAAATCAGAAAAAGAAAGGGAGAAATAACTTACACCACAGAAAAAGAAGGGCTTGTGAGGAAATACTATGAACAACTGTACACCCCCAGAATTGGACAATCTAGGTGAAATAGATAAGTCTCTAGAAACACATACTCTTTCAAAACTGCATCAGGACAAATCAGAAAACTCGGATAAACCAATGTCAATTAATAAAGTTGAAGCAGGAGTCTAAAACCTTCCAGCAAACAACAGCCCTGGAAAGGACAATTTCACAGGGGAATTTTCACAATTGCTCGTACAAGAAATAACACCTACCTTCTTCAAACTATTCCAACAAGTTCAAGAGAACATTGCCAAGATTTTCTTTAGCATGGCTAATAATGCTCTAATTACAAAAACAGATACACAACAAAGAAAGGAAATTAGAGGCCAGCATTACTGATGAATAGAAATGCTAAAATTATCAACAAAATATTAGAAAACTGGATCCAGCAAAACATGTAAAAGATCATATGCCATTTATACTGGGGATGCGGGTTGGTACAATATTCCCAGATCAACAAAAGTGATACATCACATAAACAAAATGAAAGACTAAAATCACATGAAAAGCTGTTGACAGTACAGAAACATTTGTGTTAAAATTTCAGTGACCAGAGGGGAGAGGGGAGGGAATTTCAGGGGGAAAAGGGAATGGTTTGCTGGGACAAGTATAAAAGACACATGGACAAAAACTAGGGTGTGGGGGTAGAAATGGGAGGGTGGTGGGCAGGGCTGGGTGGAGGTGAGTTGGGATGGAAGCAAAAGACAGAAAACTGTACTTGAACAATAATTAAAATAAATTTTTAAAAATCTCTCATCAAAGTGGGAACAGAAGGATCATATTTGATATCATAAAGGCCATATGTGAAAGACCTACCACCAATATTATACTCAGAAGATAAAAAAAGCACTTACATTAAGTCAGAACAAGGCACAAGTATTCACTTTCACCACTCTTACTCAATTTAGTAGTGTGAATCCAGCCACAGTGGTTAGACAAAAGTAAGAATTAAAAAGCATCCAACTATGAAACAAGTAAAACTGTCACTTTTTACAGAAGACATGATATGGTGCATAGAAAATCCTAAACATTACACCAAAATGTTAGTAGACCTAATAAATAAATGTGGCAAATTAATAGGATATAAAATCAATACTCAAATCATGATTTCATTGTCATACGTTAATAATGAACTATAAGAAAGAGAGACTAGGAAAGCCATCACAGTGTCTCTTGAAAACAAAAAAATAATAAGGTACTAGATCAGGAGCAGAGCCATAGAAATGAAGATCACATGGAGGGTTAGCAGGAGGGGAGTGGAAGGAGGAGAAGGGGGAGAAGGTACAGAGAATAAGTAGCATAGACGGTAGGTAGAAAATAGATGGGGGAAGGGCAGGAACACTATGGGAAATACAGAATCTAAAGAACTTGTGACACATGGACATGAACAAAAGGGGGGCAATGGTGGGGGAGGGTTGTGCAGGGTGGAGGGGAGTGAAGGGGGGAATGGGACAACTGTAAAGGCATAATCAATAAATATATTTTAAAAAAGAATTTTAAAAAATAATAAGGTACTTAAAAATATATTTAACCAAGGAGGTTCAAGATCTATGCTAGAAAACTATAAGATGCAGAAGAAATTGAGAGAGATAAAAATGAGTTGAAACGCATTACATGTTCATGGATTGGAGAAATTAAGATTAACAAAATGTCTCTATTACCCAAAACAATCTAAAGGTTCAACATGTGTTATAAAAATAGCAAGGGCATATTTCATGTATCCAGAACAAATGCCCCCAAAATTTATATGAAATTTAAAAACGCAACAAATCACCCTCAGCAATCTTGAAAAGGAAGGACAACGTGGGAAGTAACACAATACTTGACACCAAAGATACTATAAGGCCTCTGCAACCAAAACAGCTTGTCACTGGATTGAGACCTGGCACATAGATCAATGGAGGAGAACAGAGAGCCTAGAAATAAGCCCATGCCTCTCTGGCCAATTAATATTCGACAAAGCAGGCAAGAGCATAAAATGTAGCAAAAACAGATTTTTCAATAAATTGTGTTGGAAAATTGGAGTGGCTTATGCAGAAGACATGAAATAAAGAAGGAAGGACACTAGACCAAGAAATCACAGGATACACAGGAATAAAATAAAAATAAATAAAAGCCTTAAATGGAAGTGACAAAACCATAACAATCCTAGAAGAAAACATAGGAAGCAAACTCTCAGCTATCTTGCAAAGTCATATTTTTGTCAATATATCTTCCAAGACAAAGAAAGCAAACGAATAGATAAACAAATGAGACTTCATAAAATTAACAAGATTCTGCACAGCTAAAGAAATCATTATCAAAGCTGTTAGGGGAGAATATACATGCCAATGATACATCCGATAAAGGGTTAATTTTCAAAATACATCATGAGCTTTTACTGCTTGTTTAATTTCCAAAACTTTATTTTTTCTTTTTTAAAACTGTTTTAAATATTATTTTTTATTCATTTCTAGAGAGAAGGAAAGAGAAGGAGAAAGAGGGAGAAGAACATTGAATGTGTGGCTGCTTGTTGAGTGGCCCCTGCCTGGGAGCTGGCTCTGTGCCCCAGGCAGGGCCCGCTCAACAAGCAGCCACAGGAATTCCCAGTTCAATTCCTAGTTGCTGGTTCAGCTGGTAATTGAACCAGCAACTCTTTGGTTCACAGGCCTGTGCCCAAACCACTGAGCCACACCAGCCAGGGTAAGATAACTTATTTTCCTTATCGCTATAGTAAATTCCTAGTTTCACTTTCTCATAGTTCATTGCTGGTGTGAAAAATGCCATCAATTTCTTAACATAGAGTTTGTACCCGGCTATGTGGGCAGGTTCACTTATTAGGTTGAAAAGTCTTTGGTGGAGACTATAGGGTTTTCTATGTATGCTATCATGTCATCTGAAAATAATGACAGATTTACTTTCTCCTTTCCAATTTTGATGACTTCTTTTTCTTTTTCTTGTCTGATTTCTCTGGCTACATCGTCCAGTACTACGTTGAATAAGAGTGATGAGAGTGGATACCCTTGTTCTTGATCTTAGTGGGAAAAGGTTTTATTTTTGCCCATTGAGTATGATGTTAGCAGCACTTTTCTCATATATGGCTTTTATTATGTTGAGGTATGCTCTCTTTATTCCCACTTCGCTGAGAGGTTTTATCACAGACGAATGCTGGATTTTATCAAATGCTTCTCCCACATCTATTGATCGGATCGTGTGATTTTTTCCCTTAATTTTGTTTATGTGATGCATCATGCTTATTGATTTGTGAATATTGTACCATCCTTGCATCCCCGGGATGAAACCCACTCGATTGTGGTGTATGGTCTTTGAAGTGCATTGCTGGATCTGGTTTGCCAATATTGTGTTGAGGATTCTCACATCTATGTTCATTAGAGATATTGGCCTGCAATTTCTCTCTTTGTTGTTTCCTTACCTGGTTTAGAAAATAGGATATTACTAGCCTTGTAAAAAGACTTTGTCAGTGAACCCTCTTCTTGAGTTGTTTTGAAAAGATTGAGAAGGGCTAGGAGTTAGTTCTTCCTTGAATGTTTGGTAAAATTACCTGTGAAGCCATCCACCAGCAGAAAGAAAGAAGAAGTTCCTACCTTTGAGGACAGCATTGTTGGGACTGGATTCTATTAAGCTAAGTGTAATATGCCAGTCACTGAAAGACAAACACCATATTATCTCACATATGAGAGGAATCTAATGAATAAAATAAATTAATGAGCAAAGTAGAACCAGACACATGGAAACGTGGTACAGAATGACAGCCGTCAGAGGAAAAGTGTAGAGGAGGATGATGGTAGAAAGGAAGTGGCCCATCAAAAAACATGCATGCATGACTCATGGACACAGACAGCAGTGTGGGGACTGACAAAGAGAGTGGGTGGAGGGCTGGCTGGGGAGGGCAAGGGTGAAAAAAGTGGGACAACTATGATAGGATAAAAATAAGAATATGATGATGAGGAAGAGGAGAAAGAAGATGAAGAACTTATACAATTCAATATCAGGAACAAAAGAAACCCAATTAAAAATGGTCAAAGGTCCTAAACAGACACTTCTAGAAGATGATATACAGATAGCCAACAGACACATCAGAATTTTTTAACATCATTAATCATCAGAGAGATGCCACCACTTGAAACCACAATGAGACATCATCTCAGAACTGTCAGAATGACAACCATGAGTAAATAAACAACATGCCCTGGCAAGGATTTGGAGAAAAGGGAATCTAGTATACTGTGGGTGAAAACGCCGATCAGTGCCACCATTGTGGAAAACAGTGTGGAGTTCCTTCAAAAAATCAAAACTAGAAATGCTCTTTGACACAGCAATTCCACATCTGGGAATATATTCTAAGAATATCAATATAAACATTAAAAAACCCTATGCACCCCTATGTTAATTGTATCATTATTTACAATAGCCAAGATCTGGCAATGTCCTGAATGACCATCCATAGTTATGTGGGCATATTGAAAAATAGTCGGGGTATATTTATACAACTGAGTATATGCAGCAGTAAAAAATAAGAAATTTATTCTGCAATAGCACTGATAGATATGGACACTGTTATGACACGTGAAAGAGAAGGAGAGAAACCTCAGTGCATGGTTGCCTCTCATGTGCCTCATAATGGGGACCAAGCCTACCACCCAGACATGTGACCTGACCAGGAATTGAACTGATGACTCTTTGGTTTCAGGCCATCAGTCAATCCACTAAGCAATACCAGTGGGGCTATTTATCGGTTTTTAAAGGCACAGAAAAACAGAGGCAGAGCCAGAGAGAGAGTGGTGAGGGGTGGGGGGTGGGGGGGGGTGGGGAGAGAGAGAGAGGAAGGGAGTGAGTGACTGAAAGGAAGAGAAAGATAGATTTGTTGTTCCATAATTTGTGTATTGATTTGTTGATTCTTGTATGTGGCCTGACCAGGGATCAAACCCCCAACCTTGGTGTAACAGAACAACACTGTAAGCAACCAAGCTATCAGGCCAGGGGTTGCCCAACTATTTGTGGAGCTAAAATATCTGTTCCCCCTGGGCTCACATCTGTTGCTGTGTACCTGTTTCTTCTATGGTAGTCATTACTTTTTCTTTTACTGTCCCCAGCTATAATGAATGCACTCTCTCAATTGCTTCAACTCATGTTGTCAAATCCCTTTGTTTTATAGGCAACAAAACCTACACACAAAACATTTCTAGACCACCCAGCTAAAGAGAGCAAGGAGACTACACCATTATGTCCCACAAAACACCTACTACATAAGTTCACCCCACAAAATCTAGGAGTCGTAGCAGGTGGTTTTAATACAGAGAAATACATACAATAATACAGTAAAATGAGAAGACCAAAAACGAAGTCTCAGTTAAAAGAACAGAAAAAAATCTTCAGAAAAATAATTAAATGAAATAAAGGCAAGCAATCTGTCAGGTATGCAATTCAGAGTAATGGTTATAAGGTTGCTCAAGAAACTCAGTAATATCTAAAACAGCATGAAAAAATAGAGACCATGAAATAGAACCTTTTGGTAGTGAAGAATTCCATGTTACATCAAGAATACACTGGGAAAAAATTAAAAGTAGGTTGAAAAAGTGCTGAGAAACAAATCAGTGACTTGAACAACAAAGTAGAAATAACCCAATCAGATAAGAGGGAAAAATGAATTAAACGATATGAGGATTCCTTAAAAACTTTCAAACAACTTTAAGCACAGCAACATCTGCCTTATAGAGGTACCAGAAGAAGAGACAGAGCAAATGATTAGGCACCTATTTAAATAAATAATAATCAAAAGTTTTTCTAACCTGCTAAAGAAAAAAGACACACAAGTACAAAAGGCACAGAGGCTCTCAAACAAGATAAACCAAATGAGGCCCACAGCAAGACGCATCACAATAAAAAATGACAGAGATTAAAAACAATAATAGGATCTAAAATGCAACAGATAAGCACAGATAATACCTACAGGGGAGCTCCCATGAGACTGTCAGCTGATGCCTCAACAGAAATATTTCTGGCCCAAAATGAGTGGTAGGAAGTATTCAATGTGATGAAAATAAGCAAGCAAAATATAACCAAAGGTATTGAAATTAAGAACACACTGGCAGTAACCAGAAGAGAGGTCGGAGGGGATAATGTGGAGAAGGAAAGTGGGGGAGGGTTTTCAGGAATATCTATAAAGGACACATGTTCAAAACCAAAGAGGGGTGGGATCAAAGGTGGGAAGTGAGGACGGCTGGGGTTGGCGGGAGTGGTGAGGGGAAAATAGAGGCAACTGTACTTGAACATCAATAAAATAATGTTTAAAAAAGAAAGAAAACTTTAAAAACAAAGCAAGGACTAACAACACAGACTGCATTCCCCAGCAAGACTATCATTGAAAATGGGGGAAAAAAATGGCTGTAGCCAAGCTGGGAGTGTAGGCAGATATGCTTTGCTTTCTTGCACAACATAAAGAAGGATAACAATCAATTTTAAAACAAAAATCAACCAGAAATGCCAGAAAACTGAACTTCATAGAAATGCAACAATGAAGGTGTTAAAGAAAAATATTTGTCTAGACTGGTAGAAGGGGTAGAGATGGGAAGCTGAGGCAGAGAGAACACCCTGCATGTCGGCAGCAGGTGCACATGGAGGTCGAGGTGGCAGGCAGCAGATCAGGCAATTCCACATGTGCAAACAGATAATTGGGGAGTAACAACTGGGAAAATGAGACAGACCACAAAACTCGGGGTTCCAGTGTGGGGAACCAAAGCCTCAAAACCTCTGTCTGTTAAAATCTGTGGGGGTTGCAGCAGTGGGAGACACTCTCAATCTCATGGAAGAGTCTGTTGAAGGTGCCGATGGGATCCTAGAACATACACTAGACACCCCAACTTGGGAATCAACACCAGGGCAGCACCTGAACAGGCACAATCTGCTTGTAGGAGGTGAGGAAAGTGAAGAAAAGTGAGGTGAGAGCCGAGGGAGTAGAATTGTTCCATCTCTGACCCCACTCCCACATACAGCACCACGACATACTGATGTAAGTTCCCCCACTCAGCACATACCAAAGGCTCCTCCCCTTACAACATTACATGTGTGCCAAGACAAAAAACATGGCCCAAGTGAAAAAAGAGATTAAAAACTCCAGAAAAAGAACTAAGCGATGAGGTGATAGCCAATCTATTGGATGCAGAGTTCAAAACACTAATAACTAGGATGCTCACAGAAATGACTGAGCATGGTCACGAAATAAAGAAAGAAATGGAGGCTATACAAAGTGAAATAAAGAAAAATATACAGGGGACCAGCGGTGTAGGAAGAAAACTGGGACTCAGACCAATGACTTGGAACAAAGGGAAGAAATAACATTAAACTGGAACAAAATGAAGAAATAAGAATTCAAAAAAATTGGGAAAATTCAAAACTATGAGGACAGGCTTAGGATTCAAAATAATAACAACAATAACAATAATAAGTAATAATGAGAGGCTTGGAGGCCTCTGGGACAACTTTAAATGTTCCAACATCATAATCATAAGGGTGCCAGGAGAAGAAGAAAAAGAGCAAGAAATTGAAAAACTATTTGAAAAATGACAAAGGAGAACTCCCCCAATCTGACAAAGGAAGTAGACATGCAAGTCCAGGAAGCTCAGACAGTCCCGAAGAAGTTGGACCCAAGGATGAACACATCAAAATGAATCATAATTAAATTACCTAAGATTAAAGCTAAGGAGATCATCTTAAAAGGAGCAAGAGACAAGGAGACACTTACCAAAAATACAGTGCCCATAAGTCTATCAACTGATTTCTCAAAAGAAACTTCACAGGCAATAAAGAGCTGGAGAAAACTATTCAAAGTCATGAAAAGCAAGGACCTAATCCAACATGACTCTATACAGCAAAACTATCATTTGGAATAAAAAGGCAGTTGCAGCGCTCCCCAAAAGAGGTAAAGGAGTTCCTCATCATCAAGCCCTTATTATTTAAAATGTTAAAGGGACTTCTCTAAGAAAAAGAAGATTAAAACTATGAAAAGTAAAATGACAACAAACTCAACTACCAATGCCTGAACCAAAAACAACAACAACAACAACAACAACAACAACAACAACAACAAAACCTAAGCAAGTAATTAGAACAGGAACAGAATCCCAGAAGCTGAAATAGTCCTTACACGGAGGATTATCAGAAGGGAGGGAAATGAGGAGAATAGGGCAAAAAGTACAGGGAATAAGAAGCATATGGGAGGTAAAAAAAAAAAAAAAAAAAAGACGGGGGGGGGGGGAGGTTANACGGGGGGGGGGGAGGTTAAGGATAGTATAGGAAATGGAGAATCCAACGACCTTATATGTATGACCCATGGACACGAGCCAAGGGCAGGGAATTCTGGAGGGCAGGCTGTGCGGCGTGGAGGGGGATAAATGGAAGGAAAGTGTAGGAAAAGTGTAATAGCGTAGTCAATAAATTATATTTAAATGTCTCAAATTGTAAAAGACAAGAAAAAGCTTAAAAATTGTGTTACCACCAAACCATTGTTACAAGAAATGTTAAGGGGCCTGCATTAAGAAGTAGAGATAAAGAAAGAAGTGAAATAAAATGAAAATAAATACACACCTATCAATGAACACTTTAAATGTAAATGGATAAAATGCTCCAATGAAAGTTTATGGGGTATCTGAACGAATGAGAAAAGCCAGGCCCATATATATGCTTCACACAAAGACCCACTGTGACCCCAAATATTCACAGACTAAAGGTATAAAAATATTTCATGCAAATGAAAATTAAATGAGGAGAGGGAAGATGGCAGTGAAGTCAGTGGGAGCTGAGGTCACTTGCTCCTTCTCCAAGAGAATTTTATCTGATACCAAGTTTGGAAGCCAGAGGATGTTTCAAAATGGGGCATAAGGATGTTTTGTAAACCAATGGGGAAAGTCCCTTGGCATGGCACCAGGAACCATGGATATGGCAGGGACAACATCAAAAGAGAACCAGGTCAGTGAGAGCAGCCTAGGGTCTCCCCCAACTCCTTGACAAAATCAAAGACCTGCTCTAAAAAAGACTTGAACACATAAAGTTGCTGGTGACAAAAAAAAAAAAAAAAGCACATAGGCACCCACACAGCTGGAAGTGCACCCAAGCTGCAGGGGTAGTTACTGGCTGGCACAGTGCTAGCGAGTAGGGGAAATCCTGGTGGCACCTGAGGCTCAGAGAAGAGGTGGGCTGCAATGGCCATGACTGAGATAGACTACGGACTTCTCAGAGAGCTGGAGTCTGTGGAAAGCTGCGCAGTGGCTGGGAGTGGCAATGGCACCCAAAGAGATTTTTCTGTAAAAGGGGAACTGCGGCAAGTGCAGGGAGCATGAGCATTCAGCTGTGGGGCCACAGGAGGTGGGGTGGGTTGTAGGCCCAATTTGCTCCTACTCAGTGCACCTCATGGATTGATCAAAGGGTGGAAACCAAGGTGGTTTGCCAGTGCACAACCCGAGCAACTGTGCACAGGGAAGAGTTCCAGCCAAACAGGGCTTTGAGGGTGTGGGCTGGAAACTGGGCCACTGTGATTATTGTAGCCCAGACTGAGCTCCCTCTTTGCTGAACCACAGGAAAAGGAAAACAGAGCTGAACCCTCGCTGCCTGCGGTAGATGTGCAAAACCAGCTAGGCAGGCTGAACAACCAGCAAGGGACATTTTTTCCCCCAAGAATAAGGCAATAAGACCCCCAGCTGAAAGAAAACCAGAGACTGATCCAGAAAGAAGTCAGAACGTGAACACCAACAGCTGACACAGATTTCACCTTTCTCTTCTTTGGAACTTGCATGCTTTTTTCTTAATTCTTTCTTTTCTTTCATTTATTTAGTTTTCTTTGGTTGGTGTTTCTTTTTTTTTTTTCCTTCCCCCTTTCATATTGTACTTTAACTTTTCTTCTTTAACTTGTTTCCCACATAACTCTATACTATTGGTGCTTTACCTTATAGTCATTTTATTCAGATTACATTTTTAAATGTTATTGTTATTCCAAATTCCACACAGTATGCTTCCTTGGTCTTAATACATGTTGCCATCTTCCTCAGCGGTATTATTGTTGTTGTAAACTTTATTTTCTCTCACACTCTGCCGTATTTCTATTCCTTGCTCTCACCATTTCCCCTCCATATAATCACACAGAAGTGCTCTTCCTTCTGAAGTCTGACCACATTCTTTAACCCCTCTTCTAAGAGTCTTCCTCTTTTCCACCTTTTAGGAGCAGTGACCAGTAAGGTGAAACATCATGGTTATTGCTGTATTTCTCCACTGGTCCTCCCATTTCCTCATACTTTAAACTGCAGAATACTCTCCCCTGTCTTAGTACATTTCACCTCACCCTAGTCCCTGATCACTTGAGTGAAGAATTTTATTTCATTTTTTTTCTTTTCTCTTCTTTACTTTAATTTTTCTTTTTCTCTCTCTACTCTCTCAATCGGGGCTTCATTTGTATTGGTTTGCTTCCTCCATCCCCTCAAAATTATTGTTCCTTTTTTAAAGATTGTATTTATTCATTTTTAGAGAGAGGGAGAGGGAAGGAGAAATAGATGGAGAGGAATATCAATGTGTGGTTGCCTCCCACATGGTACCCACTGGGGATCTGGCCTGCAACCCAGGCACATGCCCTGACTGGGAATTGAACTTGTGACCCTTTGGTTCACAGGCCTGCACCCAACCCACTGAGCTACACCAGCCAGGACTCAAAAATCATTTTTCTGTATGGTAGACATCTCATATTCACTTTTCTCTTCTGTACAACATTCTTATTCCTGTTGTACCACTTCATTCAACTGTCATTGCTACACACACTGCTGTGGTTTTTCTGTGTATTATTCCCCTGGGCCCAGCCCAATACCTTTACAGTTTTATTTCAGACCTCATGGTACACATTTGAATTTTCTTGCCCCATTGTTCCCATCACACTTCCATGGTTTAATTAAGATTTAAATTTTGTTCTTCCCCTTTCTTTGCCCCCATTCTGTTCCTACAATGTCAATTCTACTACTTCTCCCAAGGAAAAAACGTATTACCCTCTTTTGGTAATCTCATATTCATTTTGTCATGTTATTATATCTATAATCTTTCATCACCTCTATCAATACTTGATCAATTGCAGTTGAGGTTGTAGATGTGGCAGGGAACTTCATTTTGCTGGAGGTTTGTTTCTCCAGTAATATGGCTTCGTTAATCAGCACCTGTACAACAGCAAAACAGACAAGATGTAAATTGTGAATACCAGTAAGCCCACTGAGGGGAGAACCCACCACCAACAAAGCCACCAATAAATAAAGCCCAGGTATAACAAGAGAACCGATGCAAAAGCAAGAACAGGCAACCCTAGAGCATCCATGCAAGGAGGTCAAAGAGATTGTGCCACTGAGTCCCACAGAAATCATGCCACTGGCGTCCACCCTGTGAAGACAAGTAGAAAAGCAGAGCACCCTGTACGGAGAAACAAATGGAGAGGGTCACCAAAAATAGAAAGAAAAAGAAAGAACCTTCCATCAAAAAGAAGAAAAGAATCCCCAGTAAAAGAACTAACTGAAATGGAGGGAAGCAAACTATCACACATATAATTTTTACAAGATTTTATTTATTTATCTTTAGAGGGGAAGGAAAAGACAGGAGAGAAACATCAATGTATGGTTGCCTCTTGTGCATCCCCTGCTGGGAACTGGCCTGCAACAGAGGCATGTGTCCCAACTGGGAATTGAACTGCGATTATCTGGTTCACAGGCCCGTGCTCAATCCACTGAGCCATACCAGCCAGGGTGACAGACATAGAATTTTTTTTTTCTAAAATCATTATAAGGATGATCAAGAAACTCAGTGACAACTATGGAGGTAAGTGGGAACTACAAAAGCATGAAAGAGAGAAAGAAAATATATACAAGAACAGGGAAGAAATGGAGAATGTGATATCTGGCATTTAAAAAAAATACATGAGGCCCTGGCTGCTGTAGCTCAGTGGATTGAGCGCAGGCCTGTGAACCACATGATCATGGTTTGATTCCCAGTCAGGGCACATGCCTGGGTTGCAGGCCAATTTCCAGCAGGGGACTCATGAGAGGCAACCATACATTGATATTTCTCTCCTTCTCTCCTTCCCTTCCTCTCTAAAGATAAATACATAAAAGCTTTAAAAAAATACACCAGAAGGAATTCTAAGCAGGCTAGTTGAAACACAGAACCAAATTAGTGAGCTGGAAGTCAAGGTAGAAAGAAATACCCAAGTAGAGCTGCAACATGAAGACAGACTTAAAAAGTATGAGGATACCTTAAGAGAACTTAAGGACAACATCAAACACAATAGTATTCAAAACATAGGAATACCAGAAAGTGGAAATGGGGAGCAAGGGATAGCAAAATATGTTTGAAAAAAAATGACAGAAAACTTTCCAAACCTAGAGAGGGAAAAAAGCCACATAAGTGCAGGAAGCACAGAGAGTACTAAGGAAGATAGACAAAAAGAGGTCCACTCCAAGACACATAATAATTAAAAGGACACATTTTACAGACACAGAGACAATCTTAAAGGCAGCAAGGGGCAGATAGTAACATACAATCGAGCTCCAATAAGGCTAGCAGCTGATTTCTCAACAGAAACACTACCAGCCAGAAGGAAATGGCAAGAAATGTTCCAAGTGATGAAAAGCTATGATCTGCAAGTAAGACTACTCCAACCAGCAAGGCTGTTACTTAAAGTGGGAGGTGAAATAAGGAATTTCCCAGAGAACAGAAGGCTAAAATAATACACCTCCACCAAACCAGTAGTGTAAGACATGGTAAAGGCTCTGCTTTAGAAAGATGAAGACATAGAGTGAGAAAGAGGAACAGAGATACAGTGGGAAAAATGGCAATGACTAAATATCTTTCAGTGGTAACATTACATGGAAATGGATGAAACACCCCAATTAAAAGACATAGAGTAGCTGAATGGATGAGAAAACATCAGCCATGCAGCCATACATATTCCCTCTACAAGGGACACACCTCATGTCAAAACACTTACACCAAATGAAAGTGAAGGGTGGGAAAATTATTCCAAGCAGACAGATATTAAAAAAAGCCAGGGCAGCAATGCTTATATCAGACAAATTAACTTGAAAACAAAAGACACAAAAAGAGACAAAGACATTCATTTCATAACTCTAAGGGACAAGATCCATCAGAAAGCTATAAATATTGTAAACATATATTCACTCCACATAGGAACATCCAAGATACACAGAAAATTTTGGAGGACTTCAAGAGAGATGTAGACACCAGTACACTCATAAAAGGGAATTTGAACACCCCAGTGAAAACAATGCAATGATCATCCAAAGAATCAAGAAGGATAATGTGGCACTAATTGACACACTAGGTAGGTCAAATGAGCTTCACTGATATACATAGAATCTTTCACCCCAAAGAAGCAAAATATACATTCTTTTCAAATACACAGGGAACATTTTCAAAGATAGATACACGAGAGGGCACAAACCAAACCTCAACAAATTCAAGAAAATTGATATAATAGCAACATCTTTCTTGCAGATCAAGGCCTTGAAACTAGTAAACAACCACAAAGGAAAAACTCAAAAAAAAAAAAAGGAAAGATACATGGAGACTAAATAACATGTTACTAAACAATAAATAGGTAAACAATGAGCTCAAGAAATAAACAAAAACATTTCCGGAAACAAATGAAAAGGAACACACAAAAACCCGAAATCTGTGAAATATAGCAAAGGCAGACATGAGAGCGAAGTTCATAGCAGTAAAGGTGTATACAAAAAATAGAAACATTTCAAATAAATGACATAACCCCTACATCTACAAAAGCTAGAAGAACGACAACAAGCAAAGCTCAGGGGGAGTAGAAGAAAAGAAAAAAATCAAGACCACAGCACAATTAAACAACACAGACCAAAAGAACAGTCCAATGGATGACTAAATCCAAGAATCCAAAAACTGGTTCATTGTAACATTTTTTAAAATAAAAAGCTTGTAACAAGACTCACGAGAGAGAGAGAGAGAGAGAGAGAGAGAGAGAGAGAGAGAGAGATTGCATAAATAAATACAGTGAAAAACAAAAAAGGCAATTGCAACAGATACCACAGAAATACAAAGGGTGGTAAGAAACTATTATGAACAACCATACACCAAGAAATTTGAAAACCTGGGTGAAATGGACAAACTTTTAGTAACATATAATCCTGCAAAATGGAGTCAAGAAGAAGTATAAAGCCTGGATAAACTAATATCAGCTAGTGAAATTGAAGGAGTAACCAAAATTTCCAGGCACACAAAAGCCCTGAGTTGTTTGGATTCACAGCAGAATTTTCAAAACATTTAGAGAAGAGCTAATCCTGATTCCTCTCAAACTATTCCAAAATTCAAAGAGGGAAAACTCCTACACTCTTTTAATGTGTGCACTATTATCCTAATTCCAAAGCCAAACTCAACACACGGTTAAAAAGTTCCAGCTACAGTGACCAACAAAGAAAATAAGTAAAAGCCATCTGAACTGGAAAGGAGGAGGTAGAGCTGTCACTGTGTGCAGATGACATGATAGTGTACATAGACATCCCTATACACTCCACCAAAAAACTACTCTACTTAATAAATGATTTGGCACAGAGTGGGATACAAAGTCCACATTCAGAAATTGATGGCATTTTTGGACCCCAAAAATGAAATAACAGAAAAAGAAATTAGAATAAACATCCCATTTACTATAGCAACAACAAAGATAAAATATTTAGGAATTGACTTAACCAAGAATGTAAAAGAACTGTTCTCAGAAAACTACATAACACTGAAGGAAGAAGTTATGGAAGACATAAATAAGTGTAAGCCTATACTGTGTTTATGCATTGGAAGAATGAATACCATCAAAATGTCAATACTACCCAAAGCAATTTATACATTCAAAGCAATCCCTATTGAAATACAAATGGCATATATAGAACAAATAGTTCAAAATTTAATATGGGACACTGAATTAACCCAAATAGTCTCTGCAATATGAGAAAGGAGAAGAAAGCAGGAGACAGCACAATACCAGATACCAAGCTATTTCACAACGACGCTGTGATCAACACAGTCTGGTACTGGCATAAGAACAGACACCTAGACTTATGGAATAGTTAGAGAGCCCAGAAATGAACCAATATCTCTACTGTCAGTTAATATTTGACAAAGGGGGCATGGACATAAAATAGAGTAAAAATAACCTCCTCAGTAAATGGTGTGGGGAGATCAGGAAAAGGATATGCGAAAACAGGGAAGGAAGGAAGGAAGGAAGGAAGGAAGGAAGGAAGGAAGGAAGGAAGGAAGGAAGGAAGGAAGGAAGGAAGGAAGGAAGGGAGGGAGGAAAGAAGGAAAGAAAATCCACCACCGACTTACACCATACACCAAAAGGAGCTGAAGATGGCTAAAAGACAAATATAAGTCATGACACCATAAAAATCCCGGAGTCAAGCAGAGGCAGGAAGATTTCATATACCCCATGGGGCTATATTTTCATTGATACATCCCCTGGGGAATGGGAAATAAAGAAATCAACAAACAAATGGGACTACATCACACTAAAATGCTTCTGCATATCTAAAGACAACATCGACAAATGCAAATGGAAACTGCTATATGGGAAGATATCTTTGCAAGTATTATCTCCCACAAAGGTTTCAGCTCCACAATATCTGAAGAACTCCCACAACTCCAGGAAGACAAGCAATCCAATTAAAAAAAAATGGAGAAAGGTTCTAAACAGATACTCTCCAAGGAGAACATACAGAGGGGCTAGAGACACATGAAAACATGTGCAACATTACTACCGCTCAAAGAGATGCAAATTAAAACCACAGTGAGATACCACTTGACACCAGTCGAAATGGCCATCATAAACAACTCAACAAATGACAAATGCTGGAGTGGATGTGGAGAAAGGGGAACGCTTGTAGACTGTGGGTGGGAATGCAGACTGGTGCAGCCACTGTAGAAAACAGTATGGGATATCCTTAAGATATTGAAGGGGGAAACGCCTTTCAATCCAGCAATCCCACTGTATCTTAAGAATCCCAAACCACCAATGCAAGAGATCCTATGCACCCCAATGTTCACAGCAGTGTTATTTGCAATAGCCAAGTGCTAAAAACAGCCTAAGTGCCATCAGTAAATGAGTAGATCTAAAAACTGTGGTATGCTTATATAGAAGAATACTATGCAGCAACAATAAAGAAGGAGCTCCCACCCTTCACAATGGCATGGATGCAACTGGAGAGCACCATGCTAAGTGAAAAAATAAAATAAAAAAAAAGAAGCAGTGAAAGACAAATACCATAAGATCTCACCTCTAAGTGGAACCTGATCAAGAAAACAAACAAATGAGCAAAGTGGAACAAGAGACCTCAAAATAAGAACAAACATACAGTGACCAGAGAATAGGGGCAGGGAGGATAATGGGGGAAAGAAGGGGAGGAGGTAAGGAAAGGAGCATAAATAGCAGACACACAGGTTTGGACAATGAGTGCGCAGTGACTGTGGGAGTGGAGATGGGTGTCAGGGTAGGCGGGAGCACTGGGGAAAAAGGCAGGGCAACTGTAACTGAGCAACAAGTTAAAAAAAGAAAATACCTGGCAGGTGTAGCTCAGTGGATTGGGCATGAGCCTGCGAACCAAAGGATCACGGTTGGATTCCCAGTCAGGGCACATGCCTGGGTTGCAGGCCAGTTCCCGGTAGGGGACCCATGAGAGGCAACCATACATCGATATTTCTCTCCCTCCCTTTTTCCCTTCCCCTCTAAAGATAAGTAAATAAAATATTTAACAATATATTTAAACATTAAAAAAAGAAAATGAAAATAAAACTGAGGCAGCAACACTTATGTCTGATAAAATAGACTTTAAAAAAGAGGATATAGTAAGGGGCAAAGAAGAACATGACATAGTGATAAAAATACAATTTTATAAGAGGATATAAATCTAATAAACACTTGTTTACCTCCTAACATAGAGGCATCTAAATATGTAAGTCCAGTCTTGTTGAAAATAAATGAGTCCTTGAGATTAATACAGTCATCATAAGGAATTTTAATACTCTAATTGCCTCAGTGGAAAATTCCAGACAGAATAACAAGGAAATCTTGGCTCTAAATTACACACTAAAATAAATAAGTTTAATTTGTATCCTTACAGTACCTCACCTTATGTCAGCAGAATATACCTTCCTTCTTGTTAAATTTTTTATTTTAATTGTTGTTCAACTATACTTTTCTGTCCTTTACTCCCATCCCAGATCACTGCCCCGCCCCCCCGCCAGTGCTCCCCACCTCCCTCCCATTTCCACCTCCCTTAGTTCTGTCCATGTGTCCTTTATACTTCTTCCTGTAAACCCTCCCCCCTTTCCCCTGAAATTCCTTCCACTCTCCCCTCTGGTCCCTGTCAGCCTGTTCTTTATTTCAGTGTCTTTGGTTATATTTTGCTTGCCTCTTTGTTTTGTTGTTTAGGTTCCTGTTAAAGGTGAGATCCTTTAAAGTACACATGGAACATTCTCTATGATAGACCACATATTAAAATGTAAAACAAGTCTCAATAAATTTTAAAAGATAAAACTAATATTAAGAATCTTCTCTGACCATCATGGTGTGAAACTAGAATTCAACCACAGAAAAATAAAGACACACAATTTTACAGAAGCTAAATAGCATATTTCTAAACAATGAATGGGTTAAAAGTGAGATCAAGAAAAATAACAGAACTTACCTTGGAACAAATACAAATAAGAACACCTCAACCTAAATTCTATAGGACACAGCAAAAGTAGTTCTAAAAGGAAAATTCATGGCACCACAGACCTATCTCAAAAACAAAGAAACAAAAATCTAACTGTAAGCTTAAAAATATGGAGTAAAAAACAAACACACCCCAAAGTGAAGAAAGTAAAAATTTTAAAAATAATAAAAATTAGTCATAAATACAATTTGAAAAATAAAAATGTTACATGTCTCTTTATGAAACAAAGAGCTAGTGCCTTCAAGAGATAAAGAACAAACTGACAGTAACCAGAAAGAAGGGAGAGAGGAATGATAGAGGATAATAAGGGAAAGGGCATCAAGGAACATGCATGAAAGGACACATGGACAAAACCAGAGAGGGTAGGTTTGAGGGTGGAAGGTGGGAATGGGTAGGGTGGGGGGGGGGGCACTGTGGTTTGGTGTGAAAATGGAGATGACTGTACTTGAACAGAAATGCAAGAAATAAAAATAGAAATAGAAAAACAATCACAGAACTTTCAAAAATAATTACTGACAATCTTTTAACCATGTTGATAAAAAGAAAGGGAACCAAATAAATACAATCAGAAATACAGGCCCTGGCCGGTGTAGCTCAGTGGATTGAGTGCGGACCTGCGAACCAGAGGATCATGGTTCGATTCCCAGTCAGGGCACATGCCTGGGTTGCAGGCCAGTTCCCTGCAGGCCAGCTCCCAGCAGGGGACGCACGAAAGGTAACCATATATTGATGTTTCTCTCCCTCTCTCCTTTCCTTCCCCTCGAAAGATAAATAAATTAAAAAATATTTAAAAAAAAGAAATACAGAAGGAGCAGTAACAACTGACAATAACAACAAAAACCAAAAACAATTGTAAGAAAATATTACTGACAAGTATGTACAAAAAAAATTGAACAACTTGGAATAAATAGATTTCTAGAAAAGTATTTTCCTCTACAGCTGAATCAGGAAGAGGTAAAGCACCCAAATACAGAAATTTCAACCAGCGATATTGAAGCATCAAAAGAAAAATTTCCAACAATTTAAGTGCTAGACTGAGTAGCTTTGCAGGGCAACCTTACCAAACATTCAAAGGACTAACACCTATTCTTTTAAACTGTTCCACAAAATTTGAGGAGGAAGTAATTTCAAGCTCATTTTACAATGCCAGCCTTACTCTAATCCCAAAACCAGATAAAGATACTACAAAAATTATAAGCCAATATTTATGATAAAATAGAGGCTGAAATACTCAACAAATCTTTAGCACAGCAAATACCACAATACATTACAAAGATTACACACTATGATCAAGTAGAATTTATTTCTAGGATGGAAGGTTGGTACAATAAGCTGCAAATCAATGAATGTGATACACTATGTGAAAAGAGAAAAATAAAATTCACAGAATCATATAAATAGATGCAGAAAACAGATGGGGTGAAATAAAGACTTCCAGCTAAGTGACAACAGAGAAAACATAGCTCAATGTAGTAAGACAAAACCAAAGGCAACATCATACTCAATGGACAAGACTAAAAGGGATTTTCCTAAAATTCTAAACAAGATATGGGTGTCTTCCTTCACCACCCTTAGTCAACATAGTGTTGGAAGTCCTAACTACAAGAATCAGAAAAGAAGAAATAAAAAGCAAGCAGGAAGATATAGCCAGAGACATTGAAACAAAGAACAAACTGACAGTAACCAGAGAGGAGGAATAGGGGGGTAACAGAGGAAAGAAGGGGAAATGTCATCTTCCCAGCAGAGGGAAAGAAGAGGAACGAAGGAGGAGGTGTGAAGGAGCCATGGACAAAGCCAGAGGGTGGGAAAGATCGAAGGTGGGAGACGGGGGCGGGGGGTAGTTGAGGGAAGGGGGTATTGGGAAAATGGAGACTTGTTCAATGGAGACTTGGAACAACAATAAAAAAATGTTACCGAAAGAGAGAGAGAGAGACAGAGAGAAACTGAGGCATAACCACTAACTACTTAGTTATAGAATAACACTTTAGAATAAACTTTATTTGACTATGAAAAAATAAATAAAAAGCACCAAACCTGGATGAAAGGAACTGAAATTATCATTGTCCACAAATTACACGATATTGTACATAGGAAACCCAAATAACTCCATCAGGCACTCGCCACACCATGGTTTTTCCACAAAGGTCATGCCAACACATTCTTCGGTTGATTCCTTTATTTTCTGTGATCCAATCTCTCTGTAACAGGAGGAAATTATAATGGTGGGAAATTGTAAATCACCCACCATTCTTTAGATACTGTTTCTGTAAGTGCTAAGTCTGAATACTATGTAATTTATACATGAACAGCATGTTTGCATACTAGTGATAACTAGTTTCAAAGGATATGGACTCCTACCTTCAGGCATCCCAGCTCCAGGAGACTTGCTGACTTTCAGCCATGAAACCAGGATGACTGGAAGCTGGGATAACATGAAGCCAGGATGGTTAAACCAGAGCGATGCACACCAGAGCATCACTAGCCTTCTCAGCACGAACTGTGTTCACCTGCTAATGGACAGCAGTGCAAACCCCTCCCTGATCTCTTTCTTCTGTTCCCTTCTCCTCCTTATAAAAATATCTGCCTCCACTGACAGGTGGAGATTGGCTTTGTGTCATGAGTCCCCCATCTCCCAGATGGCCAGCATCTGCAAATAAACCACTTTCCTTTACCCAGCATCGCTGCCTCTCCAGTATTGGCTTTCAGAGGGGCAGGCACCTGGACCTGCTTTCAGTTATATCTGCAACCCCAACACCTGTCAGTCAGTCTCTTGCAGGTACCTATACTTCTGTTTCCATTTTGTTAATTATTTTTATTTCATTTATTAGATTCCACACATAAGTGAGATCATAGCACAGTTTCCTTTCACTGACTGGCTTATTTCAATTAGCCTAATATTCTGCAGGACCATCCATGCTGTCACATAAACAGTTTCTTCTTTTACCAGTAAGGACTGGTAGTATTCCACTGCGTAAATGTGCCACAATTTTGCCTATGCACCTATTAATGGGCACTTAGGAGGTTTCCATTCTGACTATTGTAAATAATGCTGCCATGAACATGGGTTGCATATATTCTTTTGTATTGCTGTTTCAAGAATCCTAGTATTGATTTCCAGATGTGGAATGGCTGGTCCAATAAGAAGTTTCATTTTTAATTTTTCTAGGACACTTGGCGCCATTTCCACAGTGGCTGCACCAGTCTGCATTCCCACCAACACTTTACTAGGTATCCCTTTTCTCCACGACCTCACCAGCACCTGTTGTTTGTGGATTTATTGATGATAGCCATTCTGCTGGGTGAGAAGTGATAGCTCATTGTGTTTTTTTATTAGAGAAATTTGCATCTCTCTAATAATTAATGACTTTGAGCATTTTTCATGTGTCTATGGGCCATCTATAATCTCCTCTTTGGGAAATGCCTATTTGGATCCTTTGCTCATCTTAAAAATTATGTTGTTGTTGTTGCCATTGTTGTTTTTTTCCTAGTATTGAGTTTAATCAGTCCATTGTATATTTGGGGCATTACACCTTTATTCCATGATATCCCATGCTGTGGTTTCTTCTTTTTTTCCCATCTTGCTGAAGTTTTTTTTATCTGTGCAGAAGATTTTTAATTTGATGTAGCCCCAATTGTTTATTTTTTCCTCCATTGCCTTAGAAGATACACAAGCAAAAATACCGCTACATGTCGGATATCTGGCATGTAGAGGTTTTTCTGCCTATGTTTTCCTCTAAAATGTTTATGGTATTGTAAACTATATTTATGTATTTGGCTGTTTTGAGTTTATTTTTGTGTATGCTGTAAGTTGGTGGTAAGCTTTTGTTTTTGTATGTACCAGTCGAGTCTTCCCAACACTATTAATTGAAGACACTATCATCTCTCCATTGGATGGTCCTGACACCCTTTTCAAGTATCAATTGACTGAAAATGTGTGGGTTTATTTCTGGGCTTTCTGTTTGTTCCATTGACCAAAATGCCTGTTCTTGTGCCAGTACCATGCTCTTTTGATTACAGTAAGCTTATAGTATGGTTTGATGTCAGGTATTGAATTTTCTTCAGCTTTTTTCCCCCCAAGATTGCTGAGGCTACTTGGGTTTTTGTTGCTGTTATTCCATATAAATTTTTGAGATATTTGCGGTGGGTCTTTGAAGTATGTCAGTGGTACATTAATAAGAACTGCTTTGAATTTAGACATGGCTTTCATTAGTATGGGCATTTTAAAGATGTTAATTCTCCCCATTCATGAACACAGTCTATGCTTACACATTACCTGTAATCATCACAATTTTTTTCAGTGTTTTATAGTTTTCTGGTTACAGGGATTTTTACATCTGTTTAAACTTCTTTTGGTTTACTCTCTTGTTGTCATTGCAACAGTAAATGGGATTGTATTTTTTAGTTTTATTTCCCATAGTTCATCGTTAGTGTATAAAGTGCCACTGATTTCTTAATATTGATTTTGTATTCTGCAATTTTGTCAAATTCATTATGAGGACTTGTAATTTTTTGGTGCAGTCTGTAGTTTCTATGTACGGTACCATGTCACCTGCAAATAATGGCAGTTTTAATTTTTCCTTAAAAATTTGAAGGACTTTTTCTTCTTCTTTTTGTTCACTCACTGTGGCTAGGACTTTCATTGCTGTGCTGGATGAGAGTGGTAAAAGTGGACACCACCATCTCGTTCCTGATCTTATGGGGGACACTTACAGTTTTGCCCAAAGAGTATGATGATGTTGGCCTTAGGTTTGGCATAAATGGCATTTATTATGTTGAAGTATGATTCCTGTACACCCACTTTGCTGTAAGTGTTTATCATACATGGGTGCTGGATTTTACAAATGCTTTTATCATCTTTAGATATGATCATGTGCTTTTTATATCTAATAATTTTACTAGATATGTCACATTTATTGATTTGCTGGGTCAGGTTTTCAAATACTGTTGTTAAGAATTTTAGCAGTGATGTTCACCAGGGATGTTAGCCTACAATTTTCTTTCTTTTTTGTGCCTTTATCAGGTATCTGAATTAACATAATACTGGCCTTTAAACAAAAAAAAAACAAAAAACAAAAACTAAAATTCCTCCCTCCTCTTCAATTTTTGAAAATAGTTTGAGAGGGATAGGTGTTAGTTCTTTGAGTGACTGGTAAAATTTTCCTGTGAAGCCATCCTTTCCAGGATGTTTGCTTGCTGGATGTTTTTTGGTTACTGCTTGAAATGCACTAGTTGTTATCAATCTATTCAGGTTTTCTGATATTTCCTGATCCAGTTTTGGAAGATACATGTTTGTAGAAATGTACCTATTTTGCACAGGTTGTCTAATTTCTGGCCTTATACTTTTCATAGCATTTTCTTAAAATCTCTTCTATTTCTATGATATTAGTTGTTATTTCTCCTCTTCCATTTTGGACTTTGCTAATTTAGCTCCTTTCTTTTCTTACTGAGTTTGTGAAGAGGATTATCAATATTGTTAACCTTGTCAAAGGACAATGTCCTGGATTCATTGACCTTTTGTACTGCTGGGGTTTTTTTGTTGTTGTTGTTTTGTTTTTTACTCTCTATTTCATTTATTTCCATACTGATCTTCTTTTCTTCTTTATACTTACTCTGGGCTTTGTTTGTTCTTAATTTCTACTTATTTTAGGTATAAGGTTAGATTGTATATTTGATTTTTTCCCCTTTTTGATGTAGGCCTGTAGGACTATGGACATTTCTCTCACCACTGCAGTCACTCTATCTCATAAAGTTTAGAAAGTAGTGTATTCATATTCGTTTCCAAGTAATTTTTTAAATTTTCCCCTGATCTCATTGGTTACCTATTTATTATTTGATAGCATGCTACTTAGTCTCCAAATATTTCATAGTTTTTTATTTTTATTATTAAGGTTACTCTAATGATATGCCATAGTGATCCTAGAAAATGCTTGCTCTGACCTCAATCTTTCTTTGATTTGTTAATACTTATTTTGTAGCCTAATATGTGGTCTCTCTGTGAGAATATTCTATGTGCACTTGAGAAGAATGTATATTGTGCTGCTTTGGGATGAATTATCCTGTAAATGATAGTGAAATTCATTTAAACGGGTGTGTCATTTAATGCCACTACATCCTTGTTGAGATTTTGTCTGGAAGATCTAGCCACTGCTGACAGCAAGGTGTTAAATACCCCTGCTGAGACCCCGTTGCTGTTGATCTCTTCCTTAACATCAACCAAGCTTTTTTTCATATATTTATGTGGTCCTATATTGGGTTCATATATGTTCACAAGGGAGATATCCCCTTGTTGGCTTGATCCATTTAGAATCACGTAGTGGCATTCCAGGTCTCTTGCTTTGACCTGTGTTTTCAAGTACATTTTGTCAGATATAAGTATTGCTGCCTCAGTTGTTTATTTTGTTTCCTTTTGCATAGAAGATATGACTTCAACCTTTTATTATGCCTGTGTTAAGTCTTTGTTCTGATGTAGATCTCTTGTAGACCAACAGCATTTATGTGCATCGTGTTTGTTTGTTTGTTTGTTTGTTTTGCTGTGTTCAAGTACAGTTGTCTGCCTTTTCCCACCACCAACCCTGCCCCCAACCCAGCCATGCCCACGTCCATCCCCTGATACTACCCCCCAACGCCCCATTGATTTGGCCTGGAGTCCTTTTTTAATATTTTATTTATTTATCTTTGGAGGGAAAGGGAAGGAAAGAGGGAGAGAAATATCAATGTATGGTTGCCTCTCGTGTGTCCCCTGCTGGGAACTGGCCTGCAACCCAGGCATGTGCCCTGACTGGGAATCGAATCGTGATACTCTGGTTTGCAGGCCCACACTCAATCCACTGAGCTACAGCAGTCAGGGCTGGAGTCCTTTATACTTGTTCCTAATAACCCATCCTCCCTCCCCTACCCCTTCTCCCCCTCTGACCTCCCCAGGAATCTCTGGTTACTGTCAATTTGTTCTTAATTTCAATGTATCTGGTTTTATTTTGCTTGCTTGTTTGTTGTGTTGATTAGGTTCTACTTAAAGGTAAGGTCATATGGTATTTGTCTTTCACCGAGTGGCTTATTTCACTGAGCATAGTACTCTCCAGTTCCATCTATGCTACCACAAAGGGTAGGAGATCCTTCTATTTTTCTACTGCATAGTATTCCATTGTGTAAATGCACCATGTTTTTGACCCATTCATTAACTGATGGACACTTAGGTAGCTTTCAGCACTTGGCTATTGTGAATTGTGCTGCTGTGAAGATTGCGGTTCATGGGTCCTTTTAGATGGGTGTTTCAGGGGATAGTTTGGGGGATATAATCCCAGCAGTGGATCTGCTGGGTCAAAAGGAAGTTCCATTTTTAGGAAATCCCATACTGTTTTGCACAGTGGCTGCACCAGTTCACATTTCCACCAACAGTGCCCTATGGTTCTCTTTACTCCACATCTTCCCCACTTGTTGTTTGTTGATTTGTCTGTGATGTCCATTATCACCAGTGTAAAGCGGAATCTCATTATGGTTTTAAATTGCATCTGTCTGGTGGCTAGAGATGCTGAGCATCTTTTCATAGGTCACTGGGGCCTCTGAACATTCTCCTTGAGAAGCATCTGTTCAAGCGTTTTGCCCATTTTTTAGTTGGGTAATTTGTCTTCCTGGAGGGGACTCATGTGAGTTCTTTACATATTTTGGAGATCAAACCCCTGTACTAGGTATCACTGGCAAAGATGTTATCCCATATAGTTGATTCTATTTTCATTTTAATGCTGTTCCCCTTAACCGGGCAGAAGCTTTTGATTTGATGAGGTCCTATTTGTTTATTCTTTTATTTATGTCCTTGCTTTAGGGGACATATCAGTGAAAATGTTGCTACGTGGAATGTCTGAGATTTTTTTTTTTTTTGCTGATGTTTTCCTCTAGGACTTTTATGGTATCATGACTTATACTTAAGTATTTTATCCACCTTGAGTTTCTTTTTGTGTATGTTGTGAGTTGGTGATCGAGTTTAATATTTTTGCATGTAGCTGCCTAGTTCTCCCAACACCATGTGTTGAAGATGCTATTTTTACTGCATTGTATGCTTCTGCCCACTTTGTCAAATAGCAATTGGCCATAGAAACTTTGGTTCATTTGTGGGCTCTCTGTTCTGTTCCATCAGTCTATGTGCCTGTTCTTATGCCAGTATCAGGCTGTAGTGATGACAGTGAAGTCATAATACAGTTTGATATCAGGTATTGTGATCCTTCCTACTTTGTTCTCTTTTTTTCCTCAAAATTTCTCCAGCTATTCAGGATCATTTATGTTTCCATATGAATTTCTGAAATGTTTATTCTATATGTGTGAAATGTATCACTGGTAGTTTAATGGGGCTTGCGTTGAATCTATAAATCACTTAGGGTGGTATGGACATTTAATGATGTGAGTTCTCCCAATGCATGAGAATACTACATGCTTCTATTTGTTTGTGTCTTCCTTAATTTCTTCAGTGTTGTGTAGTTTTCTGAGTATATTCTTTTGCCTCCTTGGTTAAGTTTATTTCTAGGTACTTTATTTTTATTGTTGCTATATCAAATGGGAACTTTTCCTGATTTCTCTTTCTGATATTTCACTGTTGGTGTACAAAAACACGTTTGGGTTCTGAATATTGACTTCATATCCCACTGCTTTGCCAAATTCACTTATTAGGTCAAGTAGATTTTTGGTGGAGCCTAAGATCTTCTATGTACACTATCATGTCACCATCAAGCAATGACAGTTTTGCTTCCTCCTTTCTAATTTGGATGCCTTTTATTTATTTTTCTTGTCTGATTTCTGTGGCTAGGGCTTCCATAAATGCTGTTGGTCTACTATGTGGAATAGGAGTAGTGAAGCTGAGCATCCTTGTCTTGTGCCTAATCTTAGTGGAAAGCTCTAATGCTTGCCCATTGAGGGTGATGTTGGCTCTAGGTCTCTCATATATGGCCTTTATGTTGAGGAACACCCCCTCTGCTCCCACTTTGCTAAGTGCTTTCACCATAAGTGGGTGCTGTACTTTACCAAATGCTTTTTTCCACATCTATAGCTATGATCGTGTGATTTTCACCTTTCGTTTTGTTCATGTGATAACCCGATGAACACCTCTCTTTCAGAGCTGGTGTGGTGAAGGTATATAGTTTGAGGCTTCTTTTGTCTGGAAAGCTCCTCATTTGGCCTCATATTTTCATCGAGAGCCTTGCTGCATAAAGCAGTCTGGGTTGCAGGCATCTGGTTTTCATTAGTTGGAATATTTTTCCCTTTTGCTTAGAGCATTGCCATTGAGAAATCATAATACATACACTCATAATACATATTTTGAGTGTATTATGTTTTTTTGATTTGAGAATATTGTAACATTATCCCTACAACCCTTGGATATATCCCATTTGATTATGGTGTATGGTCTTTTAAAAATATTGCTGGAAGCAGTTTGCCAGTATCTTGTTGGGGATTTTAGCACCTATGTTCATCAGCGATACTGGCCTAAAGTTTACTTTCTTTGTTATGCCTTTATCTGGTTCGGGGATCAGGATGATGCTGGCTTCATAAAAGGCATTTGGGAGTCTTCTGTCTCCTCGACTTTTTGTAATCTTTGAAGAATGGGGTGGGGGGGGGTATAGCCTTTCCTTAAGTGCTTTGTAAAATTCTCCTGTGAAACAGTCTGGTATAGGGCATTTGTGTTTTGGAAGCTTTTTGGCTACTGCTTTGATTTCATCAGCTGTTACTGGTCTGTTCAGGCTGTCTGCTTCTTCCTGATTCAGTTTTGGAAGATTACATTTTTTTTTTTAGAAATTTATCAATTTCACCTAGGTTTTCAAATTTCTTGGAATGTATTTCTTTGTTCTAAATTCTTTCATCCTTTGTATTTCTGGAGTGTCCATTGTAATTACTCCTCTTTTATTTCTGATTGTGTTTATTTGGGTCATCTCTCTCTCTCTCTCTCTCTCTCTCTCTCTCTCTCTCTCTCTCTTTAATGAAACTGTTAAAAGGCTTGTTAATTTTGTTTGTGTTTTCAAAGAACCAGCTCCTGGATTTGTTGATCCATAGAATTGTGCTTTCATCTCTATGTCACTTACTTCTGCTCTGAATCTTAGTTATTTCCTTCCTTCTACTTGCTCTGGGCTGTCTTTGTTGTTGTTCCTTGATTTTTTGTAGGTGCAGGGTTAGGTTGTTTGTTTGAAATGTTTCTTTCTTCTTCTTCTTTCCCCTTTTTTAGGTAGGTGTGTATCGCTATGAACTTCCCTCTCAGGACTGCCTTTGCTGTGACCCCATAAGTTTTGAGTTGTTGTGAGTTCGTTTTCTTTTATTTCAAGACACTTTTTAATTTCCTTCTTGATTCTTTCATTGTTAAATAGCATGCTATTCAATCTCCATGAGTTTGGGTGTTTTTTTTTTTTTTCCTTGCGGTTGGTTTCTGGTTTCAGTCCCTTGTGGTCAGAGAAAGTGCTTATGATTTTCATTTTCTTGAATTTGTTCAGGCTTGTTTTGTGGCCTATTATGTGGACTGTCTTTGAAAGTGTTCCATGTGCATTTGAAAAGAATGCACAGTTTGGTTTTTGGGGATGAAAGGCTGTTGTTAAGTTAAGTTAAGTGAAGTTGTTAGCTTTTATATAGCAGTTAAGTTCATTTGATCTAGGGCACTGTTCAATGCCGCAATACCTTTGTTGATATTTTGTTTGGAATATCGATTCATTTTTGATAGTGGGGTGTTGAAATCCACTACTATAATCTTGTTTCTGTCAATATCTTTCTCGAAGTCTTCTAAGATTTTCTTTAAAAAAAATTTTAAAATTTTATTTATTTACCTTTAGAGAAAGGGAAGGAGAGAAGGAGAGAAATATCAATGTATGGTTGCCTCTCGTGAGTCCCCTGCTGGGAACTGGCCTGCAACCCAGGCATGTGCCCTGACTGGGAATCGAACCACGATCATGTGGTTCGCAGGCCCATGCTCAATCCACTGAGCTACACCAGCCAGGGCTAAGATATTCTTTATGTATTTGGCTGCTCCTATGTTGGGGGCATATATATTTACAGTGTTTGTGTCTTCTTTATGGATTCTTCCTTTCAGTATTATGAAGTGACCTTCTGGGTCTCTTTTAATGGCTCTTTTTTTTTTAGTTTATATTTTTGACAGGAGTATTGCTACCCTGGCTTTTCCCTCCCTGTCCTTTTGCTTGAAATAATTTTTCCAGTCTTTCACATTCAGTTTGTGTTGGTCATTTGTTCTGAGGTGGGTCTCTGGTAGACAGCCTATGTGTGGGCCATTATTTGTTCTCCATGCAGCTATTCTACGTCTTTTGATTGGGGCATTTAATCTATTTACAATTAAGGTTCTTATCATTAGGTGTAGGAGACCATTCTGCATGGCATGGGCCCAGCTTCCACTCAGAGATGCACAGGACCCACACCCACAGGTAGGTTATCCCATGGGGCCTGCATTGTACCTAAGCCACTCAGAGACTTACTTTTGCTAAAACTCTCTCACCGAGAATTGAGACAGAAACTGCTTACCGTAACTTCCTAAAATCTGTGCTAAAACTCCCCAGTAGGGAGTGTGACTGGTTCAATCACTTTTGTCTTTTCATTTGCAAATATCCTTCTTCTGTGACATGGTTCGCAGCATCGGCTCCTTTGTTTTCTGTAAAAGGTAACCGTCTGAAGTGAACCTAGGCATAGTAAGTGAGGACCATCAGGTAATGTGCCCAGAAAAGAAATAGCGACCTATTGTGGTGGAGGCTGCAGCTTTTGCTACCCTTGAGAGAAAAGCCATGCTCTCCCTTTTCCTTCACAGAACTTGGTAGTCTAGGTGAATGTATCTCATCTCATCCATAACACCACAGACACTGTGGGCCGGTGTCCACATCAGATAAGTACTTATTCATTGGCATTTCCTCATACCTCTGTTTCTCTCTCTCACTGGTTTTCTGTCTGTTCTTAAAGCAGACACTTTCACATCTCTTTCAGAGCTGGTGTGGTGGAGGTATATAGTTTGAGGCTTCTTTTGTCTGGAAAGCTCCTCATTTGGCCTCATATTTTAATCGAGAGCCTTGCTGCATAAGCAGTCTTGGTTGCAGACATCTGGTTTTCATTAGTTGGAATATTTTTTCCCTTCTGCTTAGAGCATTGCCATTGAGAAATCGGCTGCTAGTCTTCTTTTTTTTAAGATTTTATTTACTTATATTTAGAGAGAAAGGGAAGGAGAGAAGGAGAGAAACATCAATGTATGGTTGCTTCTGGTGAGTACCCTGCTGGGAACTGGCCTGCAACCCAGGCATGTCCCCTGACTGGCAATCGAACGGTGATCTTGTGGTTCGCAGGCCCGCGCTCAATTCACTGAGCCACACCAGCCAGGGCATCAACTGCTAGTCTTCTGGAGGCTGCCTTGTATGTTACCTCCTGTTTTTTCCTTTCTTTCTTTTTTTTTTTTTTAAGTTTCTCTCTTTTTCTTGGAATTTTGCCATTTAATTATGGTGTGTCTTGAAGCTGGCCTCTTTGGGTTCCTCTTGAATGGGACTATCTGTGTGTTCCTGGGTTTGTGTGACTTTTTTCTCTCAGCAAATTAGGGAAGTTTTTTATCACTACTTTTCAAATAGGCTTTCTATCTGATGCTCTTCTTCTTCTCCTTCTGGCATCCCTATTATATGGATATTATTACGTTCCAGGTTATCCTGCATTTCCCTAATCCCTCTTCATTCTTTTTGAGCCTATTTTTTGTTCTTGCTTTTTCTGGGTGTTTTTTCCTACGTTGTCCTCCAGCTTGCTGATCCAATTCTGCTGCCTTTTGATTCCTTCTTCTGCGTCCTTTAATTCAGAAACTGCATTCTTCACTTAGTATTGGCCCTTGTTGATAGTTTCTATTTCCTTTCTCATGCTGATATAGTTTGCAGTGGGTTCATAGTTTCATAGTTTCCCTGTAGTCTTCGGTAATTCTCTGTGAGCTAATTGAGCTTCCTGATAAACATTGCTTTGAACTCAGTGTCTGGTAGTTGACCTGCCTCTTTTTCATTTAGCATTCTTTCTGAGGCTTCCTCCTTTCCTTTCATTTGAGGGTTGTTTCTTTGACTTCCCACAGTTTGTGAGACTCTTCTTGTTAACCCGTGCTTCTTAAATTGATCTGTTCTGACTTCCTGGGTTTATGATGTGAACCTGTATGTTAGAAGAGCTGTGAGATTCTGTGATGCAGTCTCCGTTGTCACCTGAGCTCGCTGGTCTTGCACTGTTGTTTGTTTTACCTCTCTGTATGTCTTTGGGTTTTGATTGTCTTTTGCTACTGGGTCTTTCTTTGGTGGGTCCTTTTCTCCAGCTGGCTAAATGAGGGTTACTCCGTCCACCAGGTCTTGTATTCTGTTTGCGGGTGTGGACAGGCTGTGTTGAAGCTGGTTCTTCTGTGTTTACGAGGTGTTGAGGCTTCTGTCTTGCTCTCGTTTAGTTGTTTGTTCTGGGTAATTTCTCTACCATTTAGGTGTATTTCCAGATCGGTCCTGGTTTGAGGTTAGTGTGACTTCCACTCCCTCTTTCACCTTCTTCCGTTATCTGTTGGTGGTTCCTTTGTTGGTTGCTTTCCTTTTCCAGTGGTATACTGGTGTTCACAGCTCCCACCTACTCTCCTAGGCCGGCGAGCCTTTGGAGCATGTACTGTTACTACTCTCTCCTGCAACTTCTTGCTTCTCTAAAATGCACTTTGAAGCTTGTAAGTTATGATAAAATAAAAGAGGTTACTCTGCAAAAGTCATAGCCCTCATCTTTTTTTAGGGGAGATTAACAACAGGTTTACAAAATCACACAAACTATGGCCCTGAGTCTGCTGAGGGCTGAACACTTCTGAGGTTCTGAGGATGCTTTTCTTTTTCTTCTAACAGGAAGCCTCAGACATTAGGTGAAAGTTGCAAACGTTAGCCTTGGGATCCCCAGACCAACCCTGCAACTGAGTAACTTATGGAGACATCTTTCAGCATTTTTAACAAGACAGGAAAGAAAACAAAATGGTGCCTCATGGACAGGAAAGACTCTCTTGTCAGCAGCACCTTTATGTCCTATGCTACCTCAGGTTTACCATGCCCTAAGGCCCCAGTGGACATCAAGCAGGCAAAGCTATCCTTGTAGATGAGAAGGACTTTGCAAAAAGGAGTGCTCACAACTTGCTCAGATTTGACTTCCTGTAGGGCCACACCCACTCTGCAAAGAGGAAGGCCTTTGGGATAATGAGCATCGTATATTCTGGGGGAAGCCTAGTCTTTCTGAACACATGATGGTCAAAATTCCTGAGAACTGGTGATGCCTCAAGTCCTCCCACCATGCTCACCAAACACCTGACCATCAAATCAGAATAACCTCAGGTAACAGTTGGGAAGGTAAGCTCATTACATTTTTATGAGACATGGGGGCTCTTTTTCTTGTCTGACTCGCTGACATGGGCTTCCTTTCAAATAGGTCCTGACCTATTTGATCACTGAGGTGAATGGCCACTACTCAACCCCTTAGTCACACACACACACACACACACAAAATCTTAGCTTCAAAAATCTTACTTTTTTATTGTTGTTCAGGTTCAGTTGTCTCTATTTTTCTCCCACCACTCTCCTCCATCCCTCCACCCCATCCCCACCTCCTACCCTCAGTCCTACCCCCACTTGGCTTTGTCCATAGGCCCTTTGCACACGTTCCTTGTGACTCTTTTCCTTCTGTCCACTGTTATTCCCTGCCCCTCTGGCTATTGTCAGTTTGTTCTTTATTTCAGTGTGTCTGGATATATTTATGGCTTTCAGAGAGAGAGAGAGAGAGGAACACCGATGTCAGAAAGAATCACTGATTGGTTTCCTCCTGTACCTTCCCTGACCAGGGATTAGGCTTGCAACCTAGGTATGGGCCCTGAGAGGGAATAAAATGTACAACATCTTTGAGTATAAGTTGCACCAACCTAATGAATTACACACCTAGTTAGGCAGCCTCGCTTTAAATCATGCTATACTTGTACAGCATGCTCCATCCACTTATTAGAGCTCCATCCACTTGTTCCGAGCTGCTCCATCCACTTATTAGAAGTAGACATCTTGATAGGTCTGGAAACTGCCACAACCCTAAAAATGTTAGCCAAAGAAGGCAACAAACCCTTGTTGTTATATCTTATGGTTAATATAACTTCTCCACGTGAACAAAATTTAACAATATTCCAGAGTCTGTCCTCATGAAAGTCAACCACAGGGCAGGGCACAAATGTATTCCCTTTCAAGAGATTCCTAAAACAAGGGTAGTCTACCATAACAGCAACCAGTACCCTTTAAAACCTGAGGTGGATAAAACTTCTTATTGAAAAATATTCAAAGCATGAACTCTTTACAGCCTGCTAGTTTCAATGCAGTACCCCTATTTTCTGCCAAAGGGAGAATACCAGTTTGTGCAGACTTAAGGGCAGTAAGCGGAGTGTTAGTACATTTCATAGTTCTAAGCCTTTGTACCATCTTAACTCAAGTTTTAGGAGAAACCAAATATTTTACTTTATAAATTTCAAGAATGCCTTTTTATGCATTTCCCATATCCCGGTTCTCATACCTGTCGGCATTCAAGAGAACTAACCCCAAATCTAAGGATACTTGCCAATACAAATAGACTGTATTCTCTTGGGACTTGAGGAAGAGTCCACATTTGTTTGGAAATGCTCTATCCACAATATTAAAGGAACTCCAGTTGATCAATATAACTCTGCTAATATGCACATGATGTGTTTTTAGTACTAAAAAATAGAAGTCTGATAAAGATTCCATCTTGTTGTTAAACTTTCTTGCAGATAGAGTAAAGAAGGGGCTTTTCCTAAAAGGCTCAAATAACCTCCCAGTGAGTCCAATACATAGGGTACTAACTCACCCCAGGAACCAGGAACCTCTCACCCCAGATGAGACAGACCATATGGGTGCTTCAGAATAAAATAAATTGCAAAATAAATTACAGCTTTGAAGGTTGATGGTAATACGTTGGTCTTGCACCTGTGGATACTAAAATTTGGGCTAACCGATAAACTTCTGTATGTGGCTTTGAAATGAGATAACAAAGGGCTTATAGAGTGGATCCCTGAATGTTTGACATTCAGATCCTTGCCAGGATTCTCACTGAACAGTGCACCCACCTTAAAAATGCCAAATTTGGAGAAAGAAACATTTACCCTATATACAGCAGAAAGACAAAGAATAGCAGTTGGAGGCCTCACCCATGAGTCTGGTCTAAGTACAAGACAAGTGGGTTAATTTTTTAAACAACTTGATCCTAGAGCAGGAGCCTGCACACATTGTTTATGAGAGGGAGCAGCCAATGCTCTTCTATTAGCAGAGGTCAATGGAGTTACCCTAGGGCATCCCCTAAAAGTACAACTCTTCCCCCATACAACCTGTGTTAGAAATGGAAGGCTATCAATGGCTTACAGCTGGAAGGCTAAGTGAATATCAGGCTCTTCTCCTTGATTCTGTTGCATGGAGGTTTGTTCAGAGTGCTCAATCTGTACCCTCTTCTACAGACAAACACAGGAACTGAAGTCACACACCATTTCACAGAAATTACGTAACAGGCATATTCAAGTAGGCCTGACATACAAGATAAATCCTTGCCTAACCATGAACAAGGATGGTTTATGGATGGCAATAGTTTCACACAAGATGAAGTCAAAGGCAGGGCAGTTTATTGTCAGTCTCTGGGAAATAGTTGAGCAAAAAGCCGCTGCATCCTGGTACCTCAGCCTGAAAACCTGAACTCACGGCACTCACCAGAACCTCACAATTATGGTGGAGAAACCACCGGGGTCAAACCTATGCTAACTCAAGGTATGGATTTTTAATATTACATGCCTGGGATGATATTTTAGAAAAGGACTTTTAACAGGATAAAAAATCCCCCACAGAACACCATAAAGAAATTTCATAACTTCAGGAAGCTCTAATACTCTGCCAGGAAGTCTCAGTAACATACTGCCAGGGACAGCAAAAGGGAAACACAGAGAATGAGTTATGTTAGTAAGAAGCTAGGAAAAGTCCCTGGCAAGTGGAATGAGGTAAAATAAGGCAGATGGTTAGACAAATGACTGAGCAACCTACTGCCAAGAAATAAATTGCATAATCCCATCTTGCCTAACCAAGGACACTTAGGAGAAATTAGTTTACAAATTCCAGAACTTGACAGGGCAGACCCACCTCAGTTGTGGTCCTTTATTAGTGAAATTCTTTAATAGATGAAACTGACCAGAGAGTGAATGGCACAGACCCCTTTATTTGCACACTATATGATACAGTAGCATATCTAAGGGTACACCTGGGAATCTGGTGAACATTCTCATTGAGGCCACCCTTAAAATTTCTTCCTTCAGAGAATAGTTAAAGGCTCTCAAGACAAAGGATGCCAGCCTCTCACTCACTGGAGTATGCCCACATGTTCCTCCTGCTTTTCTTTCTCAGGCATGTATCTCTGCTTTCTTTCTCCTAAGCACTAACAGTTCTGATGAGACTTGCACCCAGGGGAGGAGAGGGCAGTGACAGGTAATTCTTGGCTAACCCCTGTGCCCAATCCTATATCTGAAGGCCCTCCTTTTGCCTAACTATTGAGTGGGCTAAAAAGCTGCCTCTCCTGGGTTCATTTTTATGGCTCTGTTCTAACTTCTTCCACCCTAAGTATCTACTTTATTTTAGTGCCCCAAGCTTCAATATGCACACTCTCAAAATCACCTGGACTCATGTATCCTTTGAGAGCTTACTTGCATCATTGCCTCCTGAAATGAGACTTAACAATTTAAGGGAACTGACTTATTCCCATGACAACAAAACTGAGTCAATAATATATGAATCAATCCACCAACTCTGTTGATAGATATAGCAACTCTATGTCAGGGTGGGGATTCTTTGAGGATTCTGAATTGTCCTTACTTTGCAAGAATCAGTGAGTTACCTCCCTGTTTCAGCTTTGCACCCCATTCCCTTGTTTTCCTTAGATCAGGAAATCATTGGAATCAGAGGGTGAATAGTTTCAATGGCTATTCTGGGAGAGAAATAGCAGAAATTCAATTATTGCCATTGGTACCAACCACACTCAAGGAAGAATGAAGTCAGGGGAATAAAAATTATTTGAATGAATCAGCATAAAGCTGGTGAATATTTTATTGATATCCTCCCATAAGGTCTCTCCTAAACTCTCGGCCTTTCAAATCTTCTAGACCCAGGATCCAGCATATGCTTTCCCTGTCGGGAGCACAGCCATGCCTTTCCCTTCACCCTCTTCTTCTCTTCAGGGGTGTGTGTTACCTTGTCTTTTTTTTTTCTTCTAAGCTCAAAGGACCCTTCTTCTGCCTCTGTAACTTCTTTTATGAACCTACACAGACCAGTTGCCTCACTTCCACTGCCTCTGTCACTGTCTGAATAAACTTTTTCCTTTGTCATTTAGAAAAAAATCACCTGGGCTAGTGTCATGAAATGTCTCCACACAAAGTCAAGAACTCACACATTATAGATTGTGTCAGGGCAGAGAAGCCTCAGCTCTGCTGCCATTGTGAGGAAAAATACAGAGAGTACAGTTTCATAGACAGTGAGATTAAATGGCAAGTAGTAATGAGGTTAATGGTGATGAAGAAGAGTTTGACTGAGGAAGAAAACATGTGGAAAGAAAGCATGGTATGATTGAAATTTAAAAAAAAGGACTGGAAAAAGAGTAGACACATGCAATAGACAATTAAAAAGGGAAGAATCTAAGGGACAGGCTAAAGTTGATGGATAGGAGAAAGTTGTACACATAAAGTAAAAGAGCGTATGAGAGAAGTGGAGGAGAATGGAGAGAAAATAGGTGAGATTATCAAGAGGGTGAGGGAGAGGGTAAAAATGAAGATGGGGAGGACAAGATACAGTAAAAGTAATTGGGGAGAGAAGCAGAGAGTGTGTACAAGGGGATAAAATAGAGATGGAAGTGAGATGGCTATGAAAAAAAGAGATGAAGAGCCTGATAAAGAGAATGAGAAAGAGGAAAGAGGATGGGGTGAAAGAAGTGAAAAATAAGGAAAGCGTAAAAGTGTAATTGTGGAGACACCCCCCCTGCCAAGGAATGGGGGTGGGGATGTGAGCTGAGCTGTGCACACATGATGGGAAACTTTGCCCCTTGCGAAACACAGTGTCTGGAAGGACAGAGGCAAATATGGCCGACACTGGTCCTCACTGGCTGGAAGGTTAGACAATCCCACTGGCTTTTGGAGCACATGGGGTTCTGAGAGAGGACCTTTGAAACAGAACACACCATGAAGCAAAGTGGCAGCTGGCTCTTCCCACTCCCCCAGTGGGGGGGGGAGGGGCGGGGGGGCTGTACACAGTCACCCATGGTGGATGGGTGGGCCTGTGAGTAGAGGCCTGTGGCACAGATGCCAAAAGGTGCCCGAAGCTGGACAGTGACTGGAGAAAATCTAAGCCACGTATGTTCGTGATACTTTAGGGTGGGAAAGCAGACTCCTGGCACAATCTTGAACTGAGCTGGCAGAAGGAGACAGGGTGATATTTCTTTGGGTGTCAGAGGGAATGGACTTTGAAGCAGAAACTTGCCATTATTTCCCAAGACCTTGAGGATAATAGTAAGCACTATGAACATATTTTTGTTGTGCTCTTTTCAGTTCTTGAACCTATGTAGTAGTGGTGGTGACAAATATTTTAGGAGCTATTTTTGATGTCATACTCTGATCCTTTCTTTTCCTTTACTGTTGTTACTCAAATATTTGAGACAGAAACTTGCCATTAAATAGAACATCCCACTCTTTTCCACTGAACTGCATCTTTGGAGACTTGCCCAGTAGTCAGAAAGTAGTAGTATTACAGAGCAGACCCAAGAAGGGTGAATGCTATACTATTACTGAAAGGACCCCACCTCTTGCTTTGGGAGTCCTCCTGCACCCACATCTTAGATTCATGTTGTCTGCTGCCAGGGGAAAGAAGTCTCTCAATGCCAGAGACTGGAGAAAAGAAAAGGAATTATTTATTTAAAAGTTATACAGACTTAGTGTAATAACTTAATGTCTTCATTAGAAATACTGAAGTCCTGGCCCTGGCTGGTGTAGCTCAGTGGATTGAGTGTGGGCCTGTGAACCAGAGTATCACGGTTCGATTCCCAGCCAGAGCACATGCCTGGGTTGCAGGCCAGTTCCCAGCAGGGGACTCACGAGAAGCAACCATACATTGATATTTCTCTCCCTCTCTCCTTCCCTTCCCCTGTAAAGATAAATAAGTAAATAAATAAATCTTAAAAGAAACAAAAACACCGAAGTCCTTCAGAATACCCACAGATGCACACAATCCTTCCTTCTCCCTCTGCCCAGTCCAGGATATCATGTCTCAGGAAAAGTAGAAGTCTGTGGCTCAGGTAGTCCCTTAGTTCCTGGTACCATCAGCTGTGTCACCGACACAATCTCCAGTTAATCCAAAACCAGGTGACACCTTCTCATGGCCCACTAGAAAGAGTCCTTTCACCATTTTTCTTCCAGGCTAAGTCTCTCCCGCTTCCTAAACCACGTGGCAAAAGGGAGGACCTCAAAGCCACGTGGTCCTGGCTCTCACCAAAGCATGTGGTCCAAACCCCTTGTCAAAACCTCGTGGTCTCAAACTCTCAAGGCTGCCACACCTGGGTTTAAATCCCAGCACCAATCTTCCTCTGAAGCCCTATTTCTGACTCCTCCAACTGTCAATTACACCTGCCAGCATTCCCACATTTTTCCAGCTTTACTGGGCTGCCATAGTATAAATCTGGGCAGGTGTGGACCCGTGGTGTGGAGTCAATCACTTCCAAGCTCTCATACAGGCATTTTAACCAGGGGGAATCCCCTTACAGTTACACCTTGAGTGAAAGTCACTTCCATGCCCCTGGCTCAAAGCATGACCACACCTATTTAACATATCCATGAAACCAGTTAAAGGTTATAGATATGCTAAATGACCATGCCAGATGTTAGCTGCAAAGCTGTGGCTGTACAAAACAGCTCTGCATGTTCCTGCTCCATGTGTTCCATCCCCCAGCTCAGGCGTGTGGGTGTGAGGATATCATATATATATTTTCCCCTAATATTTTCTGGACACCCTGAGTCCTGGACCCTATTATAAATCTCAATTTTCCCTCTCCCCTCCTTGGGCTTAAATCCCAGCACCCTGCTACAGTGGGGTGTTGCGCCCTGTTACAGTAGGATCTTTCCCCACACTGGTTGGTTTCAGTAACAAAAAGAAAAGAGTTTGTGAAAATTAAAGTGAGAAAATTTCATGGAGAATAGAAGTGAGCTGGTTAAGAGAGGATTGAGGGAGCAGGAGAGAAGGTAGGGGAGGGGGGCACGGGCATAGAGCACATATTTAAGAGAAATACAGAAGAAGAGGGGGAGAGTGTGTGTGTAACAGAAAATAGTTGCACCTGAGCAAAAAGGGATGTGTGAGAGATAGTATGAGAGATTGGAAAAGATTGGAGAGAGAAAAGAGGGAGAGTAAGCTGGTTAGATTGAGGCAGGCGTAGAAAAACAGCATGAATGAGTTTTAGGGGTAGGTGAAGAAGAAAGTAAGGGAGTGAGAAACTGAGAGTAAGAAGGCAAAGAAGCAAGTGAGCCAGGCAAAGGGAGAGACGGGCTGCTACTGTAAGGGGGAAGAAAGGGAGAAGAAATGCTTGAGGGCAGAGGGCAGACTGTGGGAGGAGAAGAGTGGCACAGAGAGAACGAGACTGAAAAATGCCAAGAAAGAAGGAGAGGGAGAGAAAGGATTTTTGGACAGGGAGAGGCATACAAGACAAGGAAGGCAAGAAAGTGACAGCAAAGATAGAGATACGGAAAGATGGAGAACCTAAGGGAGACAAGCTGGGGAGAAGAGAAAGAATGAGAACATGGGGGAGAGGGTGAAGAAAATGAGAGTCAAGAAATAGGTAAAATGAGGAAAACAGGCAGTGGAAAGGGTGAGAGTGAGGCAGAGAGAGAGGTGAGTGTGAAGATTAAGTAGTCAGAGAACTTGAAAGAGATGGAAAAGAAGGCGAGGATGAAAAAGTGTAGGAATGACATAGAAAAAATTAAGGAAGAAAAACATGTAAGAGATAGGAAGAGTGTAGGAGTACGAGATAGGGTGAGATTGTGAGAGGAAGAAATGGGTAAGGGTAAGGGAGACGAAGAGAAAAAAGTGAGTGGAACTGAAATTGAGGGAGGTTAAGGGAGATGTTTCATATGCTGGCTCACATGATTGTAGAGGCTGGCAAGACCAAAATCTACAGGGCAGGCTGGAGACTAATGGGGCTGCTGATATTGCTATCAGGAGTTTGAAACCTGTCTGTTATTAGAACTCTTCCTTGAGAATCTCGATTTTCCTTGGTAAGGATTTAAAGTAATTGATTGAGCCCTGGCTGGTGTAGTTCAGTGGATTGAGCATGGGCCTGAGAACCAAAGGATCGCGGTTCCATTCCCAGTCAGGGCACGTGCCTGGGTTGCAGTCCAGTTCCCAGCAGGGGACCCATGAGAGGCAACCACACATTGATATTTCTCTTCCTCTCTCCTTCCCTTCCCCTCTAGAGATAAATTAATGAAGTCTTTAAAAAAATAAATAATAATCGATTGAATGAGATCCGCTCCTTTAATGGATGACATTCTCCTTAACGTAGTATGTACAATCTAATTGTTAGATATAAATGACATTAAGCAGTGACTATATGGCAAACTCTTCCTGCCTGTATATTGAACGATTCTGCTGATGTCACAAGCCCAGTTCAACTTCCAAGTGAAAACAAAATTTCAGAGACAGTTTGCTGCACTAGAGTCCAATGTGAACAACTGAGCATTGTTATTTTCCTCAAAACAGCATTTTTCTCCTTAGGTCACCCTCCTTGTCACCAAAGGGACTCCACTAAGTACAGTTTTAATTCTGCCTCATCGCTTTTCATAAAACAACAAGAGCAACAATTAGTCTCATAATCTCTTTAAGTTTGCTTTGCTGGAGTTCACCCAAAGAAGCTTTACACTGAGATTTAAAAATCCCCGGGCACAGAAGTCAAGCCACACACCTGCCACCCAGCTTTGTCTACAGTGCCTGCACTCCTCAAATCTGTGTGGTTTCCAACATGTTTTAGGTTTTCTCCTTGCTGTCTTTGAGGAGGACAACCTTCATTCCTTCCCTGGAAAGACTGCCATGAACCACACAGCCTACCAACGTACAAGGCCATTTCTCCAGTGGACTTTTGTTAGCGTGAAAATCAATTTCAGTTCCTCAAGGCTTTCTGGGAACAACCAAACCACCATAGGCAACTGGTCGCATTGGTTCTATGCAAAAATATTTTATGCCATCAATCACTCCCTCAAAATGCCAAATGATGGAGGGATCGGGTATGGAGAAAAATGCTAAGCATGGAGAAAAATCCTTGCCCATCTAATACCCAGCAAAATTTCATGTCCATGCCTTATACTTTCCATTAAAACTTTCCCACTTGGGGTGAAGTTTTAACAAACTCTTAAGAAACTCAATTTCTTTTCACAACAAAAGCAACCCGAAATCTAGAGCAAAGACAGAGTTTCACAAAGTAGGGACTAACGCTACCCTTAGAATCTTGTCACAAACTTATGGGTCCCACCAACTGGTTACACAGATGACCTTTCCAAGGTCCCAAATGGCCCAAAGCTTCTCTCATCCACCAGTGCATTCAATTGGTCTCCTGGGGAAGGCATGGCCTCTCATTCCAGCTACACTCTCGCTGGCACCAATGGGGCGAGGACCCGATGGTAGAGAAGATAGGGGCATTTGCTCACCACACCCAGACTCTAACTAGCACCCAATGACCTTTTTTAGGCCCCAGCGGCAGAGACACGACCTTTCACCAATGATTCTCATGGCACAGACATGACCTCTTGCTTCTGCTGGACTCTAACAAGCACAAAATTACCTTTCCTAGGTCCCAATGGCAGGCACCTTTTCTCACCCACTGGTCTCACGGTAGAGACAGAGGATTCCTGATATACACAAGACATGAAGGTGTAAAACACGTCCTCGCAAAGATCAAAATACAAACAAAGAAACCAAGCAAGCAAAGAAAACTGTACCCAATATCTAAGGTTTCTCTCCTTTCAAGCTTAAAATGTTCACAACCTTCCATAAACCTTCCCATTCAGAAATAATCATAACGCACTTTCAATCCTCGTTCTCTTCAGCAATGGGAAGGACTGTATTCAAAGTCAGTATCTGGCATCTAAAAGTCCCTAGATGTGCAAACACATAAATAAAGTTAGGGGGACATTGTCATCTTAGTTTGGGGGTCACTGCCCTTTCCTGAGAGAAATTTCAAATGTCCTGGAGTGCAGGTGCAGCTTTCCCTTCCTGCATCAGCCATACCAGCAGGGCCTGCATCCTCCTAAGATGGTGCCTGTTTGATCCATGTGTGGTGGATCCAGGGCTTGATTCCCACGAGCTTTGGGGAAGAGTGTGTTGTCAAAACAATGTCATAGGCACTAGTCTGTTGCTTGCCTAAGAGCTCTTCGGGACCTTGAGTCATTCAAGTGTTTAGTAAGACTCAGGCCTCTGGCTGAAACCAGTGCAAGGGCTTGTGACATGGATAGATAAACGTGCAATGAGCAAACTTGTGCAAAATGGTCAGTGTTTGCTCTAAACGTTGCACATATTGCCTGGTCTTTGACTGATACTCCAAATCTGAAGGGGGCATCCCTAAAACAGAGGTTTGAAAGAATCTCCCCAAAACTATTTCAAAAGGACTTAACTTAAGCCCACTTCTGGGTAACACGCTAATTTGAAGCAAGGCAACGGGGAGTGCCTGGTCCCATTTCAAATGTGTCTCCTGGCATGTTTTTGCTAGGGTTTTCTTCAGCGTGTGATTCAGTTTCTCAGTCTTTCGCATTGGTCGAGGCCTCCAATTGTGTATGTAGTTTCCACTGTATTTGGAGGGCCATTCCAAACTTCTGGGAGATCTCTGCAGTGAACGATGGTCCACTGTCACATCCAATGCTGAGGCGAAGCGCAAACCTATGAATTATTTCTTAAATGTGTGTGTCACTACCTCAGTTGCCTTGTCTATTCTAGTGGGGTACGACTCTACCCATCCCGAAAAACCATCCACCAAAACTATCAGAAATGCAAAATTTCCTCTGGTTGTTGGCCCCTATGTGAAAACCACTTGCCAGTCCTGAAATGGGCATACACCTTCATATTGTACTCTCTTTTCTGCTGGGGGATGTTCTGCCTTAGAATTGTTTGGGGCATATATCTCACAGGTGTGGGTGACTCTCTGAATGGTCCTTTGTGAATGGGGGCCCTGCAAATGTAGCCCCAAGGAAGTGCACCAAAGCACCCCTTCCATAATGGGTCTCTTCAGGTAGGGGTTTGAGAATAGGCTACTCTAGAGCCTTTGGGAATACAATAGTACCATGGGTGTTGATATTTCACATAGAATTAGGGTCAGTGTTGGAGAATCCCCACTCAGAGTCCTGTTTCTCATCCTAATCTATGTAACAGGGTTTAAATTTTCAAAAACCCAAACAGGGGATCATATCCCACAGGTGTGGCATCTCTCTGGCTGCCTGACTTGGATGCTTTATCAGCAGTTTGGTTTCCCTGGCTCATTTGGAAACTGTACGTTTGGTGTTCTGGGAAGTGCATTAGGGCAACCTGGTCCAATAGATCCCCCACCTCTAGCAACTGTAAAATCTCCTCTACACATTTGGCATCCTCGTTCCCAAGGTTAAGAACCCTCTCTCCTCCCATATTGTTCTGTAGGAAGGGACCACCATGAAGGTATATTTGGACTCTGTATAGATGTTGACCTTCTTTCTCTGGGGCAGTCCTAAGGCTCTCCCGAGGGTTATCAGTTTAGCCTTCTGCATTGAGGATCACAGTGCAGGGGCTTGTGCTTCTCTTTTCTATTGCCTACAGTAACTACTTTGTACCACGCTTGTGATTGGCGACTGTCCATAAAGCTGCTCCCTTCTGGGTACAGCTCCCAGTCTAGTGCCACCAGCAGCTGGTCCAGTGAATCTGGCCTGCTTGAATAAACTTGGTCAATAATTTCCAAGCAGTATTGTCGGAGTGCTGAGTTTCCCTCCACGTCTGGCAGCAGAGTGACCATTTTCAAAGTTGTGGTAGTCTGCAAGGTAATATTCGGGTTGTCCAACAGGATGGCCTGATATTTCCCCATGTACCCTACCACTGGCCAGTAGCCTCCTTTCCGTTAATAAAGACCCGCTGTGCTACCGGTACCATGCTAGGCTGTCCAAAAGTGAACTTTCAGCTTCCTGTAAAATGTCCCAGGTTGCTGCTACTTCTCAGAGGCATGGTGGGCCATTCCTTTGTCATGCGATCCAAACTTTCGGAGAGGTAGACTCTGAGTCTGGGTTTGTCTTCCAGAGCCTGGGCTGCTAACCTCAGTCCAATCCCCTTTCATGAATGGACAGTTTGAAAAGCTTCTGGAAATCGGGCTATCCTAGTGTGGGAGCCAAAACTAGCTTTTCCTTCAAGGTATCGGATGCTACCTGACAATCCCTTGTCCATTTGGAACATTCGGAGCCCAGTCCTTTCAAGGAATTGTATAGTCACTTTGCTATAAGCCCCAAGTTTGAAATCCAAATTCAGCAGAACCCTGTAATCCCTCAGAATCCAGGAAACCACCTTTCATTCTCTGTGACTTTTACCGTGGGAAGAGCTTCCTTTCTACCTGCCAACAAGGTCCTCATGCTCTGCTTCAGTTGAAATCCCATGTATGCCACCTCCTCTTTGCAAGTCTGGGCTTCGTGAGGTGATACCTTAAGGCCCCCTTTTGCTGGAAGACTTAGAACTGTGATGGTCTTGAGAAAACAGTCCTCATAGGGGCCACTAGCTTTGAAGCTGTCATCTACATATTGCAGAAGGACTCCTGATTGCAACGGAACATTCCTTAAGACTTTGGCTAATCATTCACTGGGTATAGTTAGGGAGTTCTGTAATCTCTGTGGCAGCACAGTCCAGCAGTATTAGAGCATGGCTTTTGTTTCTAGGTGCTGTCAGTCAAAGGCAAACAGTAGCTGAGCCCGTTTGTCTACCAGGATGCAGAAAAAGGCACCTTCAAGTCAGGACCGAAAACCATTTGCTATTGCCAGGCGCTATGGCCAACAGAGTACAAGGGTTGGGCACCATAGGGTGAGTGTCCTGCACAATGTCATTATGGTTCTAAGATCCTGTGCAAATCCGTGTCCACCATAGTGAGGCTTTTTCACTGGTGATATGGGAGTGCTATAAGGGAGACAGGGATGCCTGAATTAGTCCTGCTTTTAAGAACCTTTGCAACATTCGCTGAATCCCCAGTAAAGCCTCCTTCTTAAGGGGTGCTGCTTGTTCCATGGGGTCTATGCCCCTTCTTCGAGGTTAATTTTGTTATGGGCTGGATAGTAACTGTTTTACCTGGGGTCCCACCAGCCTAAACAGTTTCATCAACCTCTTCAGAGATGTTAAGAGGGGAGAGTTCACCTCAGGAACTGTTTGGGCAAGTCAGGGGGGCCTGGAGCTGGAGACCATGCACCAGCAGGGCTCAGACACATAATTGATGATTTTCAGGTGAAAATGTTGTCAGTGCAGGTAATTTGCAAAGTAAACCTTGGTCCAGCAGTGGAATAGGGCAGTCTGGCATGTAGATAAAATTATGGACACTGTTTTGATCCCCAAGCTGGCATTCTAGGGGTTTAGGGAACACCTGTTTTTGTAACTGTCCAGCCATTCCATTAACTGTGACTGCATCCAAGCTCTTACTGTTTAATTTCGTATTTAGCACTGAGTGGATAGCTCCAGTATGTAAAAGGAAATCAATTGGCTTGTTCCCCATAATCAGCTGTACCCAAGCCTCCAGTGGAGAAATAGCAAAAGGTTGGGAGATGTTCAAGGGAGCCCCTGGGCCTCCTCATTCATCACCAGACTTTCTTTTCAGAATTTCCTCGTAAGCGTTTTCGTCTCCTTTATTCTCCATTTTTACCTTCGGTCACTCCCTTCTCCAGTGGCTCTCCTCTTTGTGATGGGCACATTTGATTGGCACTTAGTAGGCCTAGGGTCCTGCCTCTTCTTTTGATCTCCCCACTCTCTTTCTAAGAACGCCGTGGCCTGTTTTAGCTTCCTTGCTCCTGATCATTGCAAACTTTAAATATTATGGCCACCAGCTGAGAGGGATTCAGTCCAAATGCCCCATCTAAACTCTACAGTTTCTTTCTAATATCTGGGGCAGTTTTGTCCAATAAAGGTCATGTTCACCACCCACACATTCTCTGGTGCTGTGGGTCAGCATTGGCGAGTCAGCATCAGGGTGCTTCCTGTAGGCCTGATAGATCCTCTCTAAAAATTCAGAAGAGTCCTCATCTGGCTTTTGCTGCAGGGGCCGGTATCATATTCAGGCTCTTTTGCTTAGTCACTCCTTTCTTAAGAATATACCTTTCATAATGTTTCAGGAGTGCTTGGTCCCCACTGTTTGGGCCCCAGTCAGGTTCTGGCAAAGACATGGCCCCACCTGAGTTAAAGGTCCCATCAGGATACTCTCGGTGGAGATGTTGAGCCTCTTCATTTGCCTCATTTACAACCAGCCAATCTCTCATCTATTGTTAGCAAGACATCAAGGAGAGCCTGTACCTCTGCCCAGTTTGGACGATGGGTGGCAAAAAATGAAGGCATTTCAAAACCCATCATGGATATAAGGGGTTGAAAATCTTCAGATTTGGTGTGTCTGAAATAGAAAATAGGGTATGAGCCCAATAGTAGCCAGTGCGCTGGCCTTCCTGATTTACTCCCCCTATAGGGTGTTTCCTCAAGGGGAACAGTCTTGCTCCAAATAGGGGTGCTCCCTGGCCAAATTGGTGGGTCTTTGAGGGGCAGACCCTTCTGTCATCATACAGAGGTAGAGCTGTTGGCTCTGTGGCCTGCACTTCAGGAGTAGCTAGAGAAAGGGGTGATGATGGGGGTGGTCTTCCTGCCACCAACCCTCGGTCCCCTAGGTATGGGGGCATCGATGAGGCTCATTTCCTCATTCTTCTCTTCCTGTGTCTTACTGCCAGGGAGACATCTCCTCTTTTCTCTGCACCATCAAGTAGTCTCTGTTGCTGGTGAAACCCTATTATGCAGTGATATAAATGCCTTAATGTAATGGATTTTATCCCATTTGTCTAACCTTTGGCCATACTGTTTCAATTTCCTAATGTTATGGTAATCTAGGGAACCATCCATGGTGCACTTTTCCCCACAATCTAAAACGTATGTAAGCCACACAGTATCACGACAATAAACCAATGCCTCCTTGGACATTCAGTAATGACAGTACATGTTCCAGTCTGCCACAGTTCCACTCAGTGGGCCCCCTCTAGGAGGCCTTAATGGCCTGGAAGTACCTGTCAAGACATATGAGCAGAAAAAACAAACAAACAAACAAACAACTGAGAACATATGCACAAAACTGGCATCCACAGCTTCATTTTTCCAGAGTATTCACAAGTAGATCTTCTGCCAACCAGCCCCACAGTCTGTGGTCCCCAAGCAACAACTTTTGCAAAGCTTAGCCAGACCTGACTCCTTCTCAGAGTCTCTCCCCTTTTCCAACTTCTCTCCTACCCACCTGCCAGGGGTGTTTAGAAGGCCAGTGCCTTGAAGGGGTGTGCAGAGTAATTATCAGAGACCAGAAAACTCCACAGTGCTACTCTTGCACTGCTGCGGGGAGGGTCAATCAGCCACAGGCCATTATCACCACATGTGTGTGGAACACTGTTAGTGTGTGTGGAGCACTGTGTGTGTTACAGAACCAGCCAGTACTGTCCCAGAACAGTCAGAGGGGTTCCATTGCTCTCCACCTAGGGCCAAACCCTGTGGTCAGAAGTTTGATAAATGAGGAAATGGGCTGTTGATTTAGAGGCTAAGCAGTTTGGGAATACTGGCAGGTTTATACCTTAGAGACCCACTCCCTCTAAAACAGTGGTCCCAGACCTTTGAGGCAATAGGGACCAGGTTTGTGGAAGACAACTTTTCCATGGGGAGGGTGGTGGTGGGGAAGGTGGGAAAACAGGAGGTGGGGCTCAGGAAGCAATGAGTGACACTTCACACGCTTGCCTGTCACTCACCTACTGCTGCGCAGGCAGGTTCCTCACAGGCCAGAGACCAGTACCAATCCATGGGCTGGGGGGCTGGGGACCTCTGCTTTAAAAAAAAAAAAAATCAAAGAGTAATCACCCTGCCACCCTCTGGCAGCCCAGAACCCTTCCAAAATGAATCTGGAATCCCTTTCCCATTTAAAAGTAACCATCTTTAAGAAAGTCAGGTGTCTGCAGTATGATCATTCAAGTGGCCCAGCTGGTCCCCAGTCACAGTTCAGTTCCTGGCATCTCTCCCAAGTCTGTGTGAGTATGCCAGTGTCCCGTGCAGCACAGCACATGCTGCCTCCACTTTCTGTGTGTGGGGTGTGCATGGGCCCACCAGTCTCAGGAACTGGGACCTGCCCGAGCCTGGAGAGGCTAGCCAGGTGGAAGGCGAAAGAAGCCACCTGATTGATTTCCAGGTGCACTCCCATTTTACGAACCCAGCCCAGAAATCAAGGCACAATGGAGCGCCTGGCCTTTTCCCATGTGGACTAATGCCATTTTTGTCAGCTCATCAGAGACTTTTACCTTCTCCTGGCTGCCACTGTGCAAAAGGGGGCTGAAGTTTCCCCTGCTCTGTTCAAAGGCATCACATGTGTTTGCCCAGCATGGGGTGTTTGGTCCCACAGCTCCCCCAGGCTCTCTACAAGCTCCCCTGTTGCATGCAGCCCTTGTCTTTTACAGTTGCCCCAGGGTGCGGGGAGACTGTCATGGTGATTCAGTTGAGATTTCAATCCAGGCAAGTTCCAGAACTTCCTGCAACTCTCCTTTCTTCAGTGGTGGGATTCTGGCTCTCAGGGTTTTCCCCCAGCTTCCCAGCCATCTGGCCAAACTCATCGGTTACAGAGTGAGTTACTATTTAACCTGAAAAACTGCTGAATTAAAAATTATTATTAGTCGTAGTAGTAGTAGTATTACTATCACTATCACTTTTACTGTTACTATACTATTTACAGCTGCTTTATTGACAACAAATTTTTTTAAATGGATGTAAAATATGTAGACTACCTTAATCCTTTTGAATATGCTAGTTATCTTTTTGGGTCTTACAGATGCTAATTATACTAACCACATAATTAAAAAGACAGATGGGAAAATCAAGAGGTTTCCCACCAAGGTGGTCATTTCAACAAAAATTATTGAGATGGTAAGAGTGTTTTATGACTAGTATATTTGAAGGGGTTTTAAAGGATTTGATAACTGATCAGAAATTGGGAAAAATTGAAAGCTGTGTTTTTTAAATCTGATAGCAACAACAAAAAGTGGCCCTTTTAGAACAAGCAGTTGAGGGCTCTTGTGCCTAGGGCCCTTGCCAAACTCCTTAAAAATTGTCAAGGGCAAAGAAAATATTTTGTGTGTTCACTCTTCTGAGTAATTCTCTTGAAGTTTTAGTCTTTTTTTGTGATATCTCTCTTCATCTGTGTTTATATATGTACACTCTGGTGTTTTCTACCTGAGATGGTATTACTAGCTTAAATATTATTAAGCCAAATATTTAATTGGCTTGAAAGATCAAATGCTTATAGAAATTAAGAAATGTAACAGATACTATTTCACATGTTTTCCAGGATTGTATAATCTGGAAAACAAATATTGGCTATTAAAGCTAGTTTGATTTTGGCTGGTGTCTTTTAGGTCTATTAACATTAAATGTGTATATTTGTTTTACCGGGATTTGAAAATATGAGTTTACATCATTTCTGATAAAATTTGTCAAGAAAATAGTTTCGATAATAATTACCTTTAAAAATCTTATAAGAATATGAAGAACTAATAAATAGATGTAAATGAAGTTCAAAGAGTTAACAAAACTTTTATGTAATAACTGTGCTAAACATATGTATGTTTAAAAATGGTTAATACTAAAACATAGCTTTCCAAAATGGAGAAACTAGAGTTTTACTAAGTTACGTTCCCCTTTGAAATACTGAAAATTCAGCCCCGGCTGGTGTGGCTCAGTGGATTGAGTGCTGGCCTGCGAACCAAAGGATGGCTGGTTTGATTCCCTGTCAGGGCACGTGCTTGAGTTGTAGGCCAGGTCCCCAGTGGTGGGGAGGGGGTGGGAGGTGCTTGAGGGGCAGCCACACATTGATGTTCCTCTCCCTCTCTTCTTCCTTCCCTTCCCCTCTCTCTAAAAATAAATCAATGAAATCTTTTTAAAAAATACTGAATATTCAGATATTTTAAAATAACATAAAATATTGAACCATTAGTTAATAGATTTAGTTTACCTCCTTTGGCTTTTAATAAGGGAGAAATTAAAATACATTTTAATACATTAATCTTTTTAATTTTTTAAAATATGTTTCACTTATCTGCCAGTGAAAGCCTATGTTTCTAGTGGTTATGAAATGCATTCATACATTTGCTAATTTAAGACATGTTAATTACTTACTTTCTCTTGTCTCTAGATAATAAGGTTCCCATGAGTTAAGAATTTTAATTAAAAAAGAAAAATACTCCATGTTTTTGGTCATAGAAAGTGTAAGGAATGAACATACATTCTTAAAGAAAATTAAAGCAAAGTGGCTTGTCCTAGAATTTAGCTATTTCTGAACAAAAAGTAGGTTGTACAAGATTAGTGAAGGAAAAATTTAAGAAAGAGAGTCTTGTGGGTTGATAAACTAAATAAAATTAGGATAAGTATAAGGCAAATGTCGACTTAAATATCAAATATAAGCGGGTATAAAATTAGGAACTATGTTTCCTCTGCTGAGAGACAAGTTGTTTCCTGTATTCATTGTTTTACTTCAGATAAAGTATAACAAAAAATAGTTCTACCTAGAAAGCAAAGATTCTCCATATTTTCATAACAGTTTTGTACTGTCTTCATCAGGTACTTGATTCCTTAAGAAAACAACCTTTTCAATTCTAAGAACTAGAGCTTGTAGCAAGGTTTTTTTTATTTAATTAACTTTTTGTTTGTTTAGGAAAAGATCAGGGGCTTTTATTAAATAGTTTACATTTTATTTAATTAAATGGTTTACGTTTATTATCATTTCATACTGATTTTAAGTATAGAGCATAGTGGTTTGACAATCATATGCATTACATACATTCTTTATATTTTATATTTCCACTTTGGATAACTAGGAAATTTAATCGTGTTTCATAATGACATCTTACTTTTCAGTCAAGTATGTTTCATACCCCTTCCACGGATTAAATTTTAAGAGAAAATCTTTACTTCTCTATAACCTGAAGATGGCTTTGGTGCAATCAGGCCCTTGGAATACCTCAAAGATTTGCTCTCTTTTTCTCCTTATGAAGAAAATAATTAAAATTAATTAGCCCATTTGAAATGAGGAGAGCCTCATTTTACTTGGAAAGCCTTGTCGGGTAAAGAGAAGAATTATGCTGTATTTGATTGTATATTTTCTTATTACCAGAATAATTATTTTAAAGATTAGATAAAATTATTCAGGGGCCTTCAAAATTATGGATATTATATTTGCTTTATTTTTCATTCTAATTCTTTCCTTAAAATGTTATGTTATTAAAAAGCAATTTTCTTTGTCTATTGTGTTATAATGAGGACTATAAGGGTCACCAGACCAACTCTCTTGGTCCAGGCTACATCATGTGTTAGGTGACCTCTAGGCTCTAGAATTATTCAGGAGACATGTCAAGAGTGAGCTGGAGTGAGAACAGAGCAACTTTCATTTAGATAGAGAAAAAAAAAAACAATTAAGCACAAGCAAACAAAAAGTGGCCAGGGTGCAGGTGCTCCTGTGAACAAAGCAAAAGTTATGTGTCTAAGTAGATATGAGCCAACTCACCTGTACACTGTGTGTGCATGGTAAGTCAGTTCTTGGGATTTTCTATGTTGCTAGGGGTGGTTTGTTTCTAAGCTTTCTGGCTTCAACACCTGACTCTGACCTTTGTCTTTCAGGGAGGTCTCATTCCTAACATTGTCTGTTCTGGAATTGTCATAGTGTTAGTCTCCCTTGAGTCCTCTTTCACTTGTGCTGTCAGCTTTTATTATAATGATGGTTATAATGGGGCTTGAGGTATTTTTCAGGCCATGTTTTTCCCCACCTTGGATGAATCTGGTTTTATCTAGTTCTTGTGGTGGCTTAGCTAGTTCTGTGACCATGGCAGGAGTTTCCTTGCCACAAATCATTCCCTTTTCTTCATTCATGGAAGTGGGAGCTCTGATGAGATGGCCTGCTTGCTTATTGGGCTGTGAGGTTGGCCCTACTTTCTCAACAAACTTACTGAGATTTTTTTTCCCTTTTTAAAACAATTTAAATTATCTTATTGTTGTTCAGTTACAGTTGCCTGCATTTTTCCCAATTCCTCACCCCCCCACACCCTAGACAAACTCACCTTTCTGCCCTGCTTCCATGGCCCCCTTGCTTTCGTCCATGCATCCTTTATAGTTCTTCCTGAAAACTCTTCCCCCATGCTCCCCATTATCCCATTCCACCTCCCCTCTAATTACTGTCAGATTGTACTTCATTTCACTGTCTCTGGTTATATCTTGCTTCCTTTTTTCTTCTGTTGATTTTCTACAGTTAAAGGTGAGATCATATGGTATTTGCCCCTGACCCCCTGGCTTACTTCACTTCGCACACTTACTGAGACTTTTAAAAACTTCTTTCTATTTGCCTCAATTCTGCTCACAGACTCCTATCTCTGAATTTTTTTGAGGGTAATGAGAGAAGAGAGTATACCTTCGATAACTATTTTCTCTGACAATAGTCCTGCCTCCTGTCTGAGTAGGGCATAGAATTTGGTTGTTTGTCTTGCTGCTGTTGAGTTGCATTAAGTTCGTCATATATTTTGGAAATTAATCTTTTAATCGATGTGTTATTGGCAAATATGTTTTCCCATGCAATGAATTCCCTATTAATTTCATTGATTTTGTTTGTTTGTTTGTTTTTGCTGTGCAGAAGCTTTTTAGTTACATGTAGTCCCATTTATTTAGTTTTCCCTTTATTTCCATTGCCCAGTAGACATATTTACAAAAATATTGCTGCATGAAGTGTCTGACATTCACTGCCCATGTTTCCTACTAGGATTTTTTGGGGTCTGTGACTTACAATTAAGTATTTTATCCATTTTGTGTTTATTTTTGTATATGGTATAAGTTGATAGTCTAGTTTGGGGGGAGGGGCTTGTACCAGTCCAAATTTCCCAACACCACTTATTGAAGAGGCTGTTTTTATTTCATCATATGCTGTTGCCTACTCTGGCAATATTAATTGACCATAAAGTCGTGCACTGGCTTCTGGGCTCTCTGTTGTGTTCCATTGATCTTCATGCCTGTTCTTACACCAATATGAAGCTATTTTGATTACAGCAGCTTTGCAGTATAATTTGATAGTGGTTCCTCCAACTTCATTCTTTTTCTTCAGGACTGCTGAGGCTATTTGGGGACCTACCTTGGTCCCATATAAACTTTTGGAATATTTGTTCTGGTTATGTGAAATATGGCATTGGTATTTTAATAGGAAATACATTGACTCTCTAGATTGCTTTGGGTATTATGGACCCCATTAATGGTGTTAATTGTTTCGGCCCTCAGCCACAGTGTGTATTTCCACTTGTGTCTTCCTCTGTCTTTCTTCAGTTCCCTACAATTTTTTTTTTAGTGCAGGTCTTTTACCCTTTTAGTTGAGCTTATTCCTAGGTCCCATATTTGTGTTGTTGTTTTGTAGTAATGGCTAAGGGGACTGCTCTATGTCTTAGGTGGTTTCAGAGAGAGAGAGAGAAAAAAAAAACAACTCCTATATGTGAAAAACAAGAATATTAAAAGATGAGCAAAATATCCAACAAAAAGTCATAAAAATTATAATTATTCTTGGTTCATTCAGTTCCATGAAGTTAACTATTTTCTTAATCATCTGCCTGCAATTTATGAATCCAGCTATTCCTCAGAGCTTTACAAATCTTCATTTCTCAGAGCTTTTTAAATGTCTAATCTGAAGGTGAAACTTAATTGCAAAACCATCAGAATAAAACCATGACTGTTAAGTGATGGAACATAAAAAGTCATGGTCATGGATCTGGTTATAAAGCAATCGACAAAGAACATTGTCGATTTTACATGAACAGGACTTAAAAAATTAGTATTGATTCAGGTTTTTGTAGAATGCTGGATATATTTATATAACTTTCAATATATATTTAATAGTAAGGATATGTATAAACAATATCGACCTAAGAAATATGCAAAGCTGCTCAGGTCATGTGACTCAGTTGGTTGCAGCATCAGCTCATGCAACAAAAGTTCACAGGTTTGATTCCTGGTCTGGACACCTACCTAAATTACCGGTTCAAGTCCCAGTCAAGTAGATGTCTCTCTCTAATCTCTTGCTCTCCCTTTATCTCTCTCTAAAGTCAGTTCAGAGAGAACTAGATAACTGGATAACAAGAACTAGATAACTGGATTGAGGATTTTTTTAAAGGGCCCAAACCTCTAGAGAATTACTATGAGTTTAGTTGAGCCAAATTGAATAATAACAATTGCTGGGAAGCAAAATCACCACAGACTGAGAAAATACTGTGGAGAATGTTAGTTTTGCACCTTATTTTATACATTATGATGAAAGGGAGAGGCATAAGGGGGATATGTGAAATCCAGTGTGGAATTTATGAGATTGGATATAAAATAAAATGGATAGAAACATTCTTCTCTTACATGTAGAGGTATAGGATAGCTAACACAATAACTCATTATATGAAAGCAATAACAATGAGGAGTTCTGTGGTCTCTGGTACAGCAATTATACCCTGAGGGATCTGGAGGGAAAATTACCCTGCCATTTCAAAGTGATGTTATTGTAGATACAAAAAGACCACAGATAGAGTCAATTAAGGTAAAGCTCAACCATTGTCAAGGAAGAGTGCAGCCTAGGACATGAGTGCTAGCCATGTATCACTTTTAGTTAGGAAGTTTTAATTTCAGACCATCCCATGTGGTTACTTTATGTCTTTGAGTTTGTAAGGATCAACCACGCGATTGTAAAGTTTAGTATGTGAGCCCTTTTTCACCCACACCACAAATACAATGCAGCATAACACAACAATACCTGTACAATTCACAAATATCAAATCAGCTTAAGTAGTTCAAAACCTCTCCCTTGCAATTGTGTGCGTGTGTGTGGCTATTTGGAACAACCCAGAGCCATCCCTAGGATATGAAAATTGTCCCCTGTTAAAATTTAAATCCTGGATGTTTGTCAAACACCTTGGCCAAACTGATCATATATTATTATGAGGGTAGGACAGGTGGCAGCTGAAGCCAGTTGCTCATGTACCCAACTGGGACACCTGGCCAATCTTCTGAGGAACAGAGTGGACAGCCAACAGAGTTCAACTGATGTGAAGTTTGGAAGCCACAGTTTGCAAAGGACATGTAAAAACAACTATATATTTAAACAATTATATATTTTAAAAGACAATTATATACTTCTTATTATATTATTGTTATTCCAAATCCTACACAGCATCCTTCTCTGGTCTTAATTCATTTCATCATCTTCCTGAGTTTTATTACATTTGTGGTTAATTTTAGTCTCTCACATACTAGGCCAAGTTTCTATCCCTTACTCTCACTACATCTCACCTTCTAACCTCACATAAGTGCTCTGCTTTCTAAAGCCAGCTCACATTCTTTTCCCGTCTAATTAGAGTCTCATCTCTTTTACATCTTTTATATACAGCAGCTAGTTGGGTGAAATATCATGGTAATTGAAGTACTTCTCCAAAGGACCTCCTATCTTTTTTCTACTTGTACTTTGTATCCCATAGAATACTCGCTGCTGTCTTACTCCATTCCACCTTCACTCTGGCCCCGATCACATATAAGACAAGGTGGGAGTTACACATACAAGTAAATCTGCTTGGTGGGAGAACCTCCCAGCAAAGGAGCCACTAACAGGTAAAGCCCAAATACGACGACAGAGCCCACACAAATGGAAGAATGGGCAACCCTAGAGCACCCACACCAGGAGATCAGAGAGACCACACCACTGAATCCCATAGAACTTCTACCACAGGAACCCACCTTACAAAGACAGCTGGCAAAGCAGAGCATTGGGAATTGCAGAAACAAAGAAAAAGAGTTACCGCAAATGGGGAGACAAAGACAGAATGTGTAGTCAGAAGGAATGGAAGACTCTCCAGTAAAAGAGCCAAGTGAAATGGAAGGAAGCAAACTACCAGTGATAGAATTCAAAAGGATGGTTATAAAGACACTCAAGGAACTCACAGACAACTACAAGGAACAGAATGAGAACTACAAGAGTATAAACAGAAATAGTAACCATAAACAAGAACCAGAAATAAATGAAGAATACAATTTCTGAAATTAAAAAATATAGTAGACAGAAGTCCAGGCACTCTGGAATAAGCAGAGGACTGAACCCATGACCTGGAAGACAAGGTAGAAAGAAACACCCAGGTAGAGCAGGTGCACAAAATAAGACTAAAAAGAAAATATGAAGATATCTTAAGGGAACTGCAGGACAACATGAAACACAACAACATTCAAATCGTAGGAATACCAGCAGGAGAAGAAAAGGAGCAAGGGATAGAAATGCTGTTTGGGGGGAAAAAATGACAGAAAGCTTCCCAAACCTGGAGAAGGAAAAGCCATGTGAGTTCAGGGATCATGGAGGGTCCCAATCAAGAGGAACCCAAAGAGGCCCACTCCAAGACACACCATACTTAAAACAACAAGTTTTAGAGACAAAGAGGGAATCTTAAAGGCAGCAAGGGAGAAACAAGAATTAACACATAAGGTAACTCTGACAAGGCTCACAGTGGGCTTCTTAATAGAAACACTAGAAGCCAGAAGGGGATGACTAGAAATATTCCAAGTAATGGAAGACAAAGGCCTGCAACCAAGACTACTCAATCCAGCATGACACTCAATTAAAAAGGAAGGACAAACAAGGAGCTTCCTAGACAAAAGAAGTCTAAAAGAATACACCTCCTCCAAACCAGCTTTGAAAGAGGTGCTAAAGTGTCTTCTCTAAAACAAGGATTGAAAGAGAGCGAGAGAGACAGGAACACTGGTACAAAGGAAAGGAATGAATAAGTACCTATCAATAATAACCTTAAATGCCAATAGACTAAATGCTCCAATCAAAAGACATGACGGAGCTGAATGGATAAGAAAACAGGACCCATACATACGCTGCCTACAAGAGATCCTCCTCAGGAAACAAAACAAACAAACAAACAAACAAACAAAAACACATACATGGACTGAAAGTGAAAGGTTGGGAAAAAGTATTCCAAGCAAATGGGTGGGGAAAACAAAAGCTGGTTTAGCATTACTTACATCACAGGAAATAGACTTCAAAACAGGGGCCATAAAAAGAGACCCAGAAGGACACTTCATAATATTTAAGGGAAGGCTCCACCAAGAAGACATAAACATGGTAAACATATATGCACCCAAACATAGAGGACACACACAAACAAGGAAAATCTTGGAGGACTTCAGGAAAGATATAGAAGGCAACACACATATACTATGAGATTTTAACACTCCACTGTCAAATAAGGAGAGATGTTCCAAATAAAATGTCAACTAGGATATTGAGGCATTAAACAATGCCCTTGATCAAATGGACTTAACTGGGATATATAGAACCTCTCCCCCAAAGAAGCAAGATACACATTGTTTTCGAATGCACATGAACACTCCCAAAGATAGACCACGTGATAGGACACAAACCAAGGTTCAACAAATGCAAGAAAATTGAAATCATATCAAGTATTTTCTGGGACCACAAGGGCCTGAAACTAGAAACTAACCTCAAGGAAAAAAAAAGCTCAAACACGCTCAAACAAATGGAGATGGAATAGCATGCTATTAAATAATGAATGGGTGAATAATGAGATCTAGGAAGAAATCAAAAAGTGTCTGGAAACAAATGAAAATGAACTCACAATGGCCCAAAACTTATGAGATGCAGCAAAGGCAGCCCTGAAAGGGAAGTGCATAGCGATACAGGCACACCTGAAAAAAGAAAAAAGAAACATTTCAAATAAACAACCTAACCCTACACCTGCAGGGACCAGAGGAATAACAACAGACACAGCCGAGAAAAAGTAGAAGGAAGGAAATAACCAAAGTCAAGGCATAATTAAATGCCATAGAGACTGAAAGAACAATTCTAAGGACCAATAAATCCAGGAGCTGGTTCTTCGAAAAGATCAACAAAATCGACAAGGCTTTAATCGACAAGGCTCATTCCAAAAATAAGAGAGATGCCACAAATAAGCAAAATCAGAAATGAAAGAGGAGAGATTATAACTGATGCCACAGGAAAACAAAGGATGTTAAGAAATTGCTGCAAATAATTATTTTCCAAGAAACTTGAAAATCTGGGTGAAATGGACAAATTTCTAGAATAATACAATCTTCCAAAACTGAATCAGGAAGAAGCAGAAAGCCTGAACAGGCCAATAACTGAAGATGAAATTGAAGCTGTAATAAAAAAAACTCCTGACACACAAAAGCCCTGGACTGGATGGTTTCACAGGAGAACTTTACAAAACATGTAAGGAAGAGATAATCCCTGTCCTTCACAGATTATTCCACAAAATCTGAGAAGATGGAAGGCCCCCAAACTTTTTTTTTTATGAAGCCAGCGTCATCCTACTCCCAAAACCTGATAAACACACAACAAAGAAAGGAAACTACAGGCTGATATCACTGATGAACATAGACGCTAAAATCCTCAACCAAATATTGGCAAACCGCATCTGGCAGTACATTAAGAAGATCATACCCCATGATCGAGTGGGATTCAACCCAGGGTTGCAAGGATGGCACAATATTCGCAACTCAGTGTGTGTAATACATCACATAAACAAAAGGAAGGATAAAAATTACATGGTCGTATCAATACGATCAATACGATCGTATCAAATGCATGCATTTGATAAGGTACAGCATGATATTTATGATAAAACCACTGAGTAAAGGGCACATTTCTCAACATGATAAAGGCGATATACGAGAGACCTAAGCCAACATCGTGCTCAGTGGGCAAAAACTAATAGCTCCGCCACTAAGATCAGGAAGGGGACAGGGCTGCTAGCTTTCACAGCTTCTTCTTTATTGTTTTGTCATGTTTATTTATTATTTTAAATATTTTACTTAAAATATTTGAATATTTTCTCAAGCATGCTTTCCTCCACAACTTCTATTTAACATAATATTAGAAGGCCTAGCCACAGGCTTCAGGCAAGAAAAAGAAATAAAAGGAATCCAAGTTGGAAAGGAGTCAGTGAAACTGTCACTGTTTGCAAATGACATAAGAGTATACATAGAAAAATCCTTTAGACTACCCCAAAAAACTACTCAACCTAAAAAGTGAATTTGGTAAAACAGCGGGAGCCAAAGTCAACATTCAGAAGTCGCAGTCATTTTTGTACAGCAACAATGAAATATCAGAAGCAGACATTAGGGGGAAAGGTCCATTTGATGTAGCAACAAGAAAAATAAAGTGCCTAGGAGTAAACCTAACCAAGGAGGAAAAACACCTGTACTCAGAAAATTACACAACTCTGAAGAAAGAAATCAAGGAAGACACAAACAAATGGAAGCATGTACCATGCTCGCAGTCTAGAAGAATTAAGATCATCAAAATGTCCATATTGCCCAAAGGAATTGATAGATTCAATGTGTTCCCTATGAAAATACCAAAGACATATTTCACAGGTATAGAGGAAACATTTCAAAAATTTATATGGAGCCATAAACAATGTTGAATAGCCTCAACAAGTTTTAGAAAGAAGAAGAAAGTAGGAAGGATCACAACACCTAATATGAAACTATATTAAAAGGCTATGGCAATCAAAACAGAGTGGTACTGGCATAAGAACAGACACAGAGATCAGTGGAACAGAGTAGAGGGCCCAGAAATAAACTGAAGTCTCTATGGTCAATTATAATTTGACAAAGGGGGCAGAAGCATAAAATGCAGTAAAAATAGCCTCTTCCACAAACGGTGTTGGGAGATCTGGACAGCTACGTGAAAAAATATGAAACTTGACCACCGATGTATACCAGACATAAAAAATAAACTCAAGGTGGAGAAAAATTTAAATATAAGTCACAACACCATGAAAGTCCTAGAGGAGAACATAGGCAGGTGATCTCCTCTGCCAGAGGAGAAAATCTCAGATATTCCACACAGCAACATTTTTTACTGATATGTCCCCTAGAGCAAGGGACATAATAGAAAGAATAAACAAATTGGGCATCATCAAAATAAAAAGCCTCTGCACAGCTAAAGAAAACAGCACTAAAATGAAAGCAGAATCAACCACGTGGGAAAATATATTTTCCAATGATACCTCAGACAAGGTTTGATCTCCAAAACATATAAAGAACACACACGTCTCCACTCCAGGAAGACAAACCACCCAATTTTAAAATGGGCAAAGAACCTGAATAGACATGTCTCTGAGGAGGGAGTACAGAGGACCCAGAGACATATGAAAAGATGCTCAGCATCACTAGCCATCAGAAAGATGTGAATTGGAACAACAGTGAGATACCACTTCACAGCGGTTAGAGTGGCCATCTTGAACAAATCAATAAACATCAAGTGCTGGTGAGGCTGTGGAGAAAAGGGAACCCTCGTGGACTGTTGGTGGGAATGCAGACTGGTGCAGCCACTGTGGAAAACAGTATGAAATTTCCTCAGAAAAACTACAAATGGAACTGCCTTCTGACCCAGCAATCCCATTGCTGGGATTATACCCTAAGAGTCCTGAAACACCAATTCCAAAGAACCTATGCACCCCAATATTCGGAGCAGCATAATCTATAATAGCCAAGTGCTGGAAGCAACCTAAGTGCACCTCAGTATCAGTGTATGGATCTAAAAACTATGATACATTTACACAATGGAATACTTACTACACAGCAGGAAGAAAGAAGGAGCTCCTACCCTTCACAACAGCATGGATGAATCCAGAGTGCACTATGCTAAGTGAAATAAGCCAGGTGGTGAAAGGCAAATACAAATATAATCTCACCTATAAGTGGACCCTAATGAGCAAAACAAACAGGAAGAATATAACAGGAGACATTGAAATAAAGAATAAACTGGCAGTAACCAGAGGAGAAGAGAGAGATAGATAATGAGGGGGTGGGGGGAGGGGATAGAGGAGAAACGAGTCTAGGAATATATATAGGACACACAGAGAAAGCCAAAAGTTGTAGGATTGAAGGTCGGGTGTGGGAGGGAAGGGATTGGGGTTGTGGTGGGATGGGGGGAGAAATGGAGACAACTGTACTTAACAAAAATAAAAAAAATAAAGAAATGAAATAAAAATCATATATCATTATGCAATAGTAAATTATTTGTTTGCACAAAGTGAAACTAAAGAGGCGTTGTGACCAGAAAAGTATTGGTCCAGAGTGGGTGTGCTGCAGTGTGGTCTACACTGTGTGAGGTCTTGACTGCATGTAGGAAAGATTTCACAAGTGGAGTGCAGGTGATTTTGATAGTAGGTTTATTAAAGGTGGGACAGCAAGACAAACGAAGGACTTAGGGTAGAGGGGGCAATAATAGAGAGCCTAGGCAGTGCTCTGCTTTGCCTCATTGGAAGCACTATAGGAAAGAAGTAACCCAAGCCCAAGCTGCTCTTGGTTCACCGGGAAGTGAAGGTCGCAGAGACAGAAGTGAGCCAAGGCAGGGCTACATTGGCCCAGTGCAAAGTCAGAGAGAAGGGAGCCTTGGAAAGAGGTTAAGCAGGTAAGCCCAGGTCAAGCTGCCAGCTGCCCACTGCTCTTTAGGTTATAAGTCTCCTGGGGACCCTTAGAGTTTAGGAGAAATTATAAAGTCCATGCCCCAGAAGGGGCATGTGTGTGATCTAGAATGAGCCCACACCAGGTCTTCGTCTTGAAGGGTTTTATTATCTTTCATTTGCAGGTGAGAATCTTAGGGGAGGGTTTCAGTGGAGTATTTGTCAGCTTTCCAGTGCATTTTAAATATGCTGATGCATCAAAATGAGCGCACAGGGATGTTTGGAGATGATGGGAATTACCCTCTGGTTGGTTTTACTGCTTCATTTTTCTCTTGGGTCTGTCTGGCTCTAATGCGGTTTTCGTTACTTGTTCCCCTGTCTTCATCTGGCCTTAGGTTCAGCTGGCAAAAATGGCACTAATTGGGTCTCTGTTCTCTATTTCCCAGACCAGGGTGATTTAAGCTGTTTAGAGAGGACAGGCATAAAACATAGAGCACTCAAGCATTCTTGGCTGGAGAAGATACATCTTGCAATTTACCAGCTGGCTGTAAGCTATTTAAATAGTTAGTGCATGTTTAATTTTCTCATCTCAGTTTCCACATTCCACCTGCCCAGGAACTTTCCTACCTTCTTACTATCCTGTGACAGTATTGAATACAAATGCAGGTTATCAAAAGTTTGGTTTTTAGTATTCAAAAACTTGACTGTGGTGTTTAATTTTAAGTAACCAAAAACCTAATCAGATTTTCTGCAGGTAGGATGCTGCTGAGTAAGCATTGTTGAAGTCTCCTCTCCTGCAGTCATCATGTCTAAGTCAGTCTCCCAAAGAACCAGCATAGCTGGTTCTTAGCTGTGAAAGCTCTTTATTGGAGGTTTGAGCTTTGAAACAACAGTGAGAGACTGAGGAGCCATTCTGAGCAGTGGGGAACACTCACAGACTGTGTGGTGCTGAGAGATCTAAACACCAAGCGCTCCAGAGGCTTTGGGTTTGTCACATATGCCACTGTGGAGGAGGTGGGTGCAGCCATGAATGCAAGGCCACACTAGGTGAGTGTAAGAGTTATGGAACCAAAGAGGGCTGTCTGAAGAGAAGATTTCTCAAAGACTGAGTGCCCACTTAACGGTGAAAAAGATTTTTGTCTGTGGAATTACAGAAGACACTGACGGGCATCACATTAAACATTATTTTGACCAGAAGAGGAAAACTGCAGTGATTGAAATCATGACTGACCAAGCCAGTGGCAAAAAGAGAAGCTTTGCTTTTGTAGCCTTTGATGACCATGACTCTGTAGACAAGGTTGCCATTCAGAATTACCATACTGTGAATGGCCACAACTGTGAAGTAAGGAAAGCCCTATCTAAGCAAGAGGTGGCTAGTGCTTCACCCAGCCAGAGGGGTTGAAGGGGTTCTGGGAACTTTGGAGGTGGTCGTGGAGGTGGTTTGGGTGGGAATGACAATTTTGATCACTCAGGAGACTTCAGTGGTCAAGGTGGCTTTGGTGGTAGCTGTGGTGGCTATGGTGGCATTGGGTGGGATTTGGTAATTAATCAATCTTCAAGCTTTGGACACATGAAAGGAAGAAACTTTGGAGGACAAAGCTCTGGCCCCTGTGGCAGTGGAGGCCAATACTTTGCCACACCATGAAACCAAGTTGGCTGTGGTGGTTCCAGCAGCAGCGCCTATGGAAGAGGCAGAAGGTTTTAATTTCTGCCAGGACACAAAACTGAGCAGGTGAGAAGAGCCGGCAAAGTGACAGGGAAGCTAGAGGTTTCAACAGGTTTGTGAACTCGGCCAAGCCCGACTGTTGACAGGGCCTCACTCTTACAAAGGAGACATGTTTTAGACAATATGCACATGAATGGGCAAAAAAGTCGGCACTATACTTGCAAGTAATTGTAAACCAGGTTATCTTAGTTTCTGTTCTGTGAGGAGAGTAAAACATTCCAACAAAAGGTTTTTAATGTAGTTTTGAGGGGGGTTTGCACCCATGCTGCTGATTACTAAATGTAATAGTCCAATCGTGATGCTGAGTAAGTGTGTCTTAAAAAAAAAAACTAATCAGAAAAAACTGAAAACTCTTTTAACATAAGAGGTAGACTCTCTGTGTTTGTAGGCAGGGATAATACAAATTCTGGAATAGAGTAAATAAAAATATGTTTGTCATTTTAACAAAATAAAAATGAACAAACTCTTATTCTGCAGTATCTAAAACAGAACTGAGGCCTGGATGAGACCTTTAGTTTGACTGAAACTCTCTCTCTCTCTCCCTCTCCCTCTCCGCCCCCCCCCCCTCTCTCTCTCCCCCTCTCTGTCTCATCAACAGACCTTAGGATTTACTCTTAGGATTATTTGTTGCCAAACAGAACCTCATGGTTGTGAGGGCTTAATGACTATGGTAGCAGCTGTGCAAGAGAGAAGGATGCAGGTGAAGCAGGGTACTGAGTGAGGCCAGTTGAATCCAAAGGGGGTTGGGGAGAGGAGAAAATACCATAATAGGACAAAAACCTCCTCTTCGGGCTTCCTTTCCCAGAGCTAGCTTGGAACCCATATACCATGACTGAACCTAATTATTTCATGAGGCTCCAGGATCTTAAAAAAACAGGATATACCAGACCACAGGGACCACAGCCCAGACCCTGCACCTGAAGATAACATGGAAACGAGTTGCAACCCAACTCCAACTTCCTCCTCTACAACCACCGCACTACCCCATAAAAGACAGTCTCTATTTCTCCCTCTCCTCCAGCCTTCTGTGACTTGACTAGGAGAGCAATGGGCAGTAGACACTCAACCCAGGCTTATTTGATAACCCTGTCTTTGTGAGATTTGAAGAGATGGTTCTAATCTTTCTTCATTTCTCCAGGCTCTGTGGACAGCCTCCTCCTTACCCATCTTCATGGCCTGCAATCAGTAAGTCTCTCCGAATCTCAGGACAAAAACATACTATCAAAGATGATAACTTATCCAATGCCATTGCCATTGTCAATAAACCCTGGTATTGGGTCTATCACTTTCCCAGGGTTTTTGGTGGGAGGGAGCCTCCAACCCTCTCCCTGCGGCATCTGGTCTGCTCTCAGTGTCCAAAGACACCTGGCTCTGAGGCAGGACCTCATGTTTGGCCTGCCCTCAGGCTCAAGGATGCTCAGCTGTGGCCACAGGTTCCCTAGATCATTTGAGTTGCTGGTACCTTTCTCAAACTTCCCCCCCTCCCCCAACCCCTTGTTTATTCTCATCCCTGAGATATCATTTCCTTTTCTTTGTTGTAGTTCCCACCATGGTCAATGCTCAGTCCACTCGCCTAAGGACTCCCCACTGAGATGTCTACTTAAGAACTTGAGGGCTCACAGACCTCAAGCACAAGGGTTTGATTTTCTACTTCATTGTGGCCCCGCCTCAATACAAACTGGGTGACCAGGAGGTCTGGCCCATGGGTGTATCTCTTAACTATGATACTGTCCTCTTACTTGACCTACACTGTCACTGTCTCAATCCCCTACTTAGGTTAAGATCTCAAGAGGAGACGGAATTTGAACCTTCAGTGGGGGCTCCAGGGATTCCAGGCCTTTTTCTCCTAACTATGCCCGTTTGTTCAAATTTGCCTCACAAGATTTGCCCTCTCCTTTCTCTGACCATTCTATTTCCGTCTCTACCACCAGCCCCACTCCCACACTGTAAACACCCTGAATCGTCCTCCTGGAGACCCAAGAGCTGCTCAGTCCTGGGAAAAATTGGGCCTGCCTCTCAATGTAGAGGGGAAAATAGTGACATTTTAAACTCAAGCTTCTTTTCCTCTTCTTTGCCTGACTCTTTAACACCCCTTCCGTATCTTTTCCCTCCTTGTCTCACTCTGGACCTCTCTCTTTGCCTGCCCCCTGCACCTTCTTCAAGTTGGGTTTCTCCCGGCCATTTCTCTTCCCAGCAGCCCTGCCCCACTGAGGCTCTTCCCCACTGCTTGGCTCCTTGGATTGGAGCCAGACTTTCTTTTTTCCACTGCTCATTCACAGTCCTTGAAGCTTTAGTTCAGTTTCCATGAGTCTTCTTGCTTGGTATTTAGGACCTCCCATCCCCACTGTCAGTCTTCTCAAAAGTTGTCAAAAGCAAATGGGGAAAATTCTGTGCTTTCTCTACAAAAATTAGTAATTCCAACTATGTGTATGGCCTTTATGTGTTCAGTTTTGGGAGTGTGCTCTTTATTTGTTTGCCTGTGTATTGCATGTAGCATGGTTTCTGCCTCTGGATGCCACAACTAGGGTATACTATCTTATTGGCCTAAAAATTTAAATAACATAGATTAGGCATGATCCTGTGGTTTGTACAAGTTGTTTGACATCAAAACTTTTATACGGGTATATTGTGTGTGTGTGTGTGTGTGTGTGTGTGTGTGTGTGTGTGTGTGTGTGTCTGTATGTAAATTTGTTTTACAACAAGGTTAAGTTATAATCTTTTGGTTGAGTACTGTTAACAATTTCCTCAAAGTTTAAGTTTTAAAAACTGAGAAATGACTTTGAGTTATTCCAATGGTTCCCTAGAATACCTCAAGGTTGGTTTTCCCTCCTTTTTAAAGCAAAAAAAAAAAAAAGAAGAAGAAGAAGAAGAAGAAGAAGCAGCAGCTTTAAACTAGTTAGGCCTATTTAATATGCTCAAAATGACAGGGGAAGCTTTGCCAAATAGAATAGTAACTATAGCTTATTTATATACATGTATTTTTATCAAAATAGATGCTGTAGAAGTTTCAACCTGTCCTAGAAAGAAACTTGGAAAAACTGAAAGCCAACTTCAAACAGGAAGCTCTCAGGGGCAGCAAGTGTCCTGTCAGTGACCCTGGATAAGCCAAGAGTAATGATTCCCTGCAGGGACATCAAGGAGTGGTACTCTGGGTGTTTGCAATTCACACATTGGGAACTTGTGTGTGTGTGGCAAACAAGCACTAAATTGTTTTCAGTGCTCAGTGCACACTTCCAAAGTGTCCTTACAGCATTTTCAAGCCTTGCATAGGCTTTGGTCTTTACATATATTAAAATTGCGTGTTGATCTAAAACTATGAGCTGTTTTATGTCATTTCATAGTATTACTTTCCAAGAAAGTGTTGTCTTGGAAATGTTATGCCTTACAAGATGAAAAGTTATTAATCCTTTGCATTATAATTGATTCTATAACCATGTCATTTTTATCATTTATAGACAGTCATTGTTTCACTCTAATGCATTTGCAAGTGTATCTTTTCATAGTTTCATGATAAGAACTCTGGCTCACATTAAATTACAGGTATCTAAGCAGGTCATATCTCTGAAGTAAATGAGGATTCCTTGAAACCTAACAAATAACTGAATTAATGGAAATATAGGCAACTAATCAAAACAAAGAAAAATGGTTCAAATATTGGTAATTTTAAGTTTATTTGTGTTCCAGATATAAGGAAACTTACCCCTTCCCAGAGCAATTTGTAAAGCATGCCCTCATAAGCAATGTTGATGCATTTATATCTCTCCCCTATCTAATCCCTCCAGAGTTTGGCAACACTTAATGAACACTATTTTCATGGCAATATATTTGTTTGCTTAAAACCAGTAAGAATTTGTTTGGTTAAACCGAGCTGTTCTCTTCACAACTGCACCAGTTTGCAAGTGTGCTTTTATTAACCAAGTCTTTGTCTGCACTGTCATATCGAAAGGGTCATGTCTGGACTGTGGGTGTCACCAGAAAGCCTTAAGGAATTAAGATGGACTTTTGAAGCCAGTAAGAGTCCCTTGGAGAAGTGGCTCGGTACCACACTTCATCACGTAGTTCCTGGTGGTCCTTCCAGGTACGGAACCAGGGTTACTTTCCTGAGAGATGGCAAGGAAGGAACCCCAAGACATTTTGGGGACTTTGAAACTTAAGGAATCTAGCCAAACTTATAGGCATTTTAGGCAAAGTCAGATGGCAACTGTGTGGCTTTGTCTCTGTGCCCTGAAGGGCTGACTAAAGCTCAGTGTGACAGTTCCTTGTGAAATTCCAGCAAAGCAGATTTGGAAGAGCCTATATGATCAATTACTATTCTTGTGTTCATGTAAACGCTCAGGCCAAACTGAAATGAGACTTATATGCAGCCTCTTTGATAAAATGAAGATGTTTTAGGACAAGAAATAGTATTTCAATGGAAATTACTATATCCAATGGTTACCCACAAACTGAATTGAATCCTAACTTTTCTAGTTGTCTTCCAAGCTAATGTTTCATTGTTTCTTTCATCCCTTGACTTAGAACTATTGAGAGCTACTGGTGCACTGTCAGTCATACAGAATTTACTGACTACTCCGCCTTTCCCTTTTGGGGATTTTGAGACCAATATCTAGCCCTGGTTTTTCCTGATTAACTCCCTTCCTAGAACCGATAGCAGCACACTTTATTCTCTATTTTGGGCTACCTCTCCTCTAATATCTCATATCCTTCATTCAACGGCTCTGGGATATTCCCTCCACAAATGGCCTCCAGCCACAACTCTTGACTTTGGGGCTGTGCAGTTCCACTCTCTCCCTGTTAATGACCCATACCTGGATCCAGATGCAAGGGCAACTTGACCTCCATAAACCCCCTGCAGCAGTTTTAGGAGAGACCTTTGTCCCTACTGCCCAGACTGAGAATGGGTCCAGGTCATTAAGAATAAATCCATCTCAAAAACCTGAGGGGAGAATAATAGGACAAAAACCCCCCTTTCAAGCCCTCTTTCCCAGAGCTAGGTGGCTCAGGACTAGAAAATTACTGCAAGTGCCCTGAAGGTGCGGAGGCTCCAGGAACTTACAGCAGGACATAGCAGACCACAATGACCAGACCACCACCTGCACCCAAAGATGATGTGAAAACAAGTTGAAGCCCAACTCCAACACCCTGCTCTACAACCCTGCCATTACCCAATAGAATCCCAAATACCTAACACCCCTGGGGCTGGTGCCTTTGGAGACAGGCACCTAGCCCTTTCCCTCCCTTGGGAAAGTAAAAATAAAACCTTTACTCTCCTCACTTTCTTCTCTCACAGCTCTAACATGTCATACTAAAGTAATAATGTTCCTGAGCCATATTAAAGGGTCAATAGATGTTTGTTACTGTAAGAAAAGGAGATGGCAGTACAGAAAAAGTTTCTCTGTCAATTGCAGTTATCTGAAACTACTTATCCACTAGGGAAATGGGCTTGAAATTGGCAAGTTGCATTTTGTAAATACCACAACATGACCATGTTCAATTATTTATGTGTTTGAAATATTCTGGTGACTTTATAGAGCAGCTAATTGAAATAACACTGGGGAAGACAAGTACAGGGGGAGGTTAGGTCCCTCTCTTTTTTTTTAAAGGTATCTCTCTCTCTCTCTCTCTCTCTCTCTCTCTCGTGCTCAAATCCTCCACTTCCCCACTGTTGGGAACTGCCCTGCCTGGTTTCAGAAGCTGTAACCCCCGCAAGGCTAAGGCTGAGTGAGAGACCTTGGGACCCTAAGCCACTAAGGAGACAAAGCTTATCTCCCTTGCAGGGGCACCACCTCTGCCATCTTTTACTTCACCCTGCTTGGCCCCCAGTAGATGACCTATTAGCCAACAATGGGACAATGGGTAGGTAAGACTCCTGATAGGAGGAATGACCTAAGACAGGCACTGTCACAAAGCAGCCCCCAGGGAAGGACTTGGGGGGCTATAGAAAAAGGGGGTGATGGATCCTCCCCCCTGGGCTTTGACATAGTCTGAGTCCTCATTCTGTCTGCGAGCAGTCTCCTAATCTCTTGGCTGCCTTACTTCCCCTGCCTAACTTAAGCCTGAAATAATGCTGGAGGTGGGTGTGGCCCTGTGCTGGAAAGGGCAGGTTCCCTGGGTCATCAGGCCTAAGAAAGGATGCATAAAATCCTGTGAAATCTGCTTTGCTAAGAATGTCCTCAATTTTCTGATGAGGGTCTGAACAGGAAATGAGTTTGTTTCCCAAAGTTTTGTAGCCCTTTAGCTAACAGAGCCTGACTCAGAGTAGGCCCTCAGAGTTCTTTGTATGCTATCTATTGTTTGATCCTTACTGACCGACAGTGATTGATGAGCTTTACCTGAATTCCTGTGCAAAATGAACCCACTAAAAGCCCACTGAGGAAAAGGCTCTTGGCCCTCCTCTTTCGAGAGACTGGGCACCTTTCTTCCCCAGTCAGATCATGTCTTGGTAGACTTATTCTCATCTGTGCAGGATGGGGGTGGGGGTGGAGTGGTGTAGGGGTAGGGGAGAGCTCTGTGGGCAGAGCCCCCTCACACCCCACCCAACCCATCCTCCATCCTCCCCTGTCAGCCTGCCCTCTATGAGTCTGTGTCTATTCTGTCAGCTTACTGTGTTTATTAGATTTCACATATGAGTGAAATCATATGGTACTCTGGCTGATTTATTATAATATTCTCCATGCCCATGAAAGCTGTTGCAAAAGGTAAGATTTCTTTCTTTTTTTTATGGCTGAGTAGTATTCTATTGTGTGAATGTACCACAGTCATGGACATGGACAACAGCATGGCAATTGTGGGAAGGAGTGAGGTGCAGGTGCTTGAGGGCAGGTGGAGGGGGCATAAGGGAAGAAAATGGTAATGTGTGGAGACCTCACTCATGGTGATGAGGTGAGCAAACCATAAGGTATAAAAATGATGTGTTATAGAATTGTGCACATAAAACCTGTGTAATTCTGTTAACCAATAAATTCAATAAAAGAGGAAGAAAGAAAAAAGAAGAAAAGAAGGAAAGAAAGAAAGAAAGAAAGAAAGAAAGAAAGAAAGAAAGAAAGAAAGAAAGAAAGAAAGAAAGAAAGAAGGAAGGAAAAAAGGAAGGAAGGAAGGAAGGAAGGAAACCTCTACAAGTGGGGCATATAAGAATGTGTGGAAAAAATGCTGCCTTTTTTATTAACTTCAGAGTTTGTAATTTTTCTCTTGAGGCCCCTCATACTTTGTTGTCTGACAGTGAGCAAGGACATTTCAAGTGCATGCAGAAAGTTACGAGGATAAGTAGTTTCTGAGGTCCCTTAAACATTAAAAGAAATCTTATATTTATGACACCATTTATGTGAGGTTTCCCCCTTTTAGGCTCCACTAAGGAAAAATAAAATCTCTCCATTTTCAACATGATCCCAAGAGAGAAATATTTGATTACTGCCTTAATAATTAACAAAATTGGAAACTTTTCTGAATCTTCTTTATTTTCCTTATAGACCAAGAATAAATGTGATTCTTGACATAATATAGATTCTGTGTATATTTAAGTACACATGGAATTTGTTTTAAGAAAAGGGAGCTTTATCTTGCCATAAAGAAGGAAAGTGTTGTTGCACAGTTGAAAACAATTTTCATTGACACTAAGAGAATTTAAGTTAGACCCACTACCTTAGCATGTGACACTAACACAAAAGATGGTCATTCCTACTCTGGCTGGTGCAGCTCAGTGAATTGTGTCCTGGCCTGTGAATCAAAGAGTGGCCTGTTCGATTTCCAGCCAGGCTACATGCCTGGGTTGTGGGACAGGTCCCGGTTGTGAATGTGAGAGAGGCAACTGAAACTGGAAAGGACACCAGCATTCGGGGTGCCTGTCGCTACCAAACTCAATGTGCCATGACAGTGATTGAATCTTTATGGGCACTTTATTCAGGTGGCCAGCAATCTGAGAAGATGGCGGTTTTCAACCCTGACAGACCACCTTGCCTTCTCTTTCCAGGCCAGACTTTGTATAGCAGGGAATACACAAGGTGCGGTGAAGGCTTTGAGATTCAGAAGCTGTAACATTCCTGTCCTCGGCAATTAGCTGTTCCCAGGGGTGGGCGGTCGTCTATCTCTCCCTGGAACACAAAGGTCAAGATGCCTCTAACTTGTCCCAAGGCAGTAATCTTTAGCAGTGCCCCAGGAGGTCAGCTGTTTTCTCAGGAGCCAGAGTAGGCCCTATCTGTAGTTTCTGAAACAAAAAGCTTTAACATACACACTACTTGCTAGGCTTTATAACTTTTCAACTTGAGCTAAAGCTTTCCGAGTCTGGGGTCCCCTATCATTCCCTACTGTTAGTATTAAGCCCTCTCATTTCTATGCAGTCAGAACTTAACATTGGACTGCCAGGTGGGGTGGGGGTGGGGGTGGTGGGAAATACACCTAATTGCAGACCCACATATCAGGAGGCACATTGTGCACAACAAGAAGCTACGGTACTGAAGGTAATGACAAGGACAAAAACAATAAATGCCTCTCGAAGACCAGGTATACTAGCCAGCCAGGAGGGTAGTTTAGACAAGCCAATACTGAGAATCCCTTTCTCTGTTTTACATTGGACACTACATCATTTACTTGCTTTACTTTTTGTTCTATGAGCTGTGAACCATCGGTTAAGTTAAACCAGCAGAGTCCTTTAAATTCTTCACTTCCGTGACTATGCCTTACAAGGAGGTAGTCTATAGCTGCACGATTATCCAGTATTGCTTCTGACTTGCCCTGGTTCTTGACTAATGGCACTGCTGGCTTGCGAGGTGGTATTCAAAGCTTTCACCATGGCACAGAGTAATCAGCTTATTTCAACATTCAAATAAGTTACTGGGGTTGGCGTTACAAATACAGTTAAAGACACATATTCAGCAGGACTAAAAAGGTGTAAGTCACTGATACAATTGGGTGTAAGGGAGGGATCCAGTCGAACCCAGGTCAGGCAGGGTTTCTGAGGCATAAACACCGTCAGTCTTCCCAGAGAGCATGGTCCCCCACAGCTGTTTGCTGGAGCATAGGAATAGAGAGTCATCCCACATATCAGAAACCATCCTGTGGGCAGTTTAACATGAGCGTGAGCATAAGATATGTCGGTGGTGGTGGTGGTGGTGATGGTGCAATTTACCTTCATACCTGCTGAGAGCACAAGACATTTTTAGTACAGTAGACAAAAGTTGCACGCTCTCTGCCTACCTGAGGTTTCATTAGTGACCTTCAAGAAAAAACATGTCCCTGTTATTTTATAGTCACCACTGGTTTCCAATTATAAATATTAGAGTAGGTCATTTTCTTTTTGATATGCTCAAACACAGTATAATTTCTAAGGCTTTCCAAAGGATTACAGACACCTATAAAACATGAAGTGAAAGTTTGTTCAACATAAGTCCTTCCTGCAAAGCAAAAGTCAGGAATACTCAGAACAATTTTTGCTAAATACAACCAAATATTTTCATCTTGTGTGAAAGGAATAAGTTGTCCATAATAAGGGGTTAAACAAGAGGTAAAGAAAAGAACATAAGTTCTTTGTTTTCTAAAGATGACTTTCAGATAGTCCTCCAGTGCTTTCTTTATTTTGGTGTAATGAGTCCAAGGTTTTACTTGTGCTAGTTTTACCACAGTGGGGGTGGTGAGGAGTATGTCCCAAGGTCTAGCCCACTTTCCTCCTAGTTGACTTCCTGGAGATGCCGTCACCCAAATCTTGAGGAGCACCTTGTCTGCAGACTCCAAGCAATGCAGCAAACCTGTGGGGGGAAAGTCTGTAATACAGGCAAGGTCATTCATCACAGCCATGGTCTGACTTCAATGTTGTACATATTTTTTTTACCTTCCCTTCCTGATCTATGTACATCTCTCCCACCCCGATCATAACCTGAAATGGTAACCTGCACACAGTTTCACAGGGACTCAACCGAATCCCACTTCGAGGAATCACCCCTTATCCTGAGCAGGGCAATAGGCAAAGCTTGATGCCAGTGGAGATTAGTTTCTTGACACAGGTTGGCTATATTTTTCTTCAAGGTGTGAGTCATCTTCTCTGTCTTCCCAAAAGCCTGAGGTCTCCATGCCATGCAGAGTCTCCACTTGATTCCTAAACTTTACTAACCTCCTGTGTAATTTCTGGAACAAAAGCAGATCCGTTATCAATCTGGATACTGCCAGGGAGGCCAACGTGAGGGGTTATTTCCTTCAGTAAAGATTTCATCCTCTCCAAGCAGTTCTCCATTTTAGTAGGATAAGCTTCTGTCCATCTTGGAAAGAGGTGTCAACAAAGACTAGCGAATATTTCCACTCTCAGACCCTTGGCATCTGAGTAAAGTCTATTTGCCAGTTCTCAAGTGAACACTGTCCTTGGCATTGCTTTTTCCCTCTCCTTTGGTAGGGATCTGCCTAGGGCTTGTTCTTCCAGCACACAACACATCTAGCAATTACTTTCCTTAGGCCTCTAGAAATTCCAGGGCCTATAGCTTTGAGCCATAGCTTTGCATAGGAAGTTCGTGAATCTCTTTCCACGGTGTGTGGCCTCATGCAAATACTTCATGAGGCATGAATGTTCAGGAAAACAGTATAGCTCCTTTCTTATTCTTTTTTCCATCCACCATCAGGATCTTCTTCATCAAAACCCCACCCCTTAGCTTTCTCTAAGTCTGCAGTCGAATATTCAGGGTCAAATTGTGACGATTCCAGATCAGGTACCAAGGGCATTAAAAACATTCCTTTATCAGCCTCTTTTTGCTGCCTCTTCAGTCAGATTCCTTCCTCTAGCTGTTCCAGAACAGACCGGGGTGGGGGGGCGGTGGTGGCAATTATTGGCCCACCCACGGAAAACCAAAACCTCTTACAGAACATGGCCAAGGCAGGTACAATATATTATTACTGAAAGGACCCCCCCCCCACTAGTTTCACTTGTCCACTGCCAGAGGAAAGATGTCTCTCAATGCCAGAGATTTGTGAAAAGGAAAGGACATTTTTATTTAAAGCTATACAGAGTTAAAGTGGTGACCTTAGTGAAGGTCACAACTTAGCTGAAGACTACTTTAAAGTAGTCTTCATTAAAGTAGCAAAGTCCTTTAGGATACCCACAGACGCCCACAGTCCTTCCTTTTCCCTCTGCCCTAATCCGGGGTACTGTATCTCAGGAAAAGAAGTAGAGGTCCAGGATTCAGGCTCCTGGCACGGTCAGCTGGGCTGCCATCAGGATCTCCAGCTTTGGACCGCAGTTAATTCAAAGCTAGGAGGTACCTTCTCAGGGCCAACTAGCAAAAGTCCTTTTACCCTTTTTCTTCCAGGCAAAGTCTCTCCTGCTTCTTAAGCCATGTGGCCAAGGGATGTACCCCAAAGCCACATGGTCCTCTCCCCAGCAAAGCTGAGGGAATACCCACTTTGCCAAAGCAGCAAGGTTCTCCCCTCATAAAAGCTGCAGGGGCCCGCACTCTAGCAAAGCCCCATGGTGCTCTCTCCAATGGCTGCCATGTCTGGGTTTAAATCCCCATGCCAAACTTCCTCTGTGCCCCCATTTCCGACTCCTCCTACAAGCAGCTACACCTGCCAGCATTTCTACATTATTCCAAGTTTAGTGGGCTGCCACCATGAATCTGGGCAGGTGCGGCCCCATGTCCTGGAGTCAATCTTCTCCAAGCTCTCATGCAGGCACTCTCACCTAGGGGAGCTGCCCCCTCCACCACCCGCCCCCAGCCAGTTACATTTCAGGTGAAAGTCACTTCCACCCCCCTGGCTTGAGGCATGGCCACAGCTATTTAACATATCTATGCAACCAGTTAAAGGTTATAGATATGTTAAATGACCATGCCAGAGGTTAGCTGCAAAGCTGTGGCTGTACAAAACAGCTCTGCATGTTTCTGCTCCATGTGTCCCTTCCCCCAACTCACACCTGTGGGGGAAGGGGTGAGGCCCTTCCTAATTTCTTTCTAATATTTCTTTCTAATATTCCCCGGATACCCTGAGTTCTGGATTCCATTCCAAATCCCTATTTGGGCCCCCCACTCTCGGCTGCACCCTGTTTCATAGCCACCTTGGTGCCCTCTTTCTGATGCCACAGGCAATGCATAACTGCCACCTGTAAAGGTACCTGGACAGCCCCTGGTAATTTTAAAATTTCTGCTGCATGCCCAATTTCTTTTTTTGTTTGGAGGTTAACTGTTCTTTTTCTCCCCAGAGGTAACCATGTGCATGCAAAATCAGGAAAGCGTATCTTGAGTCGGTATACACATTCACTCTCTTTCCAGGAGACAGTTCCAGTACCCTTGCCAATACAATCACTTTAGCTTTCTGAGCAGAGGTTCCTGGGGACAAGGCCTGGGCCTCCACTACTGGAAGAGTGGGCCTCCACTAATTCACAATTGTGAAGAGTCACAATTGTGTACCCAATCCTTTCTGCTTCCTTTGTCCATATAACTGCTTCCATCTGTACACTCCAGTCTGCTTCTTCTAAAGGATGGTCCTGTAAATCAATTTTGCTACAGAACACACTTCATCAGTTATTTCAGCACAGTCGTATTAGCACAGCTGAGTCAGGCTCTGAGAGAAGAGAGGCAGGATTTAGCTTACAGTTTTGAGGGAGACGTTGGGATTGTTGAGAAGAGGGGCTTGGTACCTGCCCATTCTTCCAGCAATGAGCCACGCATTTCCCCTTTCCTCCAGCAGGCTCAACACTTGCTGGGACACATAACTGGTATTTTTCCCAAGGACACATAATTGCTGTTTTCCCAAGGAAAACTTCAGCTTCCTGCAAGAAAGGTGGCTGCCACTCTCTGGCAGGCTGGCCACCCATGGACAGTGTGATGTAACTTCCTTGACAATTATGCGATGGGCTGCAAATGTCACTAAGCATTTGGGTGAGGAATTCTAGGGCAATGCCCTGTCTCTCACACATGTATCATTGAAAGGGCTTCAGTAGATTTGAAAGCCCCAAGGCTAGTGCAGAAGCCAGGTGCACCTTCAGGAACTCAAAAGCCTGAGTGCACTCCTTTGTCCACTCTAGAGGGCTATATTCTGGTCCCTTCAGAGCCCTGTACAGTGATTTAGCAATCCAAATGCAGTAGTCCTTTGCCATCCCCAGGAATCTCCTTAACTGTTTACTGGTGTTGGGAGGGGTCCTCAGTGGACTTTTGTTGCACAGCCTGCGCCATACTCAGACTTTTCTGCTAACCTCCCCCATCCCTTCAAGGAGGCATCTTTTATAATGCTGTAAGAGAGGAAGGCCATCCCCATTAAGGGCCTGGTTGGGCTCCCTTGGAGGTATTGCCCTGCGGGGGCAGAGAGACCCGTCGGGATTTTTTTGCTGCAACCTCCAAGCCTCTTCATTTGCCTTATAAAACACCAGCCTCTGCTCGTTTCCCTTATTGAAGCAAATAATTAGAATTCAATGAGGCTTGCATGTCTGCCTGATTAGCAGGAACACCTCTGTAAGAAGGGTTTGAACTTTCCCAGTTTAACAGATTCAATGTGGAAAACAGATTATGTGCCCAATAATAGCCAGCAAGCTGGCTCTCTGGCCCTACTCCCACTGAAAGTCTGCGAAAAGGATATTGCCCTGCCCCGATAGGGGCTTTTCCTCCAGCAAATTTGGTTCCTTGACCAATTTGAGACTGCGATGCAAGTTCAGGTGCATTTTCCCATTTCCCTCATCAGAGTAGATCCCCTGTGGCTGTAGGAACTCCGACCAGCTTGCAGCAGTCAAGATATCTTGATATCTCCTGGTCCCTCTCCTCTGAGCTTCTATCTTTCACATGCAAATTCACTTTTTTTCTGAGCCATTAACTTCTTTTTTTTTTCCTTTCTTTCTTTTTTTTAAAATTCTGCATGTGTCTTTACCATCTAAACTAAAAACAACAACAGCAGCAAACAAACCCTTTTAGGTAAGGCATTTTGTCCCACCTCCCTGATTTTTCACAAGACAATTCTAGTTACAGTATAATACAGTAATTTAAAGAGCCACTCAGTAACCAACCCTCTCCTGACTAAATTACGCAGGACGCAAACAGAACAGTACTACAACACAACAACATATGTATGCTGTAGATATACAATCATAAGTCAATGTTTCACTAGACAGAATGACCCCAAAGGGCTGTTTTGCTGAATGGGGCCTCTTCCCCTCATTCTAGCAGACAGAGCTTTTTCAGACAGAGGGTACCCAAGGGGCCAGCTGTTTTCTCAGGAGATAGGATGGGCCTTATCTGCGGTTTCTACAACAAACGCTTTAACATGCACACTACTTGCTAGACTTATGACTTTTTAACCTAAGCTAAAATTTTCCAAGTCTTGAGTCTCTTATCACAGCCATATGGATGTTTCTCTCCCTCTCTTTCTCCCTCCCCTTCCCTCTCTCTGGAAATAAATCAATAAAGTCTCTCTTTTTTAAAAAGTGTGTCATTTCTACTCTGTCTTATAGTTCAACAGAAAAAATGCTAAATGATGGCAGTGGGTTTTATGTTCCAATTTTGCTTGTTGAACTAAACCAGTGCCCCACATTTTAAAACACTTAATCACGCCACACAGTATTTAAGCTGGAGTTAACTAGTTATCTTTATCTGAATAAATATTTTCCCATCTTTATGACAAGCTGGTGGTTACAGTTTAGGGCCAGGTGCCTACACTGAATTTCTACCTACAAGGGAATTTCAGGGCACTACCTTCAGTGATGTTTGCATTTCAAAGAGAAGGCTGCAAAGCCATTAAGGAAGACCTTTCTGGTTGAACTGCTGCCAAGAGGCCTAATTCACTTTCAAAAATTTACATACATCTCAATGAATCCAAGGAAGAACTTAAAAACTTTCTAAAGGAAATGCTCCAACAGAAAGGGGGTGCACACTGCTTAATTAGGCAACAAAAGAAACAGCAATTATGCCCTCTCCCCTCCATAGTCTTACAAAAAGTTTCTGGACAAACATGAGGAGTACCTTCAGGCAGGGCACCAGCCTAAAACTGCTCCGTTTGTTTTCACAACACATTCTTGTTACCAATCTCCCTAATTTAATCTACTAGTTAGGTCTGATCTCATTGAAGATGCCAGCAGATTTTGTTTAAATTTTATGAGTCAGTGTAAAATTTTAAAGAACACCACCTATGTTAGAGCCAAGCAAAACTGTGTATAACCTAGAAATTTTGTGGAGAAATGGTAGTGAGGGGACACTTTCCCAGCAGAAAACAAGCACAGGTTTACAGTTATTTTAACTTTCACTACATGAGTTCATGTGATGGTTAAAATTTAAGATGAATAATTTCAAATTTAGCCAAGCAAGCATGGTAACTTCGTACATTGCTGGTAGAATCATAAGATGCTATAAAAATGGAAAATTCTCGGTAAGGTTTGAACAAAGTTATGCATACAAGTGTCCCATGATGCAGAGATTCTACTATCAAGTATCATTGGCACAAGTTAACTGAGAATATATGTCTACACGAGGCAAGGGATAGTCAGGAAGGAGGACACTCCGGCGGTGCCCAGGACTAAGACTGGTTGTTCCCACTTTCTGGAAAAAGTACTGAATCAATGCACCTGCAGGAGGTGCTACACAGCCCCTGCTTCATTGTGATAGCATTATAATAAATTAACATTGTGCAACCGCTTCTTCTGTGGCCAATCAAGGAAAATCATGGGAGATCACATGAGCAGTAGCTTTAAAGAAATACAACTACTTGTATATGTGCAGTAAAAGCCTACCAAAACTAGCCAGGAAGGATCCGCCCTATAAGAATAGCATCCCTCCAGACCCTGAGGTCAGTCTCTGCTCAGAGTTGGCCTGCTCTCATATTCTGTGGAGTGTACTATGCCTTAATCAATCTGCTCTCTCTCTTTATGCTATAAACTCCGTGTGTTTGGTTCAACTCTTTGTCCTCATTCACCAAGAACCTGGTTACCTGTGCCCACCTGTGACATACGCATAGACTTGAGCTCCACTGTTCATTGTACTTTTGTAAATAAAACCCTGACACTCCAAACAACCCAAGCATGGCTAAAGAGTTTCCATAAAACATGGTAGATGTATACAAATATTTCCTGTATGGGTTAGGTATACATGAAGTTCAAGCTCGGGCAAAACTCATCTCACATGGCAGAAATTATGTCATTGTTGGGGAAAATTGACTGCAAAGGGGCAAAGCAAACTTTAAGGGTTTTAGAAATGATGGAAATGTTCTATAACCTAATTGGGATGCTAGTTACTTACTGGTAAGCGTTTGTTAAAACTCGCTCTTTTTTGTTACGTTTCAGACTTAACAAAACTCACCCTAATTTGTTACATTGGAAGCAAGATTTGTCTCTCATAGATTATACTTGACTTTTTGTCTTTAAAAGATTTTACTTACTTATTTTTAGAGAGAGTGAAATGGAGGTGTTACAGTGTATAGCCAAGAGGGGAGGCCCCAATAACACAGGAATGCTAGCAGGTGTAACCAGTTGTAAGAGGAGTCAAAAGTGGAGGTACAGAAGAAGGTTGGTGCAGGAATTTAAACCCAGACTCGGCAGCCACGTGAGAGAGGACCATGTGGCCTTTGCCAGAGAGGAGACCCCCACAGCTTTGATAGGAGACAACCCCAGTGGCTTTGGCAAGAGTGAAGACCTCGTGGCTTTGGGGTGCTCCCTTTGACCATTTGGCTTAAGAAGTAGGAGAGACTTTGCCTAGAAGAAAAAGAGTGAAAAGACTCCTGCCAGTGGGCCATAAGAAGGTGCCACATGACTTTGGATTAACTAGAGATCCTGACAGCGACACAGCTGATGGCGCCAGGAGCCTGAATCATGTACCTCTACTTCTTTTCCTGAGATATGGTACCCCCGATTAGGGTAGAGAGAGAAAGGAAAACTGTGTGTGTCTGTGGGGAGATATTTTAATGAAGATATAGTCTGTATAGCTTTAAACAAACATTTTATTTCCTTCTCACACACCTCTGTGAGAAAGGCATTGAGGGATGTCTTTCCTCTGGTGGCAGACAATGAGAACCTGGTGGGGGTTCCTTTAAGGAATAGTATATCATACCCTTCCCTTGTCCCTGTTCTGTAACAGAGAGAGAAAGGGAGGTAGAGGAACATCCATGTGTGAGAGAAACATTGATGGGTTGCCTCTCCCAGTCTCCCTACCTGGGACTCAGCAGGCAACACAGCCATGTGTCCTGACTGGGAATCAATCCCTGGACCTTTGGGTTCACAAGCCAGCACTCAGTCCACCGAGCCACACCAGACAGGTCTCCCTTTTTGCTTTAAAAAGGCAAACATCGAATCAAGCACTCATTAACACATTAGAGTCATCTCCCAAATTAAGCACAGCATCAGAAAAAGATCTATTCACATATAAAAACAATAGAGCAAAAATTTATATGGGTGGGAAGCTTATTACCTGGTTCAGTGATTAATGAATGAGTATCTATTTAAAAAGTTACAAAGTCACTGTAAACCAGTGATGGATCTCTACATTAGTCTTCCACTAAGATATTTGCTAGATGGAGCAATTACTTTCATGTTAGTAATAGCCAGAACTAAAGGACTGATAGTTCTTCACCACTGCCAACCTCTGTTTTAGGTACACTTTGTACATTTACTCATTCAACCTTTGTACACCTGAAATTTTACAACAGCCCTATTACTTCACAACACCCCAGTGAGGTAGGTTTTGTTATTGATGTCATTTCTTGTTGTTGTTACTATAAAGAGAGAGAGACCACTCAACCATTCAGTCAACCACTCAGACCATTTGAAATTATTTTAAGCCCAGAAAGGCTAAAATAATGTTTTGTATTTTCATTTATTAGGGATTTAAGAAAATAAAATTAACTTATCATGATGAAGGACAGAGCAGAAGTTATTTCTGGGAATGTCTAGGGATGGGTTTTTAAACCATGTATAGTGTTAGATGGGCATGAGGTTTATTGGGATAATCATTTAGCAAGCTATGTGATGTCTAGTCACTGGAGTATTAGCTAAAACTAATATAATGTTGTATGACAACTGAAATTGAAAAATAAAAAACTCAAAGAGAAAATAAAACTGTAAATGCAGTGCACAGATTGGGAGACAATGGCTCATATATCAGATAAAAATCTAGGATACAGACTATCTAAACAGCTTTTATAACACCACAACAATAAAGAAAAGCCAATTGAAAAATAAGAAAAGACTGTGATAAACATTTCTCCAAGGAAGATAAACAAATGGCCAACAAGGACATGAAAGGATACTGAGCATTATTCCCTTAGTCGTTCTTTTAAAAAACGCAAACAAAAACCACAATGAGATACCACTTTACTCTCTGGAAGGACAATAGCTAAAAAGGGGGCTCTACATAATTAAAAAGGTGGGGAAGGAAAACAACAAGTGTTTGCAGGATATGGAGATATTGGAACACTCATACATCCCTGGTGGGAATATAAAGCACTGTAGAAAACAGCTTGGCAGTTCCTCAGGAAACCACAGAACTACCCATAAATGCCACTCCTGGGTGTATACCTATAAGAACTCAAACAAAAACCTGTTCATCAATGTTCATAACAGCCAGCGTTATTCATAACAGCCACGGGTGGAAACAACCTAACTGTCCACCACCACCTGTTGACTGGATAAACAAATGGGATATAACCATGCTTAGGGATATTATGCAGCTATAAAAAGGAAGGACATACTGATACATGCTGCAACATAGATGAATCTCAAAAACATTATGCCTAGTAAAAGAAGCCAGACACAAAAGGTCAAATTTAGGGTGACAATTGTGAAAATGTCTGGAACAGAAAGCAAGTAGTCAAGAATGGGCCGTGAATGCTAATAAGGTGGTAGGTTTTGTAACTTTTTTTAAGGTGATTAAAATGTTCTACAATTAGATAGTGGTGATGGTTGCATGACCTTGTGAATATACTAAACACTCTGACTTTTACAGCTTAAAATGGTGACTTTTGGGTTATGCGAATTATACATAGCTCAATAAAAGAGAGTATTTATTAAAAATGAGCGGTTTTAAATAGAAATACAAATATATAATATACAAAATAGATATAAAGCATTTTAAATGCCTTGCAGTTTAGGCACTTGCTTAAACGGCCATAGAAATAGATATTTACATTTATATTTATATTTCCCATTTATTTGGCATAAATCTCAGATTAACCAAAATTGTTTTAGAACACATTTGTCTGCGAAGTTAACTCCTTTCTAACTGCAAACTTGCTTTCAAAATCGTGACATTTAGTTCAAAATGTATACTATTTCAGTGTTTGTGGTTCATTATTTTGGAAATATGCATTGGAAAGTTGATTCTGAGGTGTGCTATATATTTTGACCATAGGTCTATTTTGATTCTATAAAGGGATTCTCTTCTTTGCAAACCACCAGCTTTGTAGTTTACCCTATATGCAAATTTTATTGTATTGTCTTTCACTTAAGGTTGTTATTTACTCTCATCAGATTACCCGGATTTTGTCTCTCAAATATTATTCCTCCATTTCCAAAATTAAATCGTTGACATTCTTAACATTCCATCTGTATTTTTCTTTCCATAAATTAGAAAGCAAGGTGGCAATGGAAACAAGTGCAGTGACATTGTTAAAAGCAATATTTTAGCACAAGAGGCAAGAGCATGAGCCTCACACGGACATTAAAAAAAAATGAGCACAAGGCATATAGATATTTTCAGCTCAAAGTGCCATGAAAAAACACGGAGATTTGTGTGGAGTCCATGGATTGAAATGTAAATGCCAGTTAAACTGTACCTCACCTCCCCCCACCTCATGGGGAGGGAAGATAATAAAAGCTAGCAAAGAAGACAGAATTTACATATCTATTCGTAAATGATGTACAGTTTACAAACACAAAAATTCACAAAGTACATAAGGGGTCAACCAACAGACTTTGTAGTGTAGAAGAGACTGCTTTAGAAGCTAGGAGACTTTCCACTGAATTGCAACATGTTTCCCTCCGATGTCACAATTTTGCGCTCGCTTCTCAACACTTTGTTTGTGAGTTACGGTATTTAAAATGGAGCAGAATGTTATTGACCTGTGCTGGCAGTTACCAGAATATTGATATATACCTAAAGATATTTAGTGGTCAATTATTAGAACAACTAATATTAGGTATACAAATTGTTTCATTAGTAGAAAAGCAGATGACCTTGGAAGTCAAGCAGTTTCGGTGCTGTTAAGATACTTTCTTAGCAAGTTTGTTCAAGCAGCTATACACGCAGGTTGCATTACTACAGATGTCCTGGTTCTTTCTATGTTAAACGTGTTTGAGCACCCTATTTTAAAATTAAATTTCAGGTACAATCTAGTCAAGTTGAGATGTATAGGAGCTTTACCTCTGAGAGAGAGAAAATCGCTAACAAATATAAACGTGAGGGGTGCCCCGGCTGTAAGATACTGTAAAAAGGGAACCTCTGATAGCCAGTTACCCGATTGTCATGCAGGCTTGTAGAGTTGCTGCCCTGCTCCTGTCCCAAACCCACTGCCTCTGTTCACGGGTTGTGGGCGGCTTAGCTGCTCCTGCATTGGTGAGTGTGTAGCCTTAGTAGAAATGTTCGTGTGTGTGCTGGGGTACAACCTCCCGTCCATTTGCACCCGTTTGCAGCGTGCTGAAGAGGAGTCTGCGGGGAGCGAGTTGTCACTTTTCTGCGGCAACTTGGCCTTCCGACGAGGTCTATATTTATAGTCCGGGTATTTCTCTCGGTGTTCGTCCCGTAGTCTCTGAGCCCTGTCGAAGAATGGCCATTTTTCGGCTTCTGTAAGCATTTTCCATTGGCATCCTAGTCGCTTGCTGATCTCTGAATTTTGCATCTGGGGATTTTCTAGAGCCACCTTGCGCCTTTGGTCTCGAGACCACAGCATGAAAGCATTCATGGGTCGTTTGATGCGGTCCTGGCAGTTGTTGTCCCTACCACTCCCTGCTGTTTCACACCAATAATTTGAGCTAGGATTGCCCATCCAAAGCAAGGAGGTGGTTTTCCTACATGCCTGGATAGGTGGTTGCTGTGCCGCCAGACTGTAATCATCACCGCTGTTTATTACTCTGAACATAGCCTATGACAGTTTTCACCATTAATTGACAGGTAGCAACATCAGAAGGTGTAACTGTTCTGAAAATTTTCGTACTACTCAATCCTTATTTATAGTAGAAACGCCATGGCTGTAACGTTTGTGATAAAACATTTGTTCTCCCCTCCCACAACTACTCCCCAAAAGCACCCTGCGGCTCTCCGCCAAACTGACGGAATCCACTTACACCCAAACAGAACTTCTTAATCATAGCAGCATACTGCGTGTGCACTCCGCATTAACGCGCCACGCAGAAGGCTCTAAATCCTGAAGGCAGACTTGGAAATTATAATAAAGTACAGTATTTTGATGTAATAAAATCAGAGGGAAACACCCCCGCCGCTCCCGCCCCCAACCCGACCCTGCGCTGCTCGCAGAATGGGAGTAACAACCACTGACTGTGCAAAACACAGCATATTGAAACTAGAAATAAAGTCTCACCAAGACTAAATGCAAATAATCCAAAAATTTCTAAGAACATAAATGTGAAATTATCCCTTCATTACAAGCAAATAACCTCCACAAAAAAGTGAAATTTAGGCAATAAGTGCTATGATAAATTAATATTAGAAACTCCACGCAAATGTTACTTTATCCAGTCCAAACGCAAGTACAAGTCTCATAGTTCACACACTCATCATGTAACACACTATTCAACATCCAAATAAAATTAGGACATGTTGGTTACTTGACCCAATTTAAGAGAAGTAAGTATCTAAGGCAGAATCAACTGTTTAAATTACACTCGTGCACAAAAGCCAACTTTGTGAAGCTGGAAACTGTTCACTATATGGCTAAAGAAACTGATTTTGTTTATTTTTTATTATTATTCAAGTATGGATGTCTCCATTGTCCCCCCACCATTCACTCCTGCCCACACACATCCAAAACTGCCACCATCAATCTTACCTGCCTTTGGCGTTGTCCATGTGCCCTTTATAGATGTTCTGTGATGATGGGTCGCCCCCACCACACTATCCCCTCCCACCTCCCCTCTGGTCACTGTCAGTTTGCTCCATATTTCAGTGTCTCTGGTTATATTTAGCTAGTTTGAATTGTTGATTAGATTCCACTTATGGGTGAGATCCTATGGCATTTGTCTCACACCACCTTGCTTCTTTCACTTAGCATGATGCTCTCCAGTTCCATTCATGCTGTTGTGAAGGTTAGGAGCTCCTTCTTACTCTTCACTGCATAGTATTCCACTGTACAAATATACCATAGGTTTTTGACCCACTCATTTACTGGTGGGCACTTAGGTTGCTTCCAGCACTTGGCTAGTGATAATCGTGCTGCTATGAACATCGAGGTGCACAGGTTCTATCGAATTGGTGTTTCAGGATTCTTAGGGTATAGCTCCAGCAATGGAATTGCTGGGTCAAAGGGCAATTCCATTTTTAGTATTCTGAGGACACTCCATACTGTTTTCCACAGTGGCTGCACCAGTCTGCTTTCCCACTACCAGTGCACGAGGGTTCCCGTTTCTCTACAGCCTCACCAGCACTTGTTGTTTGTTGATTTGTTCATGATGGCCCTTCTCACCAGTGTGAGATGGTATCTCACTGTGGTTCCAATTCTCATCTCTCTGGAGGCTAGCAATACTGAGCATGTTTTCATACATCTCTGGCCTTCTGCATTCCCTCCTTGGAAACACATCTGTTCAGGCCCTGTGTCCATTTTTTAAACGGGTTGTTTGTCTTCCTGGAGTGGAGTCATGTGGGTTCTTTACATATTTTGGAGATCAATCCCTTGCCTGAGGAATCACTTGCAAATATATTCCCCCCTTTTCATTTTGATTTTTTTTTTTTGGCTGTGTAGATGCTTTTTATTTTGATGAAGTCCTGTTGATTTATTCTTTCCTTTATATCCCTTGCTCTAGGGGACACACTGCTCAAAGTATTGCTGGGTGGACTATCTGAGATTTCCTGACTATGTTCTCCTCCGGGACTTTTATGGTGTCATAACTTATATTTAAGTCTTTTATCCACCTTGAGTTTATTTTTGGGGTATGGTGTAAATTGGTGGTCGAGTTTCATCTTTTCACATGTAGCTGTTCAGATCTCCCAACACCATTTGTGGAAGAGGCTATTTTTACTTCATTTTAGGCTTCTGCCCCCTTGGTTGAATATTCATTGACCATAGAGACTTGGATTTATTTCTGGGCTCTCTGTTCTGTTCCATTGATCTATGTGTCTGTTCTTATGCCAGTTCCAGGCTGTTTTGATTACAGTAGCCTTGTAATATTGGTTGGTATCAGGTGTTGTGATCCCTCCTACTTTGTTCTTCTTCCTCAAAATTGATGAGGCTATCTGGGGTCATTTATGGTTCCATATAAATTTTTGAAACATTCCTTCCGTATCCGTGCAATATGTCATAGGGACATGTATTTTAATAAGGATCGTGTGGAATCCACAAGTGGCTTTGGGTTGCATGGGCACTTTGATGATGAGAATTCTTCCAATCCATGAGCATGGGACATGTTTCTCTTTGTTTGGGTCTTCCTACATTTCTTTCCTCAGTGTTGTGCACTTTTCTGAGTACAGGTATTTTACATCCTTGGTTAGGTTTATTCCTAGGTACTTTATTTTTCTTGTTGCTACACCAATTGGGATGTTTTTCCCTAGTTTCTCTATCTGAGATTTTATTATTGGGGTACAACAATGCCCTTGATTTCTGAATATTGACTTTGTGTCCTGCTGTTTTGCAAAAATTACTTCTTAGGTTGAGTAGATTTTTGGTGGCGTCTACAGGATGTTCCATGTGCACTATCACGTCATGTGCAAACAATGACAGTTTTGCCCCCTCCTTTCCAATTTGGATGCCATTTATTTCTCTTTCTTGTGTGAAAGCTGTGGCTGGGATTTCCAATATCATGCTGAGTAGAAGTAGCGAAAGCTGACGTCTTTGTTCTGTTCCTGATCTTAGCGGGAAGATTTTGGTATATGCGCCTTGGGTAGAAGCTTGGCTGTAGGGCTCTTGTGGTTGCTTTTATTAGGTTGAGGTATGCTCTCTCTACTCCTACGTTGCTGAGTGTTTTTACCATAAACATGGTGCTGTACCTTATAAAATGCTTTTTCCACATCTATGGATATGATCGTGTGACCTTTGTTCTTCCTCTTGTTTATGTGATGTGTTACATTTATTGATTTGCACATATTGAACCATCCTTGCATCCCTTGGTTGAATCCCAGTTGGTCATGGTATATGATATTTTTAGTGCATTGCTGGATGCAGTTTGCCAATATTATTTTGAGCATTTTTAGTGTCTATGTTCATCAGCGATACTGGCATGTAGTGTTCTCTCATTGTTTTGTCTTTACCTGGATTTGGGATTAGCAGGATTCTGGCCTCAGAAAAAGAGTTTGGGAGTCTTCCATCTTCTTGGATATTTTGGAATAGCCTGTGAGAGACAGGGGTTAGCTCTTCTTTAGATATTTTGTATAATTCTTCTGTGAAACTGTCCAGTCTAGGGCTTTTGTGTGCTGGGGTGGGGCTGGGGGGTGGGGTTTGGCTACCGCTCCAGTTTCACCAGCTGTTATCGGTGTGTTCAGGCTTTCTGCTTCTTCTTGATTCAGTTTTGGAAGATTGTATTTTTCTAGAAATTTGCTCATTTCACCCAGGTTTTCAAGTTTCTCGGCAAATAATTCTTTGTAGTAATTTCTTACCATCCTTTGTGTTTCCGTGGTATCTTTCAATTCTGATTTTGCTTATTTGTGTCATCTCTCTTATTTTCTGGATGAGTCTGCTTAATGGCTGGTTGATTTTGTTTATCTTTTCCAGGGAGCAGCTCCTGGATTTATCAGTTCTTAGAATTGTTCTTTTAGTCTCTGTATTGTTAAATTCTGCCCTGATCTTGGTTATTTTCTTTCTTCCTCTTGCTCTGGGCTGTTAGCTGTTGTTCCTCCAGTCCTTGTAGATGTAGGGTTAGGTTGCTTATTTGAAACATTTCTATCTTTTATTTTCAGGTAGGTCTGCATTGCTATGAACTTCCCTCTCAGGACTGCCTTTGCTGTGTCCCATTTGGTCTTCATTGTTGCGTGTCCATTTTCATTTGTTTCTAGATACTTTTTGATTTCTTCCTTGATCTCGTTACTCACTCTTCCATCTGAAAATATTTGAGTGTGTTTGAGTGTTTTCATTTGAGTTTGGTTTCTAGTTTCAGTCTCTTGTGGTCAGAAAATGCTTGATATGATTTCAGTGTTGTTGAATTTGTTGAGGCTTGTTTTGTGCCCTATCATGCGGTCCATGTTTGAAAATGTTCCTTGTGCATTTGAAAAGAATGCGTATTTTGCTTCTTTGTGATGAAAGGTTCTATATATCCCAGTGAAGAGCATTTGATCTAGGACATTGTTAAATGTCACAATATCTTCATTGATATTTTGTTTGGACAATCTATCCATTGTTGACAGTGGGGTGTTCAAATCCCCTAGTATAAGTGTGTTGCTGTCTATATCTTTCTTGAAGTCTTCCAAGATTTTCTTTATGTACTTTGGTGCCCCTATATTGGGTGCATATACGTGTATAATGTTTACGTCTTTTTGGTGGATTCTTCCCTTGACTATTGATCTATTTTGACTGATATAAATATTGCTCACCCAGCTTTTTTTTTTTCCTGTCCATTTGCTTTGACTGTTTTTCCCCCAACCCTTCTCTTTCAGTCTGTGTAGGCCTTTGGTTCTGTGGTGGGTCTCTTGTAGGCAGTGTATGTGTGGGTCATGTTTTCTTTTTTATTCAGCTACCCTATGTCTTTCTGATTGGAGCATTCAATCCATTTACATATAAGATTATTATTGATATGTACTTATGCATTGCTGTTTTACCGCCTTCGTACCTGTGTTCCTCTCTCCGCCAGCCCCTTTCTCTTTCTCTCTGTCTTGCTCTTTTTCTTCCTCTCCTGAGAACAGTCCCACCTGCATTTGTTGCCGTCTCATTTGGTGGATGTGTACTCCTTCAACTTCTTTGGTCCCAGAAACTCCTTATTTTGGAAGGAGTACCAAACTCCTTAAAATGGAAGAAACTCCTTCCATTTTAAAATGAGAGCCTTGCTGGGTTAAGTAGTCTTGGTTTCAGGCCTTTGCTTTTCATTCCTTGGAATATTACTAGCCACTGTCTTCGGGCTTATAGCCTTACCATGGCTCCCTTTTTTGCTACTTCCTGTTTCCCCCTTGCTTCCTTTACGATGCTCTCTTTTCTTGGAATGTTGCTACATTAATTATGATGTGTTTTAGAGTGATCCTTTTTGAGTTCCTCTTGATTGGAACCTACCTTTGTGCTGCCTACCTTTGTGTGACTTTTTCTCTTATCAGATTAGGGAAGTTTTCCATTATGACTTTTCCAAGCAGGTTTTCTATCCCTTGCTCCTCTCCTTCTCCTTCTGGTATCCATTATAATAATATCCACTATATGGATATTATTCCATTTCACATTGTCCTGCAGCTCCCATAAGCCTTCTTGTTTCTTTCTGAGTCTCTTTTCCTTTTCTTGCTCTTCCTGGGAACTCGTTTCTTCCCTGTTCCCCGCTCACTGATTTGATCCTCTGCTTCATCTACCCTGCTTTTGATTCCTTCTGCTGTGTTCTTCAATTCAGAAATTGTATTCTTCATTTCCATTTGGCTCTTGTTGATAGTTTCTATGTGCTTTTGCATGCTGACATAGATTGCAGTAAGTATCTCATAGTTTCCTTGTAGTGTTTTTTTTTTTTTTTTTTTTTTTTGATTCTTACTGAGCTCAGTGAGCTTCCTTGTAACTGGTGTTTTGAATTCAGTATCTGGTACTTGACTCTATTTCATTTAGCGCTCTTTCTGAGGATTCCTCCTTTCCTTTTTTTTTTTAAGATTTTATTTACTTATTTTCAGAGAAAGAGAGGGAGAGACACATCACTGTGTGGCTGCCTCTCATGCATCCCAAGCTGTATATCTGTCCAGCAACCCAGGCATGTGCCCTGACTGGGAATCGAACCAGCAGCCCTTTGGTTTGCAGGCCGGCACTCAATCCACTGAGCCACACCAGCCAGGGCCCTCCTTTCCTTTTGATTGGGGTTGTTTCTTGGTGTTCCCATTATTTGTGAGACATTTCTTGTTTACTTCTCCTTCTCAAGTTGATCTGTTGTGACTCTCTGAGTTTGTAGTATGAACTTCTATGGTAGGAGACCCATGAGATCCAGTAGTGCAGTCTCCTTGATCTCCTGAACTCGATGCTCTGGGGATGCCCTTTATGCCATCAAAACTGAATTTACAAGGCAAGAAGTGTTGACTCCTGCAGCACGGCTGAACCTTGAAAAACATCATGTTGGGTGAAGGAAGCTACACATAAGAAGTACACACCAACTGATTTCTATTTCATTTATATACAATGTCCAGAAGAGGCCAAAACATATAGACAGCAACCAGAATAATGGTGGCCAAGGACTGGACTACAGGGAGCAGGCAAGAGAAGTAACTTGCTAACAGGTATGGTGTTTCCATCTGGGGTAGTGAAATGTCCTGGAACTAGGTACAGGAGATTGTTGCACAACATTCTGACTGTACTTAAGGCTACTGAGTTGACCATTTTAAGTGGGTAAAACAAATAAAGTGAATTTTAGGATATAGACATGTGTATATGCATGTGTACAAAATACAAGTATATTAGAAGAAACAGGAGGTGGGTGGTAGGTGGAGTCCTTTGGAGAGAGGCAGTCAATAACTTTTAAGTAATAATAAAAAAGATTTGTTTTTGAAGCCTCAGCTCTTGGAAAAATAACTGGCCTAGGGAAGATTCTTGAAATATTTCTCCAGTGCTTTAATTATCAAAAGGGTTGAACATAACCCTACTTTTAGAGAAGGAAAGATAACTGGCTTGAGTGACTTGAGCCAGTTATCATGCAAAGTTGAGAAGACAGGGAGAGGGAGGGGTGCTATAACTCAGTATCATGATATCCCTATTCTTAGTAATGTCTCCTTGAGTGATTTATGATGTTTCAATTCACTTTGATCTCAGAACCAGGGCTGATTCTTAGTCTCCATGCAAGCTTTAAAACTTCTTACAATATTAATCTTTTATACCAGAACGTAAAAATATGCTTCCTCTCCCTACCTTACTCCTACCCCCACCTAACCCCCAAGCTCCTGTGTAGCTGGTAAACAATTCCCATTTCTCAAATTTAGTATATAATAGGTTAAGGCCCTGGATACTATGTCTCCGTGGATTGAGCATCTGCCTGAGAACCCAAAGATCACCAGTCTGACTTCCAGTCAGGGCACATGCCTGGGTGGCAGGCCAGGTCCCCAACTGGGCATGTGAGAGAGGCAACCGATTAATGATATATCTCGCACATTGATGTTTCTCTCTCTCTCATCCTCCCCCCGGCCTTTGCCCTCTAAGAATATAATAAATAAATAAACAAACAAATAAATAAATCTTTAAAAATATAGTAGCTAAGATGCTCTCGTGTTATATAACTACACTTTCTCTCTTTTTTTTAATTGTGAATGATTGTCTCAATAGTTGTTGATTTTACTTTTTAAAATCAAACACACTCACAAGCAATTTAAATGGTAGGAAGTGATACGGTCCGGTAAAGGTTAAATCTAACTGGGCTTAGCTAAAAATAAAGGTTGCCAAACTAACAAACTCATTTTCACTTTTGGTGAAATTACTGTGGGAAGATAGAAAATGCAGTAAATACAAAACACATTGTGTTTGTGTAACTACACATAGACTCACTCTGGTTCCTTTTCAAATCAGAAGTAAAGCAAATTGGACCCGAGAACAATAATTTCAAATATTGTAGTAAAATCAATTGCATTTGGGCACACCTACACACTTTATTCTCATTGGTTAAATGCCCCCTAGTAGGGCTAATTTTAATTTTTTAAAGATCTTATTTATTTATTTTTAGAGGGAAGGGAAATGAGGAAGAAAGAGAAGGAGAGAAACATCAATGTGTGGTTGCCTCTCATGTGTCCCCAACTGGTGACCTGGCCTGCAACCCAGGCATATGCCCTGATTGGAAATCAAACCAGCAACCCTTTGCTTCACAGGCCCATGCTCAGTCTGCTGGGCCACACCAGCCAGGGCTAATTTTAATTTTTATAGTGTATAGAAGTACAGCTCAACACTATTTATGAAATAAAACCTAGAAAATGTTACATTAACAATTTATATTTTTTCTTTTTCAAAAGTTAGATCAAACCAGTAAGTACCACTTCAATTTAAGGGGTGGGTACAATAATAGGTGCATGACTATTATTCTCTTTGTTCCCTCTAACTTTATCAGGACACGAAAATCTTACACCCATTTTATTATTATTTTTTTAATCTGTGGGGGAGAAACAAACATTTTTTTCTGTGAAAGAACTTTCTTTCTCCATCCTTTATTCTTTTCTTTCTTTCTTTCTTTCCTTCCTTTTCTTTCTTTCTTTCTTTCCTTCCTTTTTCTTTCTTTCTTTCTTTCTTTCTTTCTTTGTCTTCTTTCTTTCTCTTTTTTTTTCTTCTTCTTCTTCTTCTTTTTTTTTTTTTTTTTTTTTTTTTGCAGGGGCGCTAGACTAATGATCAACTAGACATGCATAAAAATGGGAACTCTCAAATTCTTGGCTGATTCACAGACCTTAAGTTCATGAGAGGTTAATAGATAGAAAAAAGAGGTTAGGGTTTACAAGACATCCTGAGTCAGAGGTGAGGTCTAAGACAAGTGGACATTAAGTAAATAGAACTTTGCCTAGCACTAGATTGGTCAAAAGATGTTATATCTAAAAATCTCCTATAGACAAGGCCCCTAATTAAAATTCCTCTAGGTAGATAGAGGGCAAGGGATCTATGTATCTATCAATCGATCGATCGATATACCTATCGATATATCTATCGATTGACAGATAGATAATATAGATATAGATTCCACTTATTTATAGATATAGATTCCACTCGTCTATTCAAGTCTTCTAATCAGCTATGATGCTATTGTACCTGGTCTTTTGTCCTTTCTCATTTTCAAAGCCTTTTCACTCTCCATGTCCAAACAAGTGTCCTTTCTCTAGTGAAACAGTAGTGATCAACTACTTTTAAAAAGTGTTGTTACAGATAGTCCCTGGTGTTAGGTTGGAGTCGCTCAAGACACCAGACTGACACAGCAAGCTAAGGAGCAGGGTTTATTAGGGAAAATGAGAGAGAAAGTGGAGCCACCAAAGGAGGTTAACACTCATTCAGTTGCTCTTAGGACAGGGTTTTTAAGTGCAAAACCCGTGAAAGGTAACTGGTTGGAGTCAGAGTCTGGCTGGCTGGAGCTGGTTGCTGGGTGCCCATTTCTGCTGACCAATGTTCTTGATACATCTTGACAGGGTTGAGTTAAAGCTTCATCCTGTTATGCCAGATAGGCCGACTCCAGACCCCAGTCTTAGCTGGGCATCTGTTTTTCCTGGGTAGGGTGGGCAGTCAGTTTCCCAGGCAGGCATTTTCCCAGGCTAGTTTCCCACAGTACAGTTTTCCCACCTGGTGATTTTTCATTCCTCCTAGGCCTGCCTGGGTCTGTCAGCTGGAAGTATTTTATTGTATTCTGTGTACATTATTATTTCCTAAATTCTTTCCATTACAATTAGAGGCCATTTTAATGTTTCAAAACATTTTGTTTATTAGCCCAACACTTTATCAACACTTATAAATGTTTCTCGTTTTCTGCTGAGGATTGTTATTTCATTTCCATTAGTAATTTGTATGTGAGATACCATTTTTTAACTAACTCATACATTCCATGGATACTTTTACTAATTTTGGTTCTATATTTTCAGTTTTTTCTAATTCTTATTACTTTCAAAACACCCATGTAATAATAATAATAATAATAGTAATAGTAATAATAATAATAATAAAATGTGCAAGCAGGTTTTGTCTTGTCTGAATGACAATGGTTTCAGTATTTTACGAGCTTCACAAAGTGTTGCTTTGTGAAGTGTTGCTTTCTATTTGTGAAACTGCAGCAGGTGTGTGATAACTACAAAGAATAGAAGATGAAGACTCACAGGCCTCTCATATTTTTGTATTAGCCAGTAATCTCATCTTGTTTGAAATGTGACTAGAAATCAGCCAAAATTAACAACTGGGTTCAGAGATTAAACTTTCTGGGTTCAGAAAGTGTTTTTCTAACCTGTCTAAATGCTCCAGTGAAGGTCAGTAGCCAATATTGTGCTATAAAAGCCAATAATTACTTTTTATTTTAAGTACTTCAATTATTATAAATAATAATTATGTTTTGTGATTAGTTCTTTCAATCCACCTTATGTTTTAAATTGTAACTTATTTACCACTTCTAATGTTACTTACTTTTTTCATTAAATGTGCTTCCTGATTTCAGACTAGTAGGATGGTCATATTGAAGGTTGTTAAATAAATAAGTATTTTCTTTCCCCGGTACTCTTTAAGCAATGCCTTTTATTTCTGTTTCTATTACTAATTAATTAATTTGTTGATTTACTGCTTTAGAAAAGTTATGTGTATTCAAGCCTTGTGCAGATGTTGAGTGTGGGTAATTTTCCTCTACCTTCACGGTTCTTTCAGCTGGTCTAAGGGATAATCAAATAAACATGAGACAGGTTAAGGAGAGAAAACAGTCAAACTTATTTGCACACACACACACACACACGCACACAAGAACACCACATGCATCAGAGGTTCAAAGACAGGAAGTTGAAAATGGACATATAAGACATTCTCAGCTGGGATAAAGTAAAGCTCTTTGGAGTTGCACCAAGATCATTGAAGGGATAGCTCATGCTCAGGAATAATTAGTTTGCCCGACCGTATAGACAAGTGAGAAGTCATTTCTGATAATAAATAACTGGTAGTGTGGGCCAGACTCCTAGGTAAATCGTTAATGGTTAGCTGTCTGTGGTGGGATGGGGCGGGGGTGGGGCGGGACAGAGGTGGGAGGGGGAAATAAGTAAATTTTGACACTGCTGGGTCTTGGATGTGCTTACAACAAAATAATGCATATATCACTGAGACACATCTTGCGGTAGATCATTCTGAACCCTACACAGAAAAAAAAAAAAGCCACAGGGGAAGAACTCGAAGACTTTTTCGATACAGCTAAGTCACAATTAGGCTCATTAATGGTAAATTTAGGGCTTTGTTTTAAACATTTTATCATGGTGTGAGGAGGTACAAAGTAGTAGTCCTAAGGCAGGGGTCCCCAAACCCCAGGCCACAGGGTACTAATCAATGGCTTCTTAGGAACCCAGTGGCTGTGGAAGTGCGTGTAAGCTCTGCCTTCTGTCCCTGCCCCCACAGCAGGAGATGAGCAGAGAATAAGACAGCCAGTGAAGCTGGTGGGTGAGGAGTGTGAAGTGTGGGGAGAGGGGGTGTGCCAGGGAGCCTCCCCATGCCCTACCCCATCTGTGGAAACATTGTCTTCCAGGAAAGCAGTCCCTGGTCCCTGGTGCCAAAAATGTTGGGGACCACTGGTTTAAAGCGGTTAGATGAATTTTATTTACATGTTTTTTGTCATAATTATATTATTATTATTATTATTATTTTTAAGATGACCATGAGTTTGAGTCTGTAAGACTCAGATGTCAGTCAAGGAGACATCCTGATGCAAGGCTCGGAAGTTCACTTTTGCTGGAATAAAATCAGCAGTGACAATTCAACAGATTGTCCCAGAGGTCTGCAGTCTCAAGTTCTCTGATGATGTCATCAGGTGCTCACTCAAGCAAACTTTCTGGTAACTTCCACAGAAAGTGTAAGCATCTAAGCATATGTCAGTTTTTCCAAGTTTTACAACATGCCATCCTGCTGTAGTCTGCAATAGCAGGGATCTGAATAAAAAACAAACAGATTTAGTGAAATGTATTTAGTGAAATTTTGCCTCAGTCATTTCGAGGCAAAGAGTGGGAGAAAGTGAGACAAAAAATCATAAAACAAATACCAGTTCAAAGGGTTCCAGCCAAACATTCTCCCTAGACAGATTCAATATCCGGCTCAGTTGATAGGTTAAAAATTAATTAAATTAAACTTTTTTTCAACATGAAATAATCTTCAATCCATTTAACCCACACCTTCAACTGTTTCTTAAATGAAGAGCTTGTTGTGGCTGATCCAGTGTCCTCTGAAGATTCTCTTCTCCATATTGACCAACCCAGGTTCTTTGAACTGATCCTTAGGACATGTTGACAATTAAAATAAAACTTTAAGGACAGTTAACTGAGCTATAATATCTAAAACTCTGTATTATATTCTTTATGGAAGTGATTTTTGCCCCTGAAATCACCATCACTTTTGTCAGCGATAGCCAAACAAAACCTAAGTTAGTGCATAAGTGTACTTTAAAGAAATTTGGCGTGTTCTTTGCAACAAGAATAACAATTGTCATATAGGGTCTTTTAACTCTACCTCGTGGAAACTTTATAAGGAATCTCCAGATTAAATTCTCAACTCTCAGAAGCTAAGAAGCCAAGCTATAGAGTTGTCATCAGCATTTGCCTGTAATGTCTATCAATTTGGGTAAATTCCTCAGGTTTTTTCAGGTTCCCCCTAGATGCCTTGAGGTCCTTCCTTTCTTTGCCATCAGTACTTGTCAGGAAAGTGACCTTTGTTTCTTACCGCAAATGGCTACTCTGAACTATGGAGCAAGGGCAAGATGCCAGGCTCTTTTTTTCCCCCCCTGAAGGGCTTTTTATTGGCTTCCTAAAGTCAATTTTTATGCCTGAGACCTTTCTGGTGATATCCAGAATCTGATCCTGTGTCTCTCAAATATGATGTACTAGTCACAGCCTTATCAACAGTTCCCAATTGTGTCTTGGTTTAAAGAGAACAGATTCTTAATGGAATTTATGCAAACAACGCTGTTGTCATGAAAATACTGATACTTATTCATTTACAGTGTACAAGTTCTGGAGGGATCAGGTAAGGAGAAAAATACATTCCTTGCAAAGGCATAATTTACCAAAGTATTACAAACACAAGTGTCTTTATGTATGGAAAACAAAAAGATTTACTGGGTCTGCAATATGTCAAACAAGAAGTTATGAAAATTATAACCACCTGTATTTCCTTGAGTCCCATATAATCAATTCTTTTTCATCCTGATCACCTGCCAGCATTCCAGGAAGCCAAATCCAGTTTTCCTCAGAGTTTTACAAACTTCATTTAGTTTATAGGTACAATCCAGAAATGGAATCTCAGAAACCTTATTGTAAAATAAGCCAGAGTCCTCTTTGTGAGTCTTCTGAGGATAAAACATTTTTCAAGAAAATCAAAGACTCTTTGTAAGTGACAAAACTTAAAATGACATTGTAATAGATCTGACTAGAATGCAATTGAAAAAGGACTTTGCTTTTCTCTGTAACATATCATTTGAAGATACAATAAAATGATTATATCAGGGCATTTTGTAGACTCTTGGAGATTAACATGTTTAGCACATTCACTCAGCAATAAGAATACATGCGTACAAACACAACAGTTAATCGTTTTAATTTTGCAAATCTTTTTATGTGACTTCAACATAAAAATAATGCTAATTAGCTTAGTATTTCTCTTTTGGGCAAAAAGAAAAAAAATCCTCTTAGGTGTCCCAGGGGCCCAATTAAACAACTCCAAACCATGATTAGGCTAAGAAAAATCCTCAGTCTTAAAACTGAAGCTCTAGGAAGGCTGTCAAACATACTTCACCAAAAAATATATATCATCACACAAGAATATTATTTATTTACACAAGAGACAATAGAGGATTTTAAACAGAAATATGTAAGCTTACTCAATTATTAGCAAAACAGTTAACTACTAGTTAACTATTTAGAATATTTGGTTTTCTTAAGTAATGAAGGACCTGATTATGACAACATAAAAACCATAAATTGTTCAAATAAAACACACACAATCTTTGCTTTGGGGGAGCAGAAAACTTTCAACGTAAGAGTAGCAGACCAACTGTCCAGAAACTTTGTCCCACTTTACAGATGCAGGAAAAAAAAGCACCAAAACTCTAATTGTCCTTTGGTTTACTTTTGGTGATTTAAGCTCATTCATTGAGCTTAAATTAAGATTGCTCATTGCAATCTTAGCCAGTTCTGGCCACATACAGGATTTCATTCCAAAGAATCCTTTTCCATAACTCTTCTACAGAAATTTTTACTACACAGAAATTTTGCATTGTTAATTATTTTTCAACCCCAGTCTCTTTTTAGGACAAAGTAACCTTACATACTTTCAGGGGGGGAAAAAGCGTCTCTATTTTTTCGTATGTCTTCTTACCAGAAACACACCCTATACTTTTCTGAATACAAAAGTGTTTTTCCCTTGCCAGTTCTAGTAATTATAATTACATATATTAGTGATATTTTTAACCCTTAGAAACCTCAGATTTCCAGTGAAATCTGAGCAGTAAGAGACTGCTAACTATCATTTAACGTCAACATTCTTTTGATCGGCACACTTATTAATACATTTTACATTTTGTAGAATTCTATGTGTATTCACAGTACAATCCTTCGATGTGGAACAAGGTATGTTTACAAACAGACACAAATGCCTTTAGTTTCTCTGCATTAGTAAGCCAGCTGTAGATACACCTACGTTCAGTAACCGATGCTGTTACCAAACAGAGGTCCAAGGGAGGGCAATACTTGGCCCACCGAGAAATGCCAAAAACTGCTACAGAACAACAGGAGCCCCTCCCAAGGATGGTATACTAATACCTACTGGGCTCTTCTGTCCGCTGCCAATTGGAAAGACATATCTCAGTACCAGAGATTTGTGAAAAGGAAACAAAATGTTTATTTAATGCTATTCAGGCCTAATGCCTCCATCAAAATATCAAAGTCTTTTAGGGTACACACACACACGCACACGCACACACACGCGCACACACACGCACACACAGCACTCCCTCCTCCCCCTGTCCTAACCCTGGGTACCATAAATCAGGAAAAGAAGCACACGTTTGTGTTTCAGGCCACTGGCACCATCAGCTGTGTCGCTGTCCAGGCAGGATCTCCAATTAATCCAAAGTTATGCGGCACCATCTCACGGTCCACTGGCAAGATTTCTTTGTACCCGTTTTTCCAGTCAAAGTCTCTCCTGCTTCCCAGGCCATGTGGCCAAAGGGAGCACCCCAAAACCACGTGGGCCTCTTCTACCAGAACTGCAGGGGTCCACACTCCACCAAAAGTGCAGTCTTTCTTCCTCATCTGGCTGCAGGAATCTCCATTCTGGCAAAGCTGAGTGGTACTACTTCACATGGCTACAGGGGTCCCCACTCTGGCAGAACCACGTGGCTTCTCTTTCACATGGGCAAGAGGGGGTCCACACTCTGCCCCAAACCACATGGCTCCCCCCCAATGGCTGCTGTGTCTGGATTTAAGGCCCCGCGCCAGTCCTCCTTTGCAGCCCCATTTCCAACTCCTCCTACAATCAGTTACACCTGCCAGTACTCCCATATCCTCCCAGCTTTACTCGGCTGCCATAGTGAGTCTGGGCAGGTGTGGCCTCATGGTGTGGAGCCAATCAACTCCAAGCTCTCACACAGGCCCTGTAGCTCAGGGGGAGTTGCCTCCCATTTACATCCTGGGTAGTGAAAGGTTTTTCTCAGGCTCCACTGAGGACAAAATGCCAATCAGCCACAAAAATAGGCTAAATATAGAGCTTTATTGAGGTAGATGCACCCGGGTGAGGTTCCCTGCTCTGCAGAGGAGATCAGAGAGGCTCTTCCCGGGAATGGGATGATGGCAGGGGGAGGGGGGGTGGTGGGGGTGGGGGTGGTGGTGGTGGTGGTGGTATTTTTCTTGGCCTCCCATGGGAGCTAGGGATTGGTCCCCTCTGAACAAAGTGATGATACAGCATTGGTGGTTTCTGTGCAGATGTCCTTTTTGGCAAAGCCCGCCTTTCCGGCTCTCTGATTGGATGTTAGCCAGTGTTTCCAGGCACCATTTTGATCATTGGCCATCTTGATTTATAGTCCAGCCAGGGACTTGTAGTCCAGCAGGGGGCTTCCTCCTATACCCGCCCACACTAACAGGTAAAAGTCGCTTCCTTTTTTCTGGCTCAAAGCGTGTCCACAGCTATTCAACATATCTATGAAACCAGTTAAATGTTATAGATATTCCAGAGGTTAGCTGTGAAACTGTTGCTATGCAAAACAGCTCTCAATGGCCCTGCTTCATTTGTCCCTTCCCCCTGGCGGGGGGTGGGGGGCGTGGCAAGGGGTGAGGACATCTTAATATTTCCTGGACACCTTGAGTTCTGGACCCCATTCCAAATCCTTTTTGGGCGGACCCCCCGCCTGATGGTGCCTTATTACACCAACACGTGTCTGTAAATTGATAAAAGCTGACTTTATTTCTCACCACTGAGTCAGGGGAAATACCACTTTACAGAGCTTTGGCAGTATTTGAGCCTGGGGAGAGAGTAAAGCCAGAAATTTTGAGAATTGAAAGTTTCGTTTGATTAACCTGGTCTTTCAATGCCGGGTCTGAGAGGGGAAGCAGGCCCAAGGGAGACTTTGTTAAGCTTAGGTAAGGATCACAATATATCCACTCTGAATTGATGGAACTTGCATTTTGAAGTAAAATATCCCGAGTATGTGAGGGTGCGAACTGCATCAGTTGCTCTTTTTTGAAGAGTTGATAGGTCTCTCTGGAAGCGTCATATTTTTATATTTGTATTTTCCAAAGATTTTATTTATTTATTTTTAGACAGCAGGGAAAGGGGGAAGCAAGGGAGGGGATGAAACATCAGCGTGTGGTTGCCTCTCGTGCGCCCCCTACTGGGGCAGTCTGGCTTGTGCCCTGCTTGGGAATCAAACCAGTGGCCCTTTGGTTCGCAGGCTGGCAGGCACTGCATCCACTGAGCCACAACTGCCAGGGCATTCTCCCTGGAAGTTTTATTAATGGGCATTCTAACCATTTGCCTGGGCAGGAGATTCCCAGGAAAATACAGTAATGCTAATAAAGAGTGGTAAGGTGTGGTGTCAGTTCTCAGAATTGAGGCTGAATATGGGGTAAATTGTTTTATTTGTCACCAGAAGTGATGGGAATCAAGTATCCTCTTCTATTGTTTTTGTTTATTTTATTTTATTTGCTTTTATCTTTTTTTTTTTACTACAGTTGTCTCTATTCCACCCCCCTCCCCATTCTCCTCCACCCTACCAACCCCTACCTCCCCCTCCCATCAATCCTACACCCTTTGGCTTTGTCGGTGGATCCTTTATACATGTTCCTTGACATCCCTTCCCCTTCTTTCCCTCATTATCCCCTTCCCCCTTTCCCTCTAATTGCCATCCGTTTGTTCTTTATTTCAATGTGTCTAGTTATCTTTTGCTTGCATGTTTGCTTTGTTGATTAGGTTCCACTTATAGGTGATATCATATAGTACAGAGGGCCCAGAGGCATACGAAAGGATGCTCAGCATCACTAGCCATCAGAGAGATGCAAATTAAAACCATAGTGACTTGCCACTTTACACTGGTCACAATGGCCATCATGAACAAATCAACAAACGAGTAGGGATGAGGTTGTGGAGAAAGGGAGCCCTAGTTCACTGTTGGTGGGAATGCAGATGGATGCAGCCACTGTGGAAAGCAGTATGGAGTTTCCTCAAAAATGACAAATGGAACTGCCTTTTGACCCCACAATTCCACTGCTGGTATTTGTTTCCACCGTATGTTTCTCATTTGCTCATGTAGTTATTTTGCATATGATTTTGCCAAGCATTTGGGTCAATGTTAATCTAATGTGTGTTCAAACTATATGCTCTTGAAACTGGAATATAAATAATAAACTTTAAACTTTAAATCAAAGAGTCCATGGATATAGGTATAAGTTGAAACACAATTTTTCAATTGCTTTGGTCATCACATAATTCATAGTCCAAGACTGAGAAAGCATGTTAGTCACATTCTGAAGGCCTGCCTCTAAAGCAAGTTCTAGGGGAAATGAGTAAGGGTACAACTCCAAATCTAGCTAGATGGCAGAGTTAAGTTTATAGTTTTAAAATGAAAACACTAAACAACTAAGTGTTTTAAATAGCAAGAAAAACAGTATATTTTCCTTGGGAGAATAGAAAATTGTAGCTAGTTAAGCACAAGCAATCAGGCCTTGATTCTCCTGAACAGGCTAAGACCTCTTTCTGCCCCACTCCCTTTGTTCTCACATAATTAGTTATAAATTGCTGATGTGGTACTTCTGTGTCAAGCAAAAAAAAAAAAAAAAGATAACTTCAAAGTCACTGGGGGATTTATGAGTTCGTTTTGCAGAAGGAAATCATATCTCCAAAAGGGTGTACCCAGCTGCAGATGCCCAGATGTCTGGTCAGACAAAATGTTACTTGTTGACCAAAGAAACACAGACTTCTATCATGGTTTCTTGAAACTGCCCCTCTCTTGCCCTGCAGCTGAATGAATACTCTCTACTTTTTTATTTTTGAAGCAAGGTGGATTTGAGAAAATTTTCAACGAGCATTCTCTCATAGTGGGCAAACTGAATAAAATTTATATCCAAAATCATCTCTCTTAGTGTTTGGCTTATTAGATCATTAGCTCAATCCACCTTGTTTCAAAAATAAAAAAGTAGAGAGTATTCATTCAGCTGCAGGGCAAGAGAGGG